>NW_005054370.1:3176145-3178298 GCF_000277835.1 Geospiza fortis | reverse complement strand
AGGCACCGGTGGGAAGGGAAGCAGAGAAGGCGCCCGCCCTGCCCGATCCGCGAGAGGGACTGGAGGCTCAGACGGAACCCCCACAGTCCCGCTGGGCACCTGCCCCATCCTCTGCCCAAGGTCCCCAGCCCAAGCTGTTCACCACAATTTCTCCCCTGTACATTTCCACTCCATTATCTCTTCTTCCGAGCCTGTTCCATCAGCCTGACCCAACCACTGTTGCGCCTTGAATAAGCCCCTCCACTCAAACGAGTAGAGATGGACTTTAGTGCGAGATAACCACCACCATTTGCCTCCACCTGTCTCCACTTGGTGCCCTAGCCCTGTGAATCACCATCTGGCCTCCAGCCCTATCTCCTCAGGAAGTTATCAGTTGGCATCACACTACCATATTTAGGCACTCCCTGTGGAGAAGAGACCAGCTAGGAACTGCAGAGCAGCTCCAGGGCTGGGCAGGCTGAGACCCCCTCACCTAAGTGCAGAGGTGTGGTGCTGCTGAGCTCTGCAGCAGCACTGATGCTGAAGAGGTGACACAGTGTATCTGTATCACATCAAGCACAATGGTGCTGATGAACAAGAGCATAAATATCAACCTCAGAATGGTGAATCTCAGACATCAAAGCCAAAAATATGCTTGTAACAGAGTGAAATACCAACTGCCACCAGATCTCTAGTGTCTGACACTTGTAGAAATGAAAGATTTACACGAATGTGCATCTAGTTCACAAGGAATTTGTTTGGTGGCAGCAGTGACAATGTCTTCTTTGTTAGGGAAATGGAGACTTTTTCCCCTTGAAATGCGAAAATTTGCCTTGGCTGCAGAGGGGTCACAGAGAGCTTCAAAGAGTCTGGGAATGGTCTCCAGCCCCAGGCTGACATGGTCAGCTCAGGCCCAGTAAGGATTGTTAGATCACAATTAGATCAACTGTGTTCATCCCACTTTCCTCAGCACTTCCTGCTCCCTTCTCCTTGCTAATGTTCTTGCAACCCCTAACAGAGTGCACAGATGTGCTTTGTGCTATGCTTTGTCTTCTGGAGCTTCAAAGTCTTTCTAGCCTCTTCCAGTCAGTCCCACTGAACTCAGCAGCAAGGTGAGTTTCTGGATTCCCACAGGGAATGTAAAGCTGTGTGACGTCTGTGGCCAGAAGTTGTCCTTCCACTGTTTGGCCAGAGCAGAGCAACTGTCTTTGTGCTGATGGAGCATCAGAGCTTTTGGTATTGTATAACCACTGAGAAAAAAATTGATGCAAACCTGTAATAAATAAAAATAAAAATGACTTTTGGCTTGATCTTCCCACATTATGATCATTAGCCCAGAGGGTGAATCCTGGTTAAAGAAAGAGTTAAACCAAGAATTATGCAGAAATTAATGTGACCTTAACATCTGGGTATATTTGTTTGAGATTGTAGTGGTTTTGGCTAGAGAGCAAAGCAAAGGACCACTGAAGCAGTAGCATTTCATACACCATTGCATAAGGTACCATTCATTTCTAATCAAGATTTTAAAATCTGTTAATCATAATCATAGGTAGGTAGGTAGGTTTTGTAACCATCTACACCCTTGTTTGGTTTTGCTAGGAGCCAATGGCTCTTGGATTTGTGGAAACACAGATTTCAGTCTCTGTAGCACTGCATTGACAAAGACCTTTCCCAGATATGTCGAGGGTCTTGCTCAGGCCCCCTCAGAGCCCCTCTGGGTTTTGTTCTCCAGAGCAGGACTGTATTTGGTGCCTCCCAGCCATGGGAGGGAACAGCACAGCACATCACATGAATCCCTTGCTGGCTCAGGGTAACAAGTGGGTCAGTAATCAGTGCCTGCCTTGGAGATTTGGCTTCCCCACCACTCTCTGGAGCAAGTCTTCTCTGGCTCTTCCCTCCAACAACATTGTTGTGAAAAGCTTAGGTATGGGGGGAGATTCTTGGATAAGTAGACCTCACTCCTCTCAGATGAGGGCTCTGTAATTTCTGATCACATTTGTCTCGGGGTCGGCTGCTTGTTCTCTGCCCCCGAGGTGAGTTGGGTGGTCCAGGGAGCGACCCCAGGCTCTGAAGAATGAGACTGGACTCTTTGCTGTTCGGTCTTCAGGTTGTTTATTAAGTCTTATCTACAAAATTTTCTTCCTGGCAGACAGAGGTCTGACCAGCAAGGCAGC
>NW_005054370.1:3166745-3168565 GCF_000277835.1 Geospiza fortis | reverse complement strand
TTTTTAAAACTTATATTTTCACCCTGTGTACACCTTATAAAAACACCCTTTAAACCTGTGACACCTTCCAGCCCTCATACCAAACTGGCAATTCATTTGCAGGATCGAAATCCAGCCACCAAGTGTTCCGGGCATCATGCCAAGATCTCCGAGCCCCCTGACGGGGTTTCGGCTCTCGACGTGGTCTCGGGGGACTCCTCACATCCGGAGTGATGTGCAGAGTTCCCACAATTTGGAAGAACAATAACATGCTCTGAAAAACTTTCATAATCTCCTGGACAGGAGCACCTCAATCTCAGGCAGACTTTATTGTAGTTTCTATGAGGCAAATCCTTGTGTGCTGCTTTGGGGTGCCTTTGTTCAGAGAATCCTGTGGCCTTAGTTACCTCAGTACTGAACTAATGCTGGTTTCACTGGCAGCTTAGAAACGAACTAATGCATCCAGAGGGTAGATGTGCTGCAGTAGTGAAAACATCTTTGCAATGTGTATTTGTGATGTTTGTCCCAAACATCACAAATAGCATAGAGGTCAGGAAATTCATGGTTAGTCCTTGCTGTAATCCCAGTACCAGGTAACACTAATCTGGCTCTGTCTCAGGCTCCTTTCTCTTTCACTGTCTTCCTCCACAAAGGAGAGTGCTCTGTTCCTGTGGGACTGGAGCCTTGGGAGCAAAGCAGCAATATCCATTAAGCGTTCCTCCTGTGAAGAAACATTGTTGGCCCAACTGAGAGGGAATACTCCCCCTGGATTAGGGAGAGTGTGGGCAGACATAAGCAGCTGTATCAGACATTGCAAAACAATGTACACATCCCTGGGTTTCTGTTGAGATTACTGGCCATAAACCAGTTAGTTCTCTGCGTGGTGCTGTGTGTCACGTGATGTGACTGGATGCAAAACCTCCCCTGCTCATGGGTCTTGGCTGGGAGTTCTCCTGCCTTCTGCAGGGCTGTTTCATGTAGCCCAGATCTAAACTCCTGCCAGCCTGGCCAGGGTTCCAGGGCTGGTGGGACAGCTACAAGAATGCCCTGAGCTGTACAAGTGTGTCCCAAAATAGGCTCTGCCACCCAGTGTGCAAGAGGCCAACCCAAACCCAGAGTTGAGGTATTTGATTTCACCTATTTACAGTTCTGCACTGGATGGCAAATCCACAAAGCCAGCATGACAGCTGTCAAAACTTTTGACTACTTATATATTTTAGCAACAAAAGGCATTAATGTTCATTGGCTACAAGTTACCTAGTTCTCATATCAATTAGTATTCCATCTTCCATTGTTTAATGCTTCTTTTGCTTCCCATGCTAATTAGTCCAGTCTTAGTCTTTCTCTTCTTTTGAGCTGGTGGGTTTCCTGGGTCTGTGGCCACGAGTAGGTGGTCACAATCTGCCCCTGACAAAACTACATTTTACCTGCTTGGAGCTGATTCAACCCAATTGCTGAGTTAGCTTTATTAGTTTCTTCCTTATCTTAGGGATTCTGCCTAATGTCCTTGTAACCCATAAATCCTGCATTCCTTTTTCCCACTATCAGTAGCACAACCTTCTTCCCAAGCTTTAACCTCCCATTAAATCTGAGATCATCGGATCAAGCCTTAAACCTTAACAAGACAATTCTACCAACAAGTAATTCGTCTTTCTAAGACAGCGCTTAGAGCCTATTAGCTGCTCTCTGCTCGGGGACTAAATATCCTTTCTTTTTGTTTAGGTCTGAAAGTACGCAGAGAACAAACAGCAGATAACATCCTTTCTTAAGGCAATTTGTAGGTGTTCAGCGGTGCCGGTGCATGCGCGGGCGGTGCGGCCCCGCTCCGGGCCGGCAGCGGG
>NW_005054370.1:3166188-3166548 GCF_000277835.1 Geospiza fortis | reverse complement strand
GCTGGTGAGCCTCCGGCCGTAGGCCCCCCGGCGGGGGCGGGGACCGGCTCCCGGTCCCCGGGAAGGGGCAGCGTAGGGCAGCCGGATGTGCTGGGGGCTTGTGACCTGGCCTGCAGGTATTTAAAGCAGTGAGGTTCTGTGTCCCGCTGGCCCGGCAGCCGCTAGTTACTGCTGTCCTGGGATAAGAATCTTTTTGGACACAGAGATGGATCCGGAGATGACGTGACCTCGGAGCAGCCGCGGGGAATGGACAGACTGACGCGGGAGAAACCGCAGAGGCCGAAGCAGAACAGGTGTCAGAGGGGGTCGGGTGAATGTCCATGCTCATTCAGTGCCTTATTTGTCTTTCAGGCCGCTCTT
>NW_005054370.1:3160290-3166169 GCF_000277835.1 Geospiza fortis | reverse complement strand
GTCCTGTAACAACCTCATTTCCTTGCCGGTAAGGTGCTAGAGAGCCTCCGTGGGGATGAGTCTGCTGGGAAATATTTGGAAAGATAGCTGGTGCTTCAGTAGAGGCTCACCAGGCGCTGTGGAACTGGCACTTTCGCTGCCCTGAGGTGGCTGAATGACTCAGTTGTCAGTGACAGGTCATTGCTGGCAGTGGATTTGGCTGAGGCGGGAGAGAGTACAGGGTTGAACTGTGTGAAGATTGTAGTACATTCCTTCCAGAGCATCCCCAGGTGAATACAGAGGAGTTTCATCAGCAGTGGAGACTTGGGTTTGTTTCCGTCATATTGTCATCCATAACCTTCTCGGTCTGTCTTATCTGTCCCACTGTGTCTCACCTCCATCTTCCAAGGCAGAGGAGGAGAGCGATTTTCCTCCATCACAGTCCTGTAGTAAGTCAAGGATTTGTGCCTGATTTGAGATGCAGGCTATCTCCATGCACTTAGGTTCTTCCATAAAGGTGCTGACCAGCTTTCTCTGGGTTTTCTTTGTTTGGGTTTTAGTCAGACTTCTGCAGTTTGATGCATCTGGTGAAACTGGATTTGAGTAAAAATCGGTTGCAACAGCTGCCCTTGGACTTTGGCCGCCTGGTCAATCTGCAGCACTTGGACCTCCTGAACAACCGCTTGGTCACCCTGCCCGTCAGCTTTGCACAGCTCAAGGTAAAACTGTTTGCTGGGCAGTTACGTAAAGCTTTGGGATGCAGCCCAGGGTCTTGTGATCCTGCTCAAGTTGATTTCTCTGGTAAAGCATCCATCCTGCTGACTACCCATTTCAAAACTCAGCTGGGTCTGCACCGCAGCCCAGTAAAAATCCTCTCAGTCTATCGAAAACATCTCTGCTCGTCTGTACCTGTTTCATTAATGTGAAAGCTAAGCAGTTCTTTGCTTCTGCTTTGGATCTCTTAAATAATTCCAAGACTGCTGTGCTCTTACAGCCTCCCCTTTGTTGTGCCTTTTTGCAGAACCTGAAGTGGCTGGATCTGAAGGACAATCCCCTGGATCCTGTCCTGGCAAAAGTGGCAGGAGACTGTCTGGATGAGAAGCAGTGTAAGCAGGCTGCTGTCAAGGTAAGGAGTCTCATTTTATTCCAATTTTTTTTTTCCTTTCATGGCTTTGCGAGTGATTCTTCCTCTGTTTGCTTAGCAAGCTGGGCAGCTGCTGCAGGAGCATGAAGTTTCTTCAGGGAGTGAGGTGCAGGTCCACTGCACTGACTCCCCTACTGCTGTGCCTGTAGAGAGCAAACACCTGGCTGAGGAGGATGCTTCTCCATTTGTGGAGTTAAGAGAGGATTAAATGCTGGCTGCCAAGAAAGGAGGCATAATCAGACATAGTAATCCATGCCTGTGCTGATAGTACAAAGACCTCTGGAGAAGTTCTGGCAAACATAAATAGAAATGTTCTGTGATCCTCTGAATCACTGAGCACCAGTTTGCCATGTTTGTTTTTAATGGGAGGATTTGTTTTTTAACAACAGAGACTCACATAAGTTGTGAGTTCTTTTCAGAGCCGTAGCTGTAGGGATAGGTGAGGGTTGGGGGTCAGCCCCAGCTGCCTATCCTCAGCCACACTCCATCTGTTGTGCTCTGAACTGACTGTGCCACTAGGCTTCTGCACAGCCCTCAGGTTGTTTTCTTGGCTGTTTAAGGTACTGCAGCACATGAAGGCAGTCCAGTCTGAGCAAGATCAACAACGGCAGCGGAAACTCCAGGCAGAGAGAGGTAGGGACAAAGAGCCCCTACGTGCTGTCTGCTGGGGACTGCTCTTGGTCTGTCTAACACACCCAAACATTTTGATCACCATCTAATAAATTGCCATCTAACACATACTTGTAGTCACCCAAACCCAAAGTACTCAGGGAATAGTAGGGTAAAAGGGCTGGAGGGAGAAATAGAGCAGGGTGGTAGTGCATGTGATTTCTTGGCCTGAGGAATAGTTAAATCTCTGGAAGGAATGTGCTGTAGGTTACCTATAAAACATGAAAGAAAAGCACAGCAAAATGCAAGGTATGTAATACTAAATAAAATGGTAATAAAGGAGGATAGTTGTTTAATTAGTTTCCTCATTCAAGTTGGGATAATAAGGTAATAAGGAAAATGGCAGTGACAACCCTCTGCATAAAAGGGAAAAACTTGCTGTTAACCCCCAGAAATGGAGAAGAAGCGTGAAGCAGAACAGAGAGCAAAGGAGGCTCTGGAGAGAGAACTGCGGAAGCGAGAGAAGGCAGAGGAAAAGGAGCGCAGAAGGCGAGAGTATGATGCTCAGAAAGCTGCAAAACAGGAGATGGAAAAGAAAACTAAAAAGGAAACTGTGCACACCCGAAGTAAGTAGTGTCTGTTTTGGGTGCAATTGTGTCAGGTTTCATTGTCATTAGATTGTGATGCTGCCAGAATTGCTTTCATGCAGCTCAGGTACTGGGAGACTGGAAGATGGTGGGAGAGGGTAGGGTGGAACTTATAGGAGTTCTCATGAACTCTGCTGCTGTGCCCTTTCCCCCTTTTCCTATGTTACCATGAACTGTAGAGCTACAAGTCTTGAAGTTGTCCAGCTGTTCCTAATGAGAACTTCCCTCCACTCATTTTTTTCTTAAGTCTACTGAGCTACATTTGCATAATCAGATCTTGTGCAACACAGAGGTGCTTTACACCCCCTTCACTGCTGCCCATGAAACTGGATCTGAAACTTTTTATTCTAAGCAGTTACATCCTGCACATCTACTTATTTATCAGAGCTAAGTGATGAAAATTCACAACAAAAGCCAACTGCAGCAGAGGATTAAGTATCTTACCTGAATAGTTTGTTTGTGAGCACAGCCTGTTATCGTTATTAATTCCTCACATTCTGTCCTGTTCACGTTCTCACTGCAGAGCCGGCCTCCAGCTCCCGTCCCCCTCAGCCTCCCCGGCACAAGCCCTCGTGGTCACGGTCAGTGCTGAGAGTTCTGCTCTTTGTGCTGCTCTGCATCCTCTGTACCCTGGCTGCCTGCAAGCTGACGGAGCTGCAGCATCAACCTCTGTGCGTCAGCGTGAACACCCTCTACGAGGACGTGGTGGCTGCTCTGCAGAACCACAAAACTCTGCAGAACATGCTACAGCACAACTCGCACCAGTGATTGTCCTGGATGGGCACTTGCTTCATCAGCATCTCCTTCCACCATCTACGCAGCCAGAATTCCTATGGAATTGTGTTTTGATGAAACTGCTTTGAACCAGTCAGTGTTGGTTTGCTGGTCCGCTCCACAGAGCAGAGCTATTGTTCAAACTATCTTTGTTGTGCATGTCTCTCAGTCGGCCTGTAACTCCCATTACTTGTGCACATTAACCTAAACTTGCTACCACTCCTTGCCTCCAAGTTGTGTCCACCAGGATTGTGAGGTACAGGAAGCTGACAGTCTATAGGAGTGGGAACAAGCAGCCCTAACATCCATCTGGGTGAGACAGCTGTAGCTCTGAGCTAGAGGTGGAAGGTTTTTAATACATATCCATTCCTTGCTCTCATTTCTGTTTGTGCTAAAAATGGTGGTATGGCTGTGTGGGAATAATACACTAAGGCCACACTCCAGGACCAATTACAGGCATGTAGGATGGCTGTGCATCCCTATGTTGGAGCAAAGAGGCTGATGTGCTATTGAAAGAAGCTGAAAATTTTCAATACAATAGTTTTCACGGCAATTTGTCTGAACTGGATGTTTATGTTATTAACATAGTTTTCATTTTAATTAGGCCTTTTAGGAACAGCCACAAATTATTTCAAAGTACATGGGAATAATTCCTACTTGCTGCAGCTGCAGAAGCAGCACTGGGTGGCACTGTGGGAGCACTGCTGGCAGGAATGGGAAGCCTCGGGGCTGGGGAAAGGCTGGGAGGTTTGGTGGTTTGCATCTCAAGAGGAAAACTCACCTCTGCAATGGTCTGTGAATTATTTAGAATTTCCTTTAAAATTATTTAAAATTCATTTTAAAATTTCCTTAACTCCCATCAAACAGAAGTTTTTCATATCCTTAAGAGTTTTGTGAGTTCTTAAAATGAAGTGCAAGTTTCAGAGAATATCTGTGCTACAGATTCCACTGAGACATTCTACACTGGTTTCCAGAATCATTCCCTCTTCTCATACCTGGGATTATTGCTGCCAGGAGCAGTGCTATGGGGAAACCATCACAGCAGTAAACCCTCATTTTTCTGTAACCTCACGATAAGATTGTGGTTCCCTGAATGTCGCACAGGAGAGAGCAGCAGCATAAGTGTCAGATGAAAGGAAGGAAGGGGTGCCTCTGCCTCAGGAGGGTGCATGTTCTCAAAACTTCCTTCAAACACCTTTAACTTTTGCTTTGGGTGTCTAGCTCATCCCATTCTTTAAAATATCCTTACTCTCTATCCAGAAATGTTCAGGAAAATTACAAACAGCATCTAAAGCAATGTTTCCTCCATGCAGCCCTTCCTGCCAACATCCAGATAAATGTTACATAGGTTGGCGAGCATGGGCTTATACAATTTATAGATTCAGGTTAGCAGCACTTCTGGTCAGGCCAGGGCTCCAGCTGGATGCCTAGAACAAGTATCCAGGGCAGGTAGGGATTTTTCCACTGCAGGCAGCAGGGTTCCAAAGAGTTAACTTCCACAATGGGATGCAGTTTAATTCTCAGCAATGCTGTTACAAAAACCCTCAACTGTCCTTGTGTGCACACAAGTGCTGATGGCTGCATGGACAGGCTGTGGTCCCCAATCTAATTAAAAGGGAGCTTTTTCTGCCAACTGTTTAGACCTCATAATTCCAGCACATATAATCAGATTTCAAGACCTTCTCTAGATTAAGCCGTCTGGAGACTGAATCAGAGCACTCTAAACTTGTATCTGAAAATTAGTCTTACTCATTCCCATCTGCTACAGCGGAACAATGAGAGACTGTTTTGAGAGGTACAGTTCTTTCACCTCGCTAGAGCAGGTGCTGGGGGGGCAGCACCATGTTGCTCTAGCTTCAAGATTTGTCCCAAAGGAGGGAGAAGGTAAGTCCTTGCATTTCAGGAGAGCAACAGGAAGTATTCCTTTTAACAGAGGACATATCTGTCTATATTCAAGACGCCATGTTAAGAAGCAAAGGTTATTCTTCAAAATTATTTATTTTATAGAAAGACAAATAAAACAACATCAGTTCTATAAGCTGTGTGCAACTCATGTGCTTAGGGAAGATGTTCACCATCTCTTGTGTAAACTCCTGCTATTCAGCAGCTTTATCCAACTTTTTTCCTTCTACAATAAAGTCTTAATGTGTTTCAAGTCTTTAAACAGGGATCAATGAGTGTTACCTAAGCACTTCTTCACAGAAGAAAACTGAAAACTCGACCAGACAAATGGTTAAAAACCCTTATTCCCTGGAGCTACCCAGTGAAATCCAAAATGGAACACTTAACTGAATAGTACAATCCTTTTTCCCTGTGCTACCCAGTAAAATCCAGACAGAGGTCGGGGTCGTGGGAAGTCATCTGCAGATAGATGCGTCGGGACAGTTCCGGCCCAATGCGCCGGGAGGTGGCTGTCACACCCTCCCCACGGTGCACAGGGATATTGGCCAGCATGTTCTCCCGCTCCTGGTCCGAGGAGCATTTCTCATAGGCCTAAAAGCAACAAAAAGGCAACAATGGGATCACCCACTTGCATCCATTGCTCAAAAAACCAATCAAAGCTATGCACCTGTACCTGCTCTGCCCTTCCACAATGCCCACTCATTTTTCACTTGGTCTCTGTCCAAGTCCCATCTGTGAGCTTGGAGAGTGAAGCCAGTGCTGCTCCCTGAGTGGGAAGCCAGACTAGTGGATGACAAGGAATCAGTTCCTTTGCTAACTTACTG
>NW_005054370.1:3159760-3160108 GCF_000277835.1 Geospiza fortis | reverse complement strand
CACTGTGTCTAATTGAATACTGATTACATTATTTCTTCCACTCCCTGCATGAGCTGGCTGCCTGCACACAGTGCTGGGTATCCCTGAGGCATCCTTACCTGGATCAGAAGCTGAGGAGAAGGGTAGGCAGACACGATAGCCTCAGCCATCTCAGAGCTTACACGGTTAAATTGCTGTATCTGCCTCTTCCAAACTTTCAAGAGACCCTTTCCAGAAGGATCCACCTTCACCCCTCTGCAACAGTCCTTCTCCAAGTAGAAAGAGAACCCTGTGTTCTCTCGCTCTCGCCTAGAGAGAACAAGGAATGCGGAAGCAAATGAGACAATGAGGCTGTGAAGAAAAACCTTT
>NW_005054370.1:3156133-3159688 GCF_000277835.1 Geospiza fortis | reverse complement strand
TGTCACAGAGCCAGAGCGCCGTCCCTCACTTGAGCTGTCAGAGACACAACTGGCATCAAAGGAAACATGAATAATTTGACCCTGTTTTCTTTACATGCACTACCAATTTCTTTAAGACCCAGATTGCTCCTGAAAAATAAACAATCTGATACTCAGCAGCAATCCTGACACAAGCCAACTTGCAGACAAAGTGGTAAACAAAAATTCACCTTCTGGCTGTCAACCATAACAAAGCACTTTTAGATGTCATTTTTAATGACAGCTCATCTCTTGTCATGGCTGACATGAAAATCCAGCAGCTGCTGTGATAGGAATGCCAGGATTGCGTGAGACTGCACAAGATGGCTTTCTTAGCTATCACTGTGCAACAAGCTGCTGTCCTCCCTTATCAATGGAAAGAATCAAGTGTTTCATTCTCAGGAATGTCTCTTCATTACACACTGAAGAAGAAAAGCTGGCACTCTAAGAGCCAACCCTACTCGCATTCCCTTCCCACTCCAAAAATCTGGCTCAGAACAAGAGCTCTACTTGATGTCAAGGCTCCAGTGTGAAAGCCAAAGGTGGTGAGGCACCAGAATAAATTGCCCAAAGAAGCTGCAGATACTCCATCCCTGGAAGCATTCAATGTCAGGTTAGATGGAGCACTAAGCAACCCAGTGTAGTGGAAGATGTCCCTGCCCATGGCAGGAGGTTGGATTACATGATCTTTAAGGTCCCTTCCAACCCAAACCAGCCTGTGACTATGAAACCAGGGTTTGTCCTGATCCCTCTGCGGCAGGACATCAATTTCAAGAACAAGTCCTTTGTTGAAGGAGCTGCAAGAGCAGATGCTCTGTCACCTGCACCTTTAGGAACCATTATATCCTGTGTTGTATCTGCTATTCCTTCCCAGTAGCTCAAAGTGCAGCCTCTCCAAAGGTAGGACCAAATCTCCCTGCTTACTCACTTGTATGGTGCTTCAGCCACAGCTTTTGTGAACATAGTGGCATATTCCCCAAGCTCTTCATTGCTCTCAAAAATGCTGATTTGGACTTGTGTGCTCAGCTGCAGATCCACCAGGGCCTGTATCACCATTGGGAACAACAAATGGCGCAATCAGTCTTGCTGCATCAAATTCCATATTTGTCTGAAGCAGAAAAGGGTCACAAATGTCCTGCTATAGGACAAGAACCTTCACTCTCCATTTTGGGAACAGTTAAGACACTGAAGTATTTAGGGGCAGTCTGTCTCCTGACAGTTAATATCACCTCAGTGTCCTCTAAGCTGCCTCAGCTCCTCTGCGGCTCTTGTTATGAACAAGCCACCACCAATGGCCTTTGCCAATGGGCCATGAAGGGCAAGAGGTGCTGCGCCTGACATCAGTATCCAGGTGAATGAGACACATCAGTCTCTGTGGAAACAGGTACATGACTGAGCAGTGGGGAGCTGAACCCAAAGAGTTCTGTCCATAGACGGATGGATAAATGAATAATGACAGCCACGTACTCCCATGTACAAAATTGTGTGACTGGGTCAAATGTTCAAATACTGGGAGACAACAGATGATGGTTGCATGTGTTTTAAAAGCACTCACTTCTTTCACATCCATTCTGGATAAGTCCAAGTTAGAATCCTTAGATTCCTTTTTTCTCCTTCCTCCCCGTTTCTCTTGATTCCCACTTGCAGTCTGTCGCAGCCTTTGTTTTGGCTGAACTTGGAGAGACCTAAAAAGAGTAAAGTAAGACTGCGGTGACAGTCTGGACGGACCTTTGCTTCTGTTTCTGTCTAAAAAGTGGTGGAGCAGTTCTGGGGATACCTCTTATACTCCAGTCTTTGCTAGAAAGAATTAACATAAACACCTATGACATTTTTCAAGGCCAGAGAAAACACAGAAACATTTGGAGGGAAGAAGTCTGACCTGAAATAATTTTCTACTCCAACTACTGCCAGAGCCAGAATTCTCCCAGGCATTTTCTCCATCGTACGAGCCACATAGCTCTGCAGGGTCTCCTTCTGCCTTTCTGCACAGCCATCAGCATTCTAAAAAGATGAATGGGAAAAATAAGGAGTTAAACAATGTTGAGGTATACAGAGAAGCACAGCAAATTATTGCCCTGGTTGTAGGTCTGCAGAAAGAAGGAAAAGTAAAAAATAAACCCACTCGATGTAACAATGTGACTCTTCAGAGGAATGTGTGAAAAATTTTAACTAGCAAAGAAAGCTTGTCAGAACTTAACATTATACAGCCCATTAATGGCTTCTACACCCAGATTTCTGTTTCAGTGAAACCCTGCATTCCTCCCATACCAAAACCTTCCTGCCACTAAGAGGGATGGCAAAACACTGGTATTACATCAAGGCATGTTCAGGAGCACAAAAGTCATAAGCATTCTCACTTGCTTGTAGCTGTGAGCCATGGACAAAAACTCCTCCAAGCCAAGCAGAACCAGAACATTTGGTTCTTCTGTCCATTCATCTCCTCCTCCCATCTGTTCAGATATGAAAACAAACAGGCCAGTCTGTTTAGAATTCACTCAGACTCCCACTCAAATCTCTGAGCAGGGAAATTAGAAGGTGTTCACTTGGGCTACTAAATACAATTACTAATGACTGCAAATAAGACATGAGGAAAAGGATGAAATTATAAAAATTTTGCTCACATACCTGTGACGTCACTGTCTTTCTCCTCCAGGTGATGCTGCAGGGAACAGCGTGGTTCTCAAACACACAGGAATAATTGGCAGCCTGCAAAGCACTAAGGATCTGCTTGCCACCTTCTACCTGTAAGATGACTGAAATCGATGCACGGGTCAGGCCTCCAGAGAGAGAAGACAACAATCAGTACAAGGCAGCAGCAGGCTGTGAGGACAACTACCTGGATCTAGCACCACTGTTATGTATTTCTGGCACTCTCCTGGCCGCTGAGCTTTCAGCATCTTGGCAACGGCTCTCTTCCTCTCTTTCTCCTCCTCCTGCTTCCTCGTCTTTGCTTCTTGCTCTTTCCTTCTCTGCCACGCATTCTGGCAGATTGCCTCCCGTTCCTTCTGACTATATTGTCGCTTCTTGAGAGGGAGCGATGTTTCTGGCCTTTCTCTGCTTACCGGGGGGCTACTAGGCCTGTCAGAGTCGACTGGCAAGGAGCACAAGGAGGATGTCCCAACACTGCGTGTACCAGTCTCACTATTACAAGCTACTTCTCCAGACGGCGTCAGGTCTTGCCGAAGCCCTTCGCTCCCAGAAGCCATCAGGTCACCAGTAGCACAAAGCCCAGATGCCTCTCCTTCATCATCGGCGCCCAAGTTGAAAGGCTCAGGCTCCGCTCCCACCCTCATCTTGACAATCTCGTGCGAAGGGACGACGTCCACTCCCTCTTCGCTCCCGCTGCTCACCATCTCGACAACCTCTGCCACTTCAGGCTCAGGAGATGGCGACCGCGGGCGGCTCGGCTCGCCGAGGCATGGGGGCGGCTGCAGCAGGTAGGCGAAGGAGGGCAGGGTCTCTTCCTCGCTGCTCTCAGACCCCGACTCCCTCTCCGCCATCTCCCCCGTCTCCTCAGGGGCACCCGCGCCCGCCTGA
>NW_005054370.1:3146986-3156102 GCF_000277835.1 Geospiza fortis | reverse complement strand
CAGCGCCATGAAGATGGCGGCGCTGGGACGGCTGCGTGAGTGAGGGCCCGTGTCAGCTCATTACCCTCTGCGGGGGGGGGAGCGGCGGTCTGGCCTTGGAGCGGGAGGGATGAGCTCGGGAGAAAGTGCCCCAGGGAGGTCACCTCGCGGGACGTCGCGCCCCCGGTGGGACGTCACCACCGATAGCGCGAGGCCGAGGCTTTCGCCTTTGCTTGGAGCTGAGGCGGAGCTGTGGTGACGGCGATGGGCGGGTTTGTGTATGTGAAACTGTAGCTATGCTTCGTCTTGTCTAATTTCCTGTAAATCGTCAAGTCTCGAAGGCTTTACTTAATGGGTCATGTCCTGAAATTAATGGGGTTTTGTACCCTTTCCTCAACAGTATTTCTTAGAATTATGGACAAGTTTGGTTTGGGAGGAACCTTAAAGGTCATCTTGTTCCAATTCCCTGCCATGGGCAGAAATGCCTTCCATTAGACCAGGTTGCAGTAAGCCCTATCCAGCCTGTGCTTGAGCACTTCCAGTGGTGGGACATTTCCAGCTCACTGAGTATCCGTGATGATTTAATTAGGTTAAACTAGTGGTTTTGCTCAGGTTAGGGAGACAAGATAACCACTGTTCTGCACTAACCTGCTGCTTAACGGGCTAAATAGAGGAATTCAGAAAAATTAGGTTTGTCTCCTACCTGCATAAGAGGTGGTACTGAAGAGATTTTTAAGATAATGATGCCTTGGGTTGGGGGGAAACTTAAAGATCACCCAGTTCCTACCCCCTGCCATGGGAAGGGACACCTTTCACTAGACCAGATTGCTCCAAGCCCTGTTCAGTCTTAAACACTTCCCTTAAACTGGGAGGATTAATGAAAAAAACTGTCCTCCAGACTCCCCTTTTGCCACTCCCAGGGCTCTGTATTCCTTCCTAGAGCCTCTAATCATAGAATTACAGAATCATTAAGGTTGGAAAAGACCTCCAACAAGTTCAACCTTTATACTCCTTCTGGATACTCCTCAGACTGTTTCTGGCTGGTCATAGATGTTTATATATTTTCCAGACTTGGAGTCTGCTCATTTGTAAGATTTCAGGATGTAACTGTATAAGTGAGTGCCATTTGGTCAAAGGGGAAACTGAAACAAATCACAACCCATCTTTTCTCAAAGCACTGTAAGAGCAATCCACAGCAACTAATGACACCTCTGCTGCATTTTACAAGATGAAACAGGAATCTGTACACATGATTTAACATGGTTGCTGAGAGTTTTATTCTTACCTGGGCAGCAGCAGCACTCGAGATGTGGCCTTTTTTCAAGGAACTTAGGCCATTTTGGTCTAATTTATCTTGGAAGTACTTTTTTGTTTCTCCCAGGGCTTTCCTTTGCCTTTAATTTTAAAGCCTGTCTTCCTTTACATCTGACAGAAGGAATTATGTATGATAGTTTTTCCAGCTGATGTTGTTCTTTCTCCTAACCTAGTTCTAACCACTCACCATCCAAGCCTGGTTGCTGTCAGATGGGCTTCTAAGAAAAGTGGGGGCAGCTCGAAAAACCTAGGTGGCCGCAGCCCAGGGAAACGCTATGGGTTCAAAAAAGTCGAAGGTAGGTCTCAGTATCTTATTTGCATTTCACTGGGTTCTTCACAGCTCCTCTCTCCGGATATGTGACAGTTGTTGAGTGTTTCAGGAAGAGGTGGGCAGGGCACTTTTCCAGGAGAAAGAAGGGGAGGATCAGTGAAACCTCATGATCAAGGGTTGTTGGTGGGAGGGCACGGTGAGTCAGCTCCCCCCACCAGGAGCCCACCGGCTGCCAGCCAAAATTGCCTACAGAAAATGTACTTTGGTTTTAACTTTGCCTATCCAGAGAGCCCAGGAGGAGGGAACACTGTGAGACACCTCATAACTGCACTGCACTTTCCCCCCACACTGAGTGGAAAAACGGAGCATTTCCAGTGTTTACAAAGGAGAGAATTACAAAGCTTAGCAGAAGCCAAAGTGCAGATTCTTGCAGTTGAGTGCTTAATAATTACTAGCTTTGCTGATGGAAACATATCAATGTAAATGTAGTAAAACAAATGCCTTCAGCAGCCAGAAAATGCCTTGAACCCTAGAAGCAATCTTTTCAGAGATTTGACTTTTTGCTGTGGTCCATCCATTGCCCTTTTATTTCCTGCTAACAGCATTTTTGTTCAGATGCTTTTAACATTTAAAGTAATTTTTCCTTAGAAAATGCCTACAAAAGCTGGGATTTGTAAGTCCCAGAATCATTTGTGTTCTGCCAGGGCTCTGGAAGCTCTTTCTCTGCAGCCTGACTGTGTCACTCTGTTGCAGGTGCATTTGTCCATGCAGGAAACATTTTGGCTACGCAGCGGTTGATCCGCTGGCATCCCGGCGCTCACGTAAGGCCTTTTCTCTCACTTTGGTTCTCAGAGAACAGCAGTCCCCCCCAGAGCCCCACACTCACTGCCTCTTCTCTTTCAGTCTCATTCTTAATGCTCATCCCTGTGTTCTGTGGTGTTAGTCACAGAGCCTGCTCAGAGCCTCACCTATGTTCATGGGACTCAGGGATGGTCTGCAAGTAATTGCTGTCCCAGAACACTTCTGTGACCTCACTGGGCACTTGTGCTTCAGGGTGGAATGGGTGTCTCATGTCTCATACTGAGCACCATTGCAAACTGGTTGCTGGAAACAAGTTGTGTGGTTTTATTTTAAAAAATAAAGCAACAGATGCTGTTGAAGCCAGGATATCAAACAAGGCAGACCAATGATCAGATCTGCTTTAGTTGTGGATGTCCAGCCTCTCCTTTCTAATGCTCCTCATCCTCTCCCAGGTGGGGATGGGCCGTAACAAGACACTATATGCCCTGGAGGATGGGATTGTGAGATACACCAAAGAGGTCTACGTGCCCCCACCCCGCAGCAGTGAGAGCAGGGATGTGATCTGTCAGCTGCCCAAAGGAGCAGTCCTTTATAAAACTTTTATCAGTGTTGTCCCTACCACAGAGGTAGGAAGCTTCAAACTCGTCAACATGCTGTGAACCTGCTGTGTCGTGTGGGCATGGATGGAAAGGACAGACCACTACAGCTATACTGGCATCTGAGGACAAGAGTGGCTCTGAAGATACCATTCTAGGATTTGGTTTTGTTCCTGAAGTGCTTGTGATCTGTGTTCAGGCACTGAGATCACCTACTGGCATTTTTATGAGTGTTTAATAAATGCTGTGGGGCAGCTGAAGGTCTTGGCTGCTCATGGAATGTGTTACCATGGTCATGTAGTATCTAGAGAGCCTGGTCTGTTGTGCCATTGGATGAATTCCCTCTACAATCACTCTTGTGTCAGTACTTGTCCTGCTAATAATTCCCTCTATTTTTGCTCATTTTTAGTCATTACTGTTCTATTTGTACCTTAATTCACAACAGCACAGAACAGCTCCTTTTCCACATGCACCTATGATGTGTACCTGGAAGCTGGATTTTTCCCTCTAGCTCACTCACCTCAATGCTTAACTTAAATATCTGAGTGTGCCATTCACTGGCCATGTGAGGCAAGTTCAGGCCTAATTCTAACTCATTACTGAGTTCAGGGGGCCTGGCAAGATGCCCAAATCTGGACTAGTATTTGAAGCCTCAGCAGCTGGAGGTGTATGATAAAGCATTATCCAGGATACTCATCCTTTTATCTTTGAGTCATTACATGACATTTTTGAGCTTCTATTGCTCAAAATAAAGCAGCCCCAATGTGTTGTGCCCAAACTGATCTCATTTTATCTACAGGTTTGTAAACAATTTGAAACATTGACTCTGCAGTAGAAAACAAGTTATCAAAATCAGTAGTGTAAGGACACCGGTGTTGACATTATTTTGACAGTTCTGCTCTGCAGAAGACCAGGTGAACTGGGTCAGCCACATGTGTCCACCTGTGCTTCACATCTTCATGTAGACCTCCAGCTGTTCAGTCCTTGCATCTGTCCTTTCCCTGTCTGCAAATCCAGTCCCATGGTTCATCTTGGTGGTCTATATTTGGGTATAACCCATGGAACCTCTCCAGATCCATGTGTGGGCTCTGTACAGAACTGTTGTCAGTCACAGAGGCTGTTGGTGCCAGAGCATGCAGCAGTGCTGCAAACCACATCCCTTCTGCCACTCACAGGTGAGGATTTCCACCTGGCAGGTAATCCAGATACAGTAAAGCACTTGATAACCTAAGAAACAGGTGAAGCAGCACAATACCACCAGTACCTGAGGTCTGATCCTTTGTACAGCCAGCAGTGCTGCCTCACAGAGGTATGAAATACTGCTCCTGAGGAGCTCTGGCCTAGCAGACATTCCCCTTGGCTTTGCCCTGTGCAGCTCCAGCAGCTAGACCTTTGCCTTTGGTGTTTGCCAGAGTGAGCAGATGTCCCTGGTTCCTCTGCTCAGTGCAGTGGCCAGCAATGGCTCTGTGGTTGTTCTTGTGCTGCAAGAGGGATGTCACTGATGGCTGGGTTGGTCTTGCCTGTGTTTCAGCTGATTGTGGATCTGGGTGAAGGTTTGGCCATTCACTGTGGAGGAAAATGGTATCCCAGGCACTTCAGTTGCTGACAGCACAGGAAGCAGCAGTTCACTGAGGCCAAGGCCTTACACCGCAGTGTTCCGCTGAGTTTGGTAGCTGAGGGGGGCATGGAAAGGGTCTGGAACACCGTGTCTGTCCAAAGTCTCTGAGCTTATTCCTGTTCCTGAGAAAGCTGGAGGATGCCTCAGAGCATGCTCATAAGGAGGTGGCATCTGTTGAGGAGAGAGGAAGAGCATTACAGCGGATCAGAAATAACCATGAGATTATCCCACCTCTTCTCACAGAGCAGATGAAAATGCTCACAACTGCCACCAGCCTGAAATTAAACCCCCACAGTCCCCCAGCGCAGCCAGCTGTAGGCTGGGGAACACCTGGAGATGAGAACATCAGTCTGGAACATGGCACAAACCTACTGAGAGACACATTCTCGCCTCACACTCTCTGCCAGATTCCTGCTCTTCCCTTTCAAGGACTTGGCAGAAGGCCAGAACAAACTTGTTGAGAGAGGGCTGTCACTTGTTTTCCCTTGACTAAAGACAAATTACTGGGATTTACACAAGTACCTACAAACCAGGTGTTGTACCCAGGTTTTGGCAGCAAGTCTCACTGCATGAGAGAGGAACCTCCATGCGTTGTCACATTTCTTTTGGCAGAGCTGTGCTAGCTTTCTCTCCACAGGTGACAGGAAGTGGCATGACAATGTTGTGGGAAGAGCTTCCAGTGCTGTTTCTCAACTACTTGTCTTTGGAGCTTTACTCTCCTGTGCCCTCAATGCCCAGGTTTCATAGAATTACAGAATGGTTTGGGTTGCAAGGGACCTTAAAGATCATCCAGTTCCAACCCCTGTATGGGCAAGGACACCTTCCACCATATCAAGCTGGAATTTTTCAGGCATCAGAAATAGCTCCAAACACTGAGTGGCAAGGGCTATGGTACAGCTTTAAGAGCTCAAAATCCAGGTAAATCAGTGAACTTTTAATGCTTTACTCAGGGTTTCAGAAGTTTTTGTCCTGCTTTAGACAATGAGGTCTCTGAACAGGAGCATCTCAGGATGCTGCCACAGGACCTACTTGGCAGGATGCACTCACTTTTCCCTGTTACATTGTGGGAGTGCAAATCTTAAATATCGTAACAAGCAAGGCCTCCTGCTCATAAATAAGCCATAAACACTTCAAGGTAATACCAAGGTATGTCCCCAGAAGTGTCCTGCAGGGAGAAGAAAGCAAGAACCCATGAAAGCCTTAGAGATCCAACAATAACACTCCCAGCCTGGACTTGTGTGGAGCAGGTGACCTGAAGAGCCTGCCGTTTCTCCGTGGGGCTCTGCCCTGCCTCCTGGTACAGGCATTTCTGCAAATGCACTGGGGGAGGAGAGATGGATCATTAACCAGCACAGATGTACACCAAAGGAGCCTCCCAATACACTTTGTGCTTTCCCAGAGATAAAAGCTATCAGGAAGGCAATCACAGAGCACAGAGTCCTCAGCTACCACCAACTGTGAAGCAAGACACAGATATGAACCACAGTGGTGACTGCCATGGGCTTCTGCCAGCCCCCCATCCAGGGAGGGGAGCTCACCTCCTGGGATGGCTCTGCCCACAGCCCAAACCTGTCGGCAATCATCTGATGGATTTCCCGCTGGCGATCTTTCTTCCGCACACTCTCGTAGCTGGGCAGGCGGGGCTGCTCCCAGGACGGGAGCTGGTATGTGCTGGGGGGTCCGACACAGAAGAGCTCGTCTCCCTAGAAATGTCCATTCCCAGAAAAGGGTCAGTGTGATGATGGCTCTCATCACTAGAAGTTTATGTCCTGGTGCAACCTTGAGTTAAGGGTTCAGGGTTCAAAGCTGTAGGTACTTGTAGGCTCCTTTCAACATCCAGAGACGATATCCACCCTCCCGGGGGCAATTACACCATGACCTGCACTGCAGGATCCCAAGCCCCCCAGGATCTACCACTGGCACTTCATGCACAAACCCCTCAGGGCACTGTGGTATCCTCTGAAATATTCCTTCCCTCCACATGCTGCCTACCCCGGGGTTTTTACATACTGGCAGCACTTCCCAACGTTGTGGGATAGCACCAGAAGATGCTGCCCAGCACCTTTTGCCCCAGGCAAACTCCATAACCAGAGTCTCTCTCCAAGCCCATGAGCACCATTCCCACCCAGCTCCCAGCAGGGACCCTGCCATCACCTGCATGTCCGGGTTCTCAGCAGTGCTCTCCAGCCGTGAGGCTCCACGCTGGGGTCCCACCAGCTGCTGGCTGCTGCTGAAGTAGGGCGGGGGGCGGTCCTGGAATGAGGAGGACATGAACAAAGCCAAAATCCCTCCCATCCTTCCCAGTAGAGAGCAGAGCTCAACCAGCTCTCATGGGACAGCAAGACCCTGGCAGAGGAAGAATTGCTCCCTCCTGCAGCTCTCAGTGCTGGCAGCAGCCCCTGCCTGTTCAGTGACACCAAGAGCTCCAGGACACATTCCCTGGCAGTGCAGGGTCTGCTCCAAGGGCTGGAGCCAGCTAGAGCAGAGCACAGCCAGAGGGACAGTCTGGGCCCCAGGGCACGGTTTCATTGAAAATCAGTGGAACCATCTCTTTTTGGGGTGCAACAAAAAACAACCCAACTATTCTGCTGGTGTAGATAAGAGCTCCATCACATGCTCAGGGTTACAAAATTTGTTAGCTCTTATCTACTGAGCTTGTCATTTCAGGATAATGCAGCAAGCAAATCTACAGGGCAATAGTTGTGCTGTTCCCAAGCTGTCTTGCTCCAGTTAAACTGGATTCTCTGTCAAGGTATTGAGCAAGAGCAGAAATCCTGTTCACAGAGAACAGCCCCTCGAGCCAGAGCCAGGACTTGAGCCATGGCTTTACCTTGCTCTCAGAAAACCCCATCTCTGCCAGCAGAAACCAGCCCAGAGACTCTCAGGGCAACCAGGGATGTGTAGGGAGGACTGTGAGGATTTACTGTTGGTCTTAATAAGCAAGGAGCTGTTTGTCTTTGCCCTACAGCACAACTACAGAAGCTGCAGGAAAACAGCACCCAACTGTTGGTTCAATAACTCATGAGCAAAACCAGTGCAACTATTCCTGCACAAAAGCTGCCTCACACACTACAACTGCTTCTCTTTTTCTGAAGGAAATACGTTATATGTTCCCTTTCCTTCCATAATTCTTTGCATCCATCCTTCCACACAGTCCTTTGCTAAAGGCAAGATGCCTGCTTGAAGTTTCCACCTCAGAATCCAGGGAGCATGCCACACTGCCTCAGAGAGCAGCTCCACAGGGCAAGGGAGCACAGCAGCAGGGTCCGCTCCCAATGTGTGTGCCATGGGCGGGCAACAGGAGGGAAGAGAGGGAAAGGAGTGGAGACAATCAGACAAGGACACCATCAGTGCAGCCTATTTCCACTGTGATTTCTGGTGGAGACTTCTCAGCCTGTACTGGACTATTAGATTTGCCTTTCATAGCACTAGTCTCTCCACCCCTTGCTAGTGAGGCTGAATGTCCACTCTTCTCCCAGGGACTGCAAAGTGGTACCTGCAGCCCTTTCCTGAAAAGCCATTCCTTGTAGCTCTGGAGGCTGAGCTTTCCCCGGGCAGTCACTGCCACAAAAGCAACACTGGCTACACACGCTGCTCTTTTTCCTTCAGCTTCCCTAGTTGAAAGCCAGCCCTAGGAAATTACAGATGCGAGCGAAAGGGCTTTGTGTCTCACTGCTTCTTCCCCAGGAGCCGCGCACAAGAGAGCCAGTTGTCAGGGATGCGGGTAGCTTTGTCTGCCTTTGCCCCCAGCTTCCAGCTCCCTTCCCTGCTGGGCCCCTTCCTATAAAGCACAGCCCGACCCCACACATGACTATGCAAGGGGAGGAGAACCTCCCTCCCAAGATGTGTGGAGAGCAGGGAAGCCTTTTAGTGTTGGGCCTTGGAGATACAACCACAATGGCACAGCCAGGCAGGAGTGGGTGGGTGGATGGATGGATAGAGTGGGAGCAAGGAGATGGCAGAGCCCAGCTCTGCTTGGAGGACCCACATCCATCAACAATCCCAGCCAGGCTGCAGGACAGTAACCTGGCAGTGCATCCCCCACAGACCCAGCACAAGGCAACAGGAGCTCGAGGGACAGAGGGGGACTTGTGGGCAGGAGGAAGAGAGGAAGGACTCGGAGGACACTCACATACTGGCTGGGGGTCTGGAAAAGGCGGCAGGAGCAGAGGAATTGGCAGCACATGGGGTCCCGGTGGTACAAGAGCAGCAGCAGGATGAGGATCGCCACAATGAAGACGGAGGTGGACACCGCTGCCAAGAGACGGGAGAGGCGAGAGAGCCGGTGGTTCGACGGGCCGCGCGGGCCTCCTCCTGCCGCCCGCTCTCGCCCCGCGGCTGACGCTTGGAGAAGCCCCTGAGAAGCCGATTCCACCTGCTGCCCGTCTCAAGAGCGCTAAAGCCCCTTTCTCCCCACCATCTCTCTGCCTCCCAGACGGTGAACCACCTGCAGAGCTAGGAGGGTTTCACCCCATCCTGGACCGCGGCGGCAGGGCCCGCTCCGCGGGGACCCGCACCGGCAACCACCGTCTCTCGG
>NW_005054370.1:3141714-3146508 GCF_000277835.1 Geospiza fortis | reverse complement strand
TCGTGCCGCGGTTAGCAGAGTCCCGCGGTGCCGGCCGAGCCTCGGGTCACTGCCGGGATCAGCGCTGCCTCGCTCCTGCAGAGGCAGAGCTGGCCTGTGCTGCAGGAGGCTCCTGGCCCCGCAGGCAGCAGGAGGTGCCCGCTCATTAGCCGATTAACACCTTAATGAAGTGCCGTGTAAACGCTAAGTATCTGGGTACCTTCAGGGCACCCGCTGCCAGGGTGTAACCGGACTCAGCCCGTGGCTTCGGGTCACTCCCGAGCTCTCACTCTCCAGCCACAGGTTTTGAAAACCCCAAGCTTGATTTTGGGTTACACATCACCCATCTGAGGAAGGCGACCCTGCCCCAACACCGTCACAGCCCCTGTCCTGGTGCATAGGGGGGATTTACACTCTCACCGGGTACGGCCGAACTTCCCCCACCCATTCCGTAACACCACAAAAACCCGACACACCAAACTGTAGAGATAGAGATGTATTTGTGGTGATGTTGCATATTTAAGACAACTTTATATAATGGTTCTGACACAGAGTTTTGGCATCTTCCAGTGTGTGGCCCTTCTCCCCCCACATTCCTCCACTGCCCCAAAGCACCCCAGGCAGAAGTGGGCGCAGGACAGGGGGGGCTGAGTGCCAGCAGCTACCTGCCCTTACACATAGAGGTCTCAGTCCCCTCTGTTTTACAGTACACATCTTGCAACACCCACATCCTTAAATTTGTAGACTGGGCATCAGACCTGCTGGGCGGAGAGAGCTAGGACACGGGAGAAAAGTTAGGATGGCACAGATCCAAGGAGACAGCAAAACCCCACCAGCTCCTGAGACCCTGCTTTGAGCAGAGTTGGGCCAGATGGGCTCCAAATTGTCCCCAGCTGTGAAGTGTCTTCCCAGGATGAAACCAAACCCAGACTTCTCCAAGCAGCATCAGTCTTGGAGAGAAGAATGTTAGAGGCAGACCCCAAGGACATCCTGGGGGCACTGCAGGGAAGGGGGATGCTTCACTGCAACCCTTCCCAAGAGGAGGTGGTGCCTATTCCCTCTGGAGCAGTGGGAAGCAGAAACAGCGGAGGGAGGATGGGGCTGGCCAGACCTTGTCTCGCGGCTTTGCATTTTGCCCAGGGAAGCACAGCAGGTCCCAAAAGCTTCTGCTGACGTGGGAGAAAAGAAAATGTCAGGTCATGGAGCTGTGGCACAGGGCAGCCCTCCAGGCACGGCTCATCTGCAGCAGGACATCGGCCCTGTGGATGCTCTTTTGGCAGGGGATCAGGGCATCCTTTTGCTGAAGTGGAAACAGAAGTGGCAGGGTCTACAGCGCAGCTTGATGGGCCTGAACCACACACTGAGCACTCCCCACTCACTGCCGCACAACATACCAGGGCTCCAGACATTTGGCATAGCTGGGCAGCTGCCCCACAATCTGGGGGCAACCCTGCCCAAAGGCCAACAGGTTACAGGTCCCCAGCAGCCCTTGGCAGGAAATGGGCAAACAGCAAAACAACAACAATAATAATAAAATAATAATAATAAAAAAGGATGTAAACGACCCAGTACCCTGTCCTGTAGCACCAGGACACCCAAGGGAACAAGGAATGTTACAGTCTCAGGGGAAATGGAGACACAGGGACTTCCCGGCCAATGCGGGGTCTCGTCTCTATTGCACTTCTGCATCATATATATTTCTATATATATATTTATAAAAATACAAACTAAAGGGCTGGGGTGGAAAGGATGAGATGTAAACCCTAAGCCAGCAGCAGTTCTGTGCACATGGCGGGTTTTGACTCATTCTGCTTCTGCCTATCCCCAGTCCCTCATCAGCCCACCAGGGCAGCAGTCAGCAACAAGGGCCCAACCTGCTAAGTTCTAGTCTGGGGCTGGGCAGGATGCTGAGCCGGTCAAGAGCCTGCCCACTCACCAGCCATCCCTCCCTCCCACATCACCCTTTCCTGAAGCTCCAAGGCCTGGAGTAACAAACACATAGCTTTTCCCACGTGCCTGCCATGCCCCCACAGGGATGGGCACTCCAGCACACTCTCCCTGGCCAGCAAAGGCTCATTCCTGCAGAGATGGGCAAGACGCACCTCATGCCTCTCTGCCCAAAATACCCCACAGGAGAAGGTTTTCCCCTGCCTGGAGGTTCCCATTTTCTCTTCCTTGAGTGACTACGGTGCAAATGGCACAGGGTGATGTGGTCCAGAGACACCCCCCAAATCAGAAACGGAGGATGCTCCCTGCTTCCAAGGCTGCCCTCTGGCTGTTCCTGCTACCTCAGCCGCCCGTCAGGTTTGACAGGCCCCAGTTCTGATTTGGGGTCTGGGGAGAGGGAGCTCCAGGAAGTTTTGCTGCAGGTCTCCAGGGAAGCACAGGCAGAGGGGCTGCTGACACAGACATTCGCTGCGGACCAGAAGGTGCTGATGGCAGCATCCGCCCAGTCCTCCAGCTCCTTGCCCGTCAGCCGTGCCTTGTGCACCGCATCCTCCTCTGCCGCCTCGGAGCGTGGCAGGTTCAGGATCCCGCCCAGGCCCTGGAAGTTCTGGTCCATGTACTCGTTGCGGGGGGGACCACCATGCAGCCAGTTGCTGTCGTCTGGGAAGGAAAGGGAGAGAAAAGAGACGGGATGAGCAGTGCAGCAACATTCTGGCACCCTGCAGGTCCTGCCCCCAACTGCAGTTGGGGCACAGCACCCCATTCCTTTGCAACCCCGGCTCCTGTCCAGCACAAGGAAAAGGACGCTGCCGCAGGAAGGATCTCACTGACGTGGGCCAATGGGCTCTCCACAGCTGCTAAGAGGATAGCTCAGTCTAAGGATTCACATGGGCAAGGGGCACCAGTGGAAAACTGGCTCCAGCCTGGTCATGAGCTGCAGCCCAGGGGCCAACACAGGGGGAAAGCACTTTGGACTGCCCACAGGGACACCCTCTCTTCCAGCCCCAAACTCCAGAGCATCCTCACCTTTCCTGAGAGGCTGCTTGCGGTTGAAGGTCTGAGGCACCACCAGGAACTGGTTCTCCCCCAGAGGCTCCCAGAACTGGAGGAGGCGGATGGTCCAGATGCCAGGGCGCAGGGGGTGGTTGAGGGGGGGCTTGTACTGGGTGAACTCTGCCTCAGCATCCACCGTGATGTCGTAGGAGGCGGCAATGACATAGGTGGGGTCAATCCAAACCACCGTGGCTGTCAGGTTGGGGCCCCGTGACCACTTCTGCATGGCCACCGGCTCATCAAAAGGCCCCATCAAGCCTCCAAAATTGCGGAACAGTCTTTCCTTGGGGTCCCATTCTGTGCCCACCTGGAGGGACAGGAAGCACAAGCAGTGGGACACTGAGCAAGGAGACACTATCAGCTGAGGTTCTGTGTTTCACCTCCCCAAAACAGACAACACATAAACCTTGGCATCCAAAGCAACGGACACTCCATGGATCATGCGCCAGCACTAATTCAGCTCTGCCAAGGCCTCCTGCAGCTGCAGGCACTGGATCTCACCTGCTCTGAAAGATCCCCTAAAGGCCTACTCACCAACAATCAGCTCCTCACAAACAAACCAAACTCCCAGATAAAGGTTTCTTTTCAGAAACAACAGCAGCTCTCTGTCCTTCTGTCCCCATTGCATGCAGGTAGGGCAGAGGAGGAATGGCAGCACAGTGTGGGAAAGCCAGGAAGAAAAGCGCCACATTTACCTCTAGGTTTTGCAAGCGGTTTGCCTGCCCTCCATGACCAGACAGCTTCAGAGCTCCTTGGGGCATCATCCACACCTCCAAGGATTCTGTCTGCCCAGTTGCCAAACTTTGCACTTCCTGCATCACCAGGTAACCCTGGAAATGGTCGTCATAGAAATATAAGTGCACACTGGAGGGGAAGCCTCGAGGCTCAAATCTGGAGAGATAGAGAGGTTGCATATCTGAGCATAAGCATACTTCCAGCACAAGATAAAGGCCTCCATTTGGAGCCTGGGTTGAGACCACAGAAAATACCCTACCTGCAGAGCTTGTCAGCCTTGGCTGCCGGGATGGATGAGGCTTTGTGGAGCCCCAGCCTGGAGAAGGCTGTATAGAAGGTGAGGGTGACATCAGTGAGACCGCTGAGCCCATCAACACGATCATAGACGTTTTCCCAGTAGGCCTTGAGGGCCGGGGTGTTGGCGGGGTAGCTGCCGTAGAGGTGCGTGTCCAGGATCTCCAGCACCTCCTGATTCACTGTCGACTCAAACTTGCGGGCAAAGAAGGTGGGTCTGGAGAGTTGCTGGAAGAGCACAGGCATTTCTAACAATGTTGGGGGCACCCACTCTGCCCTCCCATTCCAGCAGGATCCATCCTACCCACTTTGAAGGCAGGCTAAGGAGCAGCACAGCACAGCCAGCCTGATTGTGGGATCCTCTATGACAGGATCACTGGGAGCACACCAACAGTTACTGGGAATGCAGATGGGTCCCCATCTCTCCCACCACCTCCCCCTTTCTGTGCCCAGACCATGTGTCATCCAGCTCCTTTGCTGCAATCTTTACTCTGAAGAGCCCCCACCCACCAGAGCCACTGCTGAGCCCTCCATTAGCTCTGACCAAGTGGCACAGCCTGCAGGAACAGCGTCTTGGGCTCTGTAAGCCTGGAACTGCTGGAAAATCCTGCCACAACTGCTCTTTTCAGGGCTGGCTCTATCTCCCCCAATCCTCCTGTGTTCAGTCCACATCCCCACGCACTGAGAGCATGGGAGACATTTCTTCACAAGGCATTTTGACCTGCCAAAGAAACAGCACTCTGAATGGGTTTTACTAAAAAGGTATTTCCCTCAAGTGACACATTT
>NW_005054370.1:3137218-3141704 GCF_000277835.1 Geospiza fortis | reverse complement strand
AGGAAAACAGGAGAGAAGGTCTAGGAATAGGAGCAATGCTGCAAACAGAACCCTGGCTGCAGGGCAGGACAGTCAGGATAATCCCACTGCCTGTTTACAGACACATCTACACTGAGCCCCACTGGGGAACCTGATCATGCTCCAGTCTCTTGCAGGGACATGCACAGCAGCCGTCACTGCAGCCTGGGGTGCCAGCAGGACAGCTCAGAGAGAAGAGGACAGGGAGGAGGGGAAAGAGCAGGAAGAGAAAGGAGGATCTTTTTCACCTGTAGCCGAAGGAAGTCCTGGGGTTTGAAGTCATTTGGGGAGCACCCGCACCAGTCGACTATGTGTTTATATTGGCACTTACAGCCCAGCTTCCGGTTCCAGTTGGTCACTCGGAGGTTGTTATCGACCAGTGTCTCACAGGCGTGGCTGTTCTCCAGGACCGTGTGGAAGAAGGACTGTGCAAGGCAGAAAAGGGGCAGGACACCCAGTGGGATAGAGGACAGCTGGTTAATGGAGATCCCCACCCATAGAGGAGAAGGGCAGACCTCAACTACTACTGAACAGAAACTTCCCCGTTCCCAGTAGAGGGCAACACTTAAGGGACCAGGCTTGCAACAGTCCTCATCTGGCTCAGAGGGTGACTGGACCTAAAGCTGGCTTGTATGTAAGCACGACCCCTGACCTATCTGCTCCTCTCTTCCCTCTTTCATACCTAAGTCTGGAAAAGGAGAGGCACAAAACTGCCTGAACAGAACCAGCAACACCCTTTGCAGGTACCCAGAGCAGGGATGAAGTGGGAAAGATATGTTAAGCACAGTGGGAAGAAAATCTGTCCTGTGGCCCACAGCCAGCACCCACCTCAGCTGGCAGGAGTGTGTAGGTGTAGAACTGGCGCAGCTGGGACACCAGCTGGTCCTCAGCATAGACCACATATTCCACAAAGCTGCGTGTCAGCGAGAACCAGTCGGAGCCCCCGTCCACCACGATGCCCTCGGGGATGTGGCGTTCGCCCAGTCGCCACATGTGGGAGTCACACTCGTGGAACAAGCGGTCCAGGCCCTGCTTCTTGATAAACCTGGGCATACGGATGAGGAATTAGGAGTGTCAACCACCTTGCAAAGTGCAGATGCAGAACATCCCCTCCCTGCCACAGCTGTTTCAGTTATTTTCTGAAATCCCTCGTTTTCTGCTCCTCCAGTTCAGCTCTGCCTCTAGCTGAGATTACCTGGCATTGTCTCGGCCATGTGACTTCAAGAAGTTCTTATCTCGGTATTTGGACAGGAACATCACCAGTTCATCATTGGTCCTGAGGTGGAAATCAGGAATCATTAATGCTCCTGGTGTGAAGCAGCCCAGTAAACACTCATTCTGCGAGAGCCATTAGACACAAGGAACACAAAACTGCTGACTCAAACCCTTGTTCCACCACTGGGCAGACACAGACACACAGCCTCTCTGCTGTCTCGTGCTTCACATGCATATTCTCCTGCAATACCCAGACACAGGAAAAAACAGCTTCGGAGGTACTTGCTGGGCTCCTCTGCATACATGCGTCCAGCCTGGCCCCAGAGCATCATCACTAGCATGTGGGTGCAATCTCCAACCCCATCTCTCTCAGCTCCCTGCTCCTCCGTGCCCCTCCCAAGGCTTCTGCAGCATCACACAGCCCCAACACCTCCAGCCTCCTCCTCTGCTCTAGAGTAAGGCACTCACCTCGTGGGGTAATCAGTGGCACTCAGGTTGATGAAGAAGTCCCAGGGCCACTCGGACAGTTCCAGCAGGTCCTTCATGCTACGCAGGTACATCTTCAGCAAGCTGGCACCTCCCCAGATGGTCACCATGCGCCAGGGTGTCACACGAATGTTGGGGTAGTGCCGGGCCAGCTCCACAGCCTCGCGATGGAGGTAGTTGGAGCGCTGCCAGGGAACATGGCTCACCCTCAGCAAGGAGCGCATCCTCCCAGGGCCCTGTTTTCCTTGCCACCAGCCCGGAGTCAGCCCTTGCAGCAGCCTCCACAAGAAGAGAAGCATCAAACAGGGCAGGGGGGATAGATCCTGCTTCCGTGGGGTTGCAGAAGTAGTGGCAGAGGGTCACAGCTCCACAGCAGTGAGGACTAACCCTATCCAGCCACTTTCCTCACTCACCACCACCCATGCCTCAGCTCTGCTCCCTCACCCAGGGACCAATGGAGCACTGTTAGCACCCACTCCCTCACCCCTGCTACACACCTTGTCAACATGGATGTAGAAGAAGTGCTGCTGGTGGTACACGGCCTTGATGAGCCGCTTCAGCTGGCGGATGGCCCTGCCATGCACCACCAGCATGTAGGCAATGCGCACAGGCTTGCTGGGGGGCCCCTGCTGCAGCCGGCTTTCGTCCCACTGGATCACAGGGCTGACCTTGCCTGCATGGGGAGGGAGAAGGGTGTCAGCCACCCCCATCCTTGGTATCTACTACCTGGAGCTCCTGAGCAAGGCAGCAGACAGCAGGGAAGCACTCAACCTCAGGCAAACCCCAAACTGACTGCAGTGCCAAGGCATGGCGGCACATGCAGCCCCTTGTGTTACACTGATGGGGGATTTTGGGAAAGGGGGTGCCCTCCCCTGGTGCTTCAAAACAGAAAATGCAGCTGGGCCTGGCTCTGACCCCTGCAGAACTGCAGACTGGGATGAACAGCCCAACTTAAAAAGGCTGGCACAACTTTGACTGGATTACAGAGGCAGAGGTAATCTGGGAATCAGTGACAGATTGAGACTGCTGTTTGCCAGGTGGGACAGCTTGGTGGCATAAGGAAGGTGGCCTACCAGCCTCCCTGGGATATTCCCGATTCCTAGGGTGACCAGGAGCACTCTAGCAGGACTCACCTGAGAGCTGGCAGTGGCGAGGCACGGACTGGGGCATGAGGCTGCCAGCCCGGTGCAGACACACCACGTTGGCGATCTCCTGTTGGCACTGTTTGCTGCTGGCCCGGGCAAGCGCCGACAGGGCGTCCTTGCCCGTGATTTCGCACTTGGGAGTGAAACTGTTCTCAGTGGGCTGGGGAGCCCCCTCCACGCTGCCCGTGTCACCCTGCTGGAAGATGGCCAGCTGGGCCTCCCCACGCAGCTCTGACAGGTTCCTGTGGCTGGAGGAATCCAGCATGGCCGGCAGCCTCCATCCTGGTTTGTGCCTGGCCGTGACGCCTCTCACCACCTTGGACACCATGGCCCCAGGGCTGTCCAGCCGGCCCCGCCACCGGCCATGCTTCCGGCTGGCACTGCTCCGGCGCCCGGCAGAGCTGTCCGAGTCTTTGGAGCCATCACTGCTCTCGGGAAACCCAGCCTTTTTCTGCCGCTCCTGTTGCAGGTTCATGCGGATGCAGAAGAGAGGACAGACAGCATTAACTCAGGCCTGTTTCTCCCTTGATCTGTCAGCGTCCTCCTCAGAGCATCCGTTCCCAGTCCCCACAGAGCTCAATGCTGCAGCATGACAGATGCTCCAGGAGCAACCGCTGTGCAGCACAAGACATTACACAGCCCTTTCATCACCCAAAACCCCAGGCTAAGACCCAACAGCAGCCCCCTGCCTATGCCCCCATCATGAGGATAGCCACAGTCTCACCCTCTGTGGTTGGGCTGCAGACTAAATGGACACAGTGGGTTGTGTGTGCACCAGCCACCCTTGAAGGTCTGCCCACCTGCAGGGATATCCCTGATGCTGGAGATGAGCATTGGGCTGTACTTGCTGCTGATAGTCATTTCATTGTGAGATTATTGGACCAACTCTTCCCTGCCATGACCATGCTGTGAACCCAAGCCCAGCACAGCCAGAGTCACGGGCAGCCACAGCTGTGCTCTCTGGGCTGAAAGCACTGGACAGAAATAGACCAAGGCCCTGCCCATGCACCCCTCCCTAGACCCTGGCTCCCCATGCTGGGCTGGGGCAGGCACTGCCATCACCACCTTCCCTAGAAATCCAGGCACAAACCTCCTGTGGACCCCAGCAGATGTCTAAAGGGAGCACTTAATTACGCTTCGTGACCTCTGCCAGGCTGGCTGAACAGCAGAGACAGCCTTGTGGAGAGCAGGGAGCTGGGGAGTTTGGATGCCGCTCTCGGGGGAAAGAACTTTCCCAGTGAGTGTACCCGTGATGTCGGGGCCATGCGCTCCAGCCCACTGCAGGCACTCCCGGATAACAGGCAGGCAGCTGCCTGCTCCAGCCCAGCCTCCCAGGGCTGTTTCACAGAACCCCAAACTCTGACTGCCCAGCAGCTGTGCCAGGTACCACGGGGAGCTGTAAGGATCAACCAGGGGTACTCCTGAGCAGCGGCAGCTCACAAGGATGGACAGATGCCTCACAAGGACAGCAGGACTGAACTAGCCCCTGGCACAAGACTCCCCTGAGGGTGTAGCTGCTGGGAAGGTCACAGCCAGGAGAAAGCACAGAGTGAAAAGGTTGGAAAGCATCTGGTGATCCACCCATTGCAGAGTTCCCAGACTACCCATGGTGTGCTGGCAAA
>NW_005054370.1:3133728-3137182 GCF_000277835.1 Geospiza fortis | reverse complement strand
GATCAGCCCAGCCTGCCTCCACCCAGACAAGTGTCACAGGCAGCCTAAGACAAGCAGTGAACCCTTCGTTAGTCACCATGCAGGACCATCTGTTCCAGAGCTATAAACCTGTTTTCCCCACAGAGCATCACAGGAGAGGGCAGCTGGAAGGCCACAAAGTGAGGAGAGTATCTTCCATGCTCCTACAGGAAGAGACTTGCTGATCCCACTCACATCCTGCACTCCCCAACACACCTGCCTGTGGGGACACCCCCTATTCAATGTCCACCCATGGTTACAGTCCTGCTCCTCCCCCTGGAAGGAGCCCTGTTCCCAGCTCAGGAGCATGCCTGGCTGCCTCTCTCAGTAGGGAAGCTGTTAGAAGCATTGCCAGTGCTACCAGAGCTGCCAGCCAAGGAACTCAAGGGTTTCTAATTATTGCACCACAGCAGAGTGAACCCTCCACCCCAGCCTGGCAGGGAATGGCTCTGGTCACATTGTTCTGCTGTATTTGAGACCTGTGTGGGACAGTCAGTGAGGGTCCCCATCTCCTCCTTCTGACACACAGATGACTCCAGGCACCAGCCAGAGCTCACTTAGAATCACAGAATCATTTAAGTTAGAAAGACTCGCTAAGATCACCCAACTGTTAAACCCCTAAAAGCCACCACTAAAACATGTCCCCAAGTGCCACATCTACCCATCTTTTAGATACCTCCAGAATCTGTGACTCCACCATTTCCTCATCCAGCCTGTTCAAGGGCTTCACAGCCCTTTTGGTGACAGTTTTCACTAATATCCAACCTAAACCGCCCTGGTATAACTTGAGACCATTTCCTCTTGTCCTGTTGCTTTTTACCAGAGAGACTTGTCTTGTTCTGCCTCCTCCAATGTGACACTGCTACCCCAGAGTGAAACAGAGCCATAGGTTGTGTATCTACCTGCACCCCATCCCCTGCACGGGTCCCACTGTGCCACGGGGAGCAGTAGAGCTAACAGCACCTGGTTTCTGCAGGATTCCCTCTCTGGCTGTCTGACAGGTTTCTGCACATACCAGCACTCATCAGACAAAACCAGCACCAAAATGTTCCAAAGTCACCAGAGGAATCCCGAGTTAAAATGGCTGGAGTAAGTCCCCTAAAAACAAACTCTTTTGTCAGGAAAAGTAACTATCAAGGAATCTCTTCTCAAGAAGAAAAGACACTTCATAGGAAGCTTCTCTTGTGGTCACAGCACACAGAGGACACTAAAACTCACCAGCCCCAGAGAGGTGCTACCCCTTGCCGGGACAGACAAGCGGCTAAAACACTGCAGTGACAGATCCTCTTCTCCGCCCACAAGGAAACTTTGTGGTTTGAGTTTTACTGGTGCCAACTCCACCACCGACTAAGAGCTTCAGGAAGCTCACGTGCTCATCCAGGAGCTGTGGGTGTCACAATGACAGAGACAGGATCACTCTGGTCTCTCAGGCTCCCACTTGTGTGGGGAGACACTCATGCTGACCACAGCAAGAGTGGGAATTTCCTCTGTCATCCATCAGTTTGGATAGGGATTGTGTTGTTTGATCCTGGTGGAACAAGATTAATCTGGTTTCCAGGAGGAAACACAGTGCTGATGGGCAGATGGACACAGATCCAAATACTCCTGGTCTGTACTCCATAAAGAATCTGCTTGGTAAACAGAGGGCGCCTTGCAGGACCCCAAAACAGGGCTTGGGAAGAGAACTGATGGATCCAAGAGGCACAGCCAGCTCCACAGCACGTCCAGGACTTGAGTGTCTCTCACTTTCTCCACAGCCCATTCATGCTGGGGATGAGCTGTGCCCATTAGTGGGAAGGAGCTATTTAGTATAGCAATTAAGAAATCCCAAACTTCCATGAATCCTTTCAGGCCTGCAAGGTCAGACTCTCCTGGGACTGTTCCTCTGGCTTTACCAGAAATGCCCTTAGGGAAATGGTGTCTCCTCTAGGTCTGGCCAAAATCAGACAGCAGGACGGCACAGAAACCAAGAGCTTTGCATTTTATAAGAATTAAGGTTAAATGGACTTTTCCCAGCTTGCTAATGGGTTCAGGCTGTCGGTGAAGTTAAGGATGGTTCTTGTCTTCTCCAAAGAGGCTTGTCAATTCCCAGGACTGCTGGTGGTGAACCAACTCCTCTCCAGGAAAGGGGACCCATGGCCAAACCTGTTCAGCTGCCCAGCTCAGTTTTGGGATGAGACATCGGGAAACCAAGCACAGACCAAGGCAGAATGAGCCAACCCAGGAGGCTGGAGCAGGAGCAGAGAACAGCAGACAAACGGTGCAGGATGGTACAAAGGGAAGGAGAAGCCAGGATGGGTGAAGTAATTTGATCAAGGTTACAGAACAGGCAAAGGAGCAGTTGGGCACTCCTTGGTACCAGATCAGTCTGCTCTCATGCTTCCAGTGCCTCCAGATCACGATCCTCTCCTTGCCACATTCATTCCCTGGTTCTGTGCTGGTGATGGGCATATGGCAGCACATGAGGGTGCTCATGGCCATTTCCTGTGGCCCAGGAGGAGGCCTAAGGCTGGGAATTCAGCTGCTGAATGAGTGGTGTCACTCTAGAGATCTTCCCCACAGCAAGGGGCTGCCCGTTCCCCTTCTCACCTCTTTGCTCTCAAGGAAAGCCTCCTAGACCTGCTGACCACGGGATCACCCTCCACACCAGGGAGGCAATAGGAGGCTTCAGCCACTGGCCCACACAGACATAGCAGACCTGGACACAGTCTGGGCAGTTCCCAACAAATAAACAAATCCAAATTAACAACCCACAGGTAGGAGCTTGGTTTGAAGGTGGCAGCAATGTGTTTCATCAGCCTGGGTCCTCTTTGATACCTTCTCTGTGTCTGACCTTGGGCAAACTCCTTCACCAGACCATGCCTCAGTTTCCCCACACTCATAAGAAGTGATGCATTTGGCCTTAGCAGGATGTTCTGGTATAAAGACATCAGCAGCTCCTAAAGGTCCTTGTACTCTCCCACTTCACAGGAATACCTCTCACCAGAACAGCTACACAGGAGCTGACACAAGCCTGCCAGCTCTCTGAACTCCATGTTTTTTGATTTGCATGTCCCTGACCCCAGTTCCCCACAACATTCCCCAAACCACAAGTGCAAGATCCCCATCAAGCCCCTCATACTCCTCACTTTATGCCAGACCCAAAACAAACCCCCTGGGCCACCAGCTCCCCTTCAGAGGTGCTGTGACCCTGCACCGCTGCAGCCAGAAGGCCCCAGGCAACCTCCCGCTGCCCACCCCAGCCCCAACACCTTCAGCAGCCTGAGGCTGCAGGACCCCCCACCCCAGAAACCCCATCCTGGGTCTGGGCCTTGCCAACCCCACAGAGCCCACCCCCTTTGTCCCCGCCCCAGCTCCTGAGCAAGGGCACACTCGCTCCCCCAGGGCACTGTCCCTCCCCAGGGCTCCCCCACGAAACCCCCTCCCAGCACTCATC
>NW_005054370.1:3126471-3133444 GCF_000277835.1 Geospiza fortis | reverse complement strand
ATGTGAGCGTGTAAATGTGAGTGAATGAATGTGAGCTAATTAATGTGAGAGTGAGCTAATTAATGTGAGTAAATGTGAGTGTGAATGAATGTGTGAGCTAATTAACGTGAGTAAATGTGAGTGTGAATGAATGTGTGAGCTAATTAACGTGAGTAAATGTGAGTGTGAATGAATGTGTGAGCTAATTAACGTGAGTAAATGTGAGTGTGAATGACTGTGAGCTAATTAGTGTGTGAGCTAATTAATGTGAGTAAATGTGAGAGTGAATGAATGTGAGTGTGTGCTAATTAATGTGCGAGCTAGCTAATTAATGTGAGAGCTAATTAATGTGAGTAAATGTGAGAATGAATGAATGAGTGTGAGCTAATTAACGTGAGGTGAATGAATGAGTGTGAGCGTGTTAGTAAACGAGTGAATGAATGTGTGTGTGTCAATGTGTGAATGTGAGTGTGCAAATGACTGTGTGAGTGTGTGAATGAATTTGAGTGTGAGCATGTAAGTGAATGTGTGAGTGTGAATGAATGTGTGTGTGAATGAATGGGAGACAATGTGAGTGTGAGTGAATATGAGTGACTGTGTGTGGGACTGTGAGTGATGTGAGTGTGCACTGGGGTGCACACATGGTTGTGTGTGGCCACCTGTGCACTGCTGTGTGTGCCTGTGCCACTGGTGCCAACCCCCTGCCATGGCAGGGACACCTTCCACTACCCCAGGTTCCTCCAAGCCCTGTCCAACCTGCCCTTGGACACTTCCAGGGATGGGGCAGCCACAGATTTTCTGGGCACTCTGTGCCAGGGCCTCCCCACCCTCCCAGGGAACAATTCCTTCTCAATACTCCATCTAACCCTGCCCTCTGACACTGTGAAGCCATTCCCCTTGTCCAGGCACTCTGGGCCCTTGTTCTAAGCCACCCTCCAGCTCTCTTGGGCCCCCTTTAGGCACTGAGGGGCCTTGAGGGGCTCTGAGGTCTCCTTGGAGCCTTCTCTTCTCCAGGCTGAACACCCCCAGCTCTCTCAGCCTTTCCCCTGTGAAAGCTCCTGGGGGTGGAAGTATTTCAGCAGAAGAAATAGGAAGCAGTGGCTGGGTGGCGATAGGAGCTCCGGGGAGTTCCATGACCTCCTGTGAGCTTTGTGGGCAGATTCTGCTGATGAAGCCGAGGGAACACTGCAGCCTCAATGTCCCTGAGGGTTTTAAAAGGAAGAACTTTTGGTAACAGGGGCCTCCCCAGGCTGCAGAAGGGCTCTGAGCAGCCTGCTGAGCTCTAGGAGGATTTCCCCTTTGATAGGAGCAATTTAGCCCATGCCTCAAGAGCTGAGAGCAACAAGACTGCATCAGCATCTCTACAGCAGCAGGAAAAGGCTCCCTACCTAGGATTCTTTAGGCTGCAAAAGACCCCGAAGAACATCAAGATCATCCATTAACCCAGCACCACCAAGGCCACCACTAAGCCATATCCCCAAATGCTACATCTACCTGTCTTTTAAACTCCTCCAGGGATTGTGACTCTACCATTTCCTTCACAGCCCTGGAAGAAACTTTCACTAATATCCAATCTAAACCTCCACTGGCACAACTTGTGGAGATGTTTCCCCTTGTGGCACCCTGTTTCCCCTTGTCCTGTTGCTTGTTACCTGAGTGAAGAGACCAACCCGCACCTGACTACAACCTCCTTTCAGGTATTTGTAGAGAGTGAGAAGCTCCCACTTCAGCCTCCTCCTGGTTGTGGTATAAATCAGCATCCCTGCCCTGAAACCAGAGGGGTTGCAAAAAGCTACAGTGCCCAAATTCTCATGGCAAGGGAGAATTCACCTCTTTGTGCAAAACCACTTGCATGCAACCATGTATGTGTAAGAGCTCAGGGTTTCTGCTCCCAGCCCACCACAAATGGACACCCATCCCTATGGCCTGTTTTCTGTGGGAGTGGATGGATAAATTGCCTGGCACTGGGCTGGAGAAGAGTGAACACTCAAGGGGGAGGGCACCAGCATGCCAGGGGCAAGACTACATGGACTGTTGCAGTGGGGAGTGATGCTGCAGTGGCTGGTGGTGGGGCTGTGGGTTTGTGCTGGAGGCCCAAGAGTCCTTGTCCTTAAAGATCTGAGTTCTCACACTGCTGGGCACCAGCAAGGGGCTGGACCTGCTTTCAGGGTGACACTCTGCAACAAAGCCTTTAGCAGGTGGGAACCTGCTGTACAAACACAGTCACACACCACGGCCAATGCTATCAGATTCTTGGTGTCACTGATAAAGCAGCAACAATTCACACAGAAAGTATTTAGTGGGTGCCAGAAAAAAAGTTATCAGCAAAGCAGGGAAGAGCAAGGTGATGGTTACAGCCCATCTGAGTGCTCCCAGGCTGGGGGTCCTTGGGGGTGGTGGGAGAGAAGGAGCAGGAGCAAACTACCCGGGGGCCTGTGGTACCAGGGGTTGGAGGAGATGCCATTTCTGCACCAAGATCCTGATACACCTCACCCTCCACACCCCATGCAAATGCACTTGGATATAACATTTCCCACTGTCCTGGTTCCCAGGAGCTGCCAGCTGGCATTAGCATGAAAAAATGTCAGAGGTGAACAGTGGGTTTGGGAGCCTCAGCCCACACGAGCAACGCAGCCAAAGGAGCAAGTGGGATGAGTGGTGAGCAAAGGGAGCCAGTTCACCCACCTGCCCAGGCTCAGCTCCCCTGCCCACCTCTCCCACCCTGCCTGGTGCGTCTGTGGCCTGGACTACCCCACTACAAGGGGGAGAGCTTTATTCCCAGCACCACCGCTGTACGGATGAGGACTCCAAATTGCATTTGCAAAGGCATGACTTTATCTTCAACCCTCTCTGTGCCTCCACACAACCTCATCCTCTCTGATGTTGCCTCAAAGAAACATCCAAACCTTGGAGAGCAACAGCTGTGCTATCGAGCTGGCTCCTACCTGAGCAGAACATCAACCCCATGTCCTCTGTGCAAGTCTCACTGGTGCTGCCAGCAGCAGGAGCAGCCCATGGGGCTGGGTGCTTGCTCATTTACCCCACACAGTGCTGTAGAGCTCTTCACTGGGCCGTGGAGCTGATGGCATGTTGGCGTAGATCTGCTCCTGCTGTGGCATGCGCTTCTGCACTTTGGCATATAACGCCTCTCTTTCCTCTTCCAAAAGCTGGGAAAGGAGGGAGATAAACAAAAACACCCTTTGTGGGGTTGTTCCAGGCAAATACTGTCTGCTGGAAGCTCTCTGTGATGTTTTAAGCACCCAGGAGCAGCCACAGGGACCAGAGAAGGAACCCCCCTTAGCCAGGGTCACTTGGACCCCGGTTTGGCATTTCCCTTTGCAATCCTCTCCTTCCCCACGCAGCCCATCCTGCTGCTCATTCTGTCACCCACCCACTCCAGCTTTCCTCCCACTGTCTCCAGCTTGGCAGTGCTTGGCATTCTCCTACCTGAGCGCTCTGCCTGACCTCTGTGTTCTCCACTGGGAGTGTTTCCAGGCGGTGGAAAGCCTCAGCATTGCTGTACTGGCTCTCAGCCGCGCCCGGGCCGTGGTTAATGTCCGCATAGTTCAAGGCTCCTGCTCCCTGCTGGAGAAGGATGAGCTCTTACCCTGCTGCCACTCCCTGCCTGCATCCACAGGGGTGGGAATATCTCCCACCCTGCTGCCTGTCCTGCGTGGTGGATGCTGAGATGGCTGTAGGGGCACTGGGTGGAAATAAAAAATTGAAGCAAGGGCTGGCTCAATATTCCCCAGGGGAATTCTTGTGACACCAGCCCCTCCTCAAGAGCTGGTAGCAAAATATCAGAAAATACTTTCCAAGCAGTAAGGAAGGAGCAGCTACCCTGCAGCACTTCAGGTGTGATTTGCTGCACATTCCCAAGGCTGTTTCACCCAGAGAAGTAGCTCCCATGCTTGGAGAGTCTTGGAGAGAAACCTCTCAGATAACTCCTAAATTTCTTTCCCAGGAATACTCTGTGATAGTCACAGAAAGTCCCTGGTTGTGTCTTTCTGTTGGCAAGCAGAGCCCAAAGGATCCCTCCCAGCCTCCAGTGCCATGAACCTGGCTGAAAGCAGCAGCTCTGGCAGCTCAGGGTGCAATGTTTCCCCTCTTCATGTGAACTTAGGGCACAGAATTCCAAGAACTCATAGGGTTTTCCTTACTGTAGGTGACATGCTGCAAGTCCTGTCCATCTCTATGGCTGCTCCGGAAAGGGCTGGACGAAGCATGGATGTGGCTGGACGTGAGTGAAAACAGGAAAAGAAACGTGTTGAGAAAATGCACTGCCACTGCAAATCTTGCCATAAAGCAGGACAGGAACCTGACACTCCGTGAGCCATCTAAACTGGAGCAGTTCTTCAAATAAAGCCAGACTCACCTGCCAGCTGGCAATGTCCTCTCCTGTCCCTCCCCAGCCTTCACACTGGCCTTAAACTTCGCATCAAGCCTAGTATAAGCCTGGCCCGTGCAAGTGATGGCGCCCAGACAAACTCAAGCAGATTCTGTGCCCAGCAGCACCCACCCCAAGGGCTGTCATTCCCTGCTCCCAGGGGACAACACCCATGGGATAGCACCCATGGCATGGACCCACTGCTCCCTTGAGGGAAGGAACTGGATGGATCAGGAAGGGAATGGGGGAGGAAAAAGAAACAGAGGGAAAAATAAGGGAAGCAGAGCAGGCTCTGTTACAGAAACAGGATGTGTGTGGCACTGACAATTTCACTCACCCTTCTTCTTTCTGGAAAGTATTACTAGAACACCAGCAGCCACAGCAAGCAAAAAAAGGACCACAATGATGGCTGGAGTGAGGATGTGCTCAACTACGTTCAAGCTGCAAGAAAAAAAGAATGAAGAAGACAATTTATGTTGTCATGCTTCTCAGGATGAACCAGCACGGAGCAGGGCTGCAGGAAGCAGCTGTGGGTGACACAGGAAGTCGCTGTGGCAGTAGAGTGGCAGGGCTTGCCCATCACAGCAGGCATGGGATGGTCAGGCTGCCAGCTGGGCATGGAGCAGAGCAAACCAAAAACTGCAGAAGCAAAAGGATGCTTGGGTCTGAGAGCCACTGTGTCTTCAGTGATTTAAGGATGGGTTCCTGCATTTGCTCTGGTTTAACTCCACTCTGTGTTAACCTTGTTTGTAATGGGCAAGCAGGAAAAGTTGGCCAGCCAGCACACCTTTGTGTGCTGATGGAGAGTCTCAGCTTTGTCTGCTGCTGGCATCACCTCCCACAGGCAGGAGAGAAGAGGGGAACATCTAACCCACTGGTTTAATGCTTTTTCAACTATCTCTACCAGGCTGTATGTAATTACAAAGAACAGGACACTGGGCAGCACTTGGCTTCCCATGAACAGTCTCACTGAGTTTGGGGAAGGAAATGGGGTTGGTATTGCAGGCAGAAACCACTTCTCCCCTGTGACTAGAGGCACCAGAATTACAGTCATAGAATTAGAGAATGATTTGGGTCAGAAGGGGCCTTAAAGATTATCCAGTTCCAACCCTCTGTCACTGGAGGGACAACTTCCACTAGGCCAGGTTGCTCTGAGCTCCATCCAGCCTGGCCCTGAACACTTCCAGGGATGGGGCATCCACAACATCTCTGGGCAACCTGTGCCAGGACCTCACCACCCTCACAGAGAAGAATTTTTCCGTGTGGAGTGGTCTCTAAAGGCAAAAACAGGAGGTCTGGGTCCTTAAGGGAGATGTGAAGAGTCTGATGTTTGCAGGTCTCCAGCAGCACCAGAGAGCTCATGGAGGAAAGTGGCTGCTGCAGGCAGGAGCTGCTACTCACAGTTGAGGGGTGGAGGGATTTGATGTTGATTGCAAAATTTCCTCCTGGGAAATTGTCTGTGTGTGGCCTGCTACAGACACAATGAGATCAGAGGACGTGGTGGTCACGTAGGTCGATGATGGGAGGGTGGAAGAAGCTGTAACAAAAAGAGGAGAGGCATGGTTGATCTCTGTGGAGAAAAATGCTGTGGGTTTTGCAGTGAGTCAGAAGTGCCATCCATGCTGTCACAGGAGGAGAAGCTGGGTCCCCTCTGCCACATCCAGGGGGCACATCTCAAAGTCAGAGTGCTGTAAGACCCTTCCTCTGCCCATGAGGCTTTTCACCGTCTCAGTCCCCCCACAAAATATGCACAAAACAGATTCACCCTGCAGAAAGGGGTCTGGGCACCCCATGCCCAGTTTAGTACTAGCACAGCAACAGCACATATATATTGTCCTGCTGTGCAGGCTGATGCCTGGCAAGACAATGGTGAGGGATGTTTCCTCAGCCCAGGGCCTGGTGCCCAGAGGTGCTGCATGTCCCAAGTGGGAAACGGGGCAGCACAGTGCAATGAGGAATATCCAGTGTTATACAGGAAGACAAGGAGGGCCCAGAAAAGGCCAGCAAGAGCTAATGAGGAAGAAAAGTGGTCACAGAGAGCACAGTACACCTCAGTAATGGAGATGGCTGAACTGGGGGGGCAAAGAAGGGGCTATGGGTAGAACAAAGAGGGAATGAGTGGTGGTGGCACCTACTGCACTCTGGTGTCACACCCCAGGGCTATCTCACCTGCATGGCACCCATCAGCTCCAGGCTGCCCACACTGCAGCCCCTGCTCCAAGCAGCTGGAGGAGGACACATCCATGCTGGATGCTGGACACATCCATGCAGGGCATGGTGGCCCTGCAACCCACAAGTACTGACCTGGGAGCACGATCACCTTCACATCAGCACTCTCGTCACGCTTAAATGTTCCCGTTCGCACTCCACAGCGGAAGGTGCCCGCGTCCTCCTTGGACAGATCATCCACGGTCACCGTGAATGCCCGGTGTGTGCGGCTGTCCCGGATGGAGAACCGGCCCTGCAGCACCTCGGGCTGCGACTCCGAGGTGATGACGATGTCCTTATCACAGGTAAAAACAACCCCTGTACTTGGCATGCACCAGAATTTCGGGAGCTTCTCCTGGCCCGGCTGGTACCTGCAGGTGACGGACAGGGAACCGCCCA
>NW_005054370.1:3117573-3125927 GCF_000277835.1 Geospiza fortis | reverse complement strand
GGAGAGAGCGTCGGGGTTGCAGAGGCTGGGGAAGGATGGATGCAGCGGGTTCCAGACGGGCCCCGTGTTCCTGTCACGCACGGGGTGAAACCTCTTCCCTCAGTGTGGTCCCGGGCCCCCAACGTGGGCGTCACTGTTGCTGTGTGGGGAAAACGTGCCCGGACCCACTGGGGTTATGATAACCTCCACATCAGCACTCTCATAGAAAGGGAAAAATCCCTTTGGCATCCCACAGCTGAGCGTGCCCGCATCCTCCTTGGCCCGACGCTCCGCAGTGCCTGGGAATGCCCGGAGCACGCAGCTGTTCAGGATGGAGAACCCGCCCTGCCGCACCTCGGGCTGCAGTTTCGCGATGCTGACGATGTAAGTGGCACAGGTAACACCAGTACGTGTACACGCTTTGCACCAGAATTTCGGCAACGTCTCCCGGCCAGGCTGGTGCGTGACCGGCAGGGTTTCCCTCAGGAATCCCTGCGCGGTGCCGGGCCCTGTCACTGCCCCGGAGCCTGTGCAGACACGCGGACTCGCGGGAGCGCTGCCGCTGCTCGGACACCTCCCGCTTCCTCTGCTGGATGCAGCGTGGGGCTCCGGCCCCGGCGGGGCGCTCAGCCCTTCCTGGCAGCAGTGCCGAGGTCAGCGCCAGCAGGAGCCACATGGATACTTGGGGGCAGCCCTGCTGCTCCTCTTCATTGTGTCTCTGCGGCTTTGCTTCCTCTTTTGCCTCTGGTACCACCTCCATTGCTGTTAGAGATCCAGCAAGATCATGGCATTTCCTGTTTCCTAGAGTTTCAGCTTCTCCTGGTCACTGAGATTACTTGCTGTGCACTGTCCCCTGTGCCCTTGCCCGGAGTCTCTGCTCTCTTCCTCCAGCCTTGCCCCCATGTCGGGACGCAGCCTGCCTCTCCCTGCCACACTGGCCAGCCCCTCTGGCCAGGCAGGGCATCCAGGGGGAGAGGTAGCTCAGCACAGCACAGGGACAACCTGAAGGCCAGACAATCCTCCAGGCTGGGCAGTGCTCCTGCATGGCCACCCTGTCCTTCCCAGGGGAATGAAATGGGTAACCCCAGCCCCTTATCGTGGTGCAGCTGGACAGGAGCACCCACTTCTCCTGCCAGCACAGCCCCTTTGTGGCTCAGGAGCCCCATGCTCTGATCAGGTCCCTCCAGGCCTCTCCCTGTGTCCCCAGTCCCTGCAGCTGCTGAGTGGGGGGCAGAGTTCTGGAAGAACACCCTTGCCTGGCTATTGCTAAGCTGGAGATGGGCATTTGGTGGACCAGGCAGAGGTGGCAGGGCTGAGGCTCCTGGGGCTGAGGGCTCCTCTCCCCATGAGGAAGCTCAGCTGGGCCATAGTGGAGCCTGCATGGCCCCTGTGACCCCATGTTCCCCCCCAGGCACAATGCAGCATGTCCCCACACAGGTATGTGCATCAGCTTTGGCTGCCACAGGCATCCTGGGCAGTGCTGGAAGCTGAGGGAAGGAGCAGACAGACAGAAGGAGACACGGCCCTGCAGGATACCCAGCCTTTATTGCCAAATTGTCTTCCGTTGGCAGCTGCAGCTCAACAGACACAGGCTCTCTGCACCCCAAGCCCTTCCCTCTGCAGCACAGGGGCTGCCAGGAGGGGCCGAGGCTGTCCAGGGCCAGAAGTTCCCGGAGCCGAGCAGCTCCCGGCACGGGGCGGCCGTGAGGGGTGGCACGGCCCCAGCAGGGTGGGGGCCAGGGGGGCAGGAGGGCGTCGCTGGGGCTCGGAGCTGTTTGGGACGGGTGGGCAGCCCCGTGTCCTGGTGCTGCTGGATGCCTCCAAGAGCTGCAGGATCTCCTGGCCACAGCTCCTGCCCCGGCTCCTCACCCAGGCGGCCCCGCCAAGCAGGGCTAATGCCACGGGCACCTTGATGCTGAGCAGAAGCAGCAAGTGGATGACACTGGGCTGGGACCTGTGTAGGAGAAAGGAGGTTATGCTAGTGCTTTAGTAGGGTCTGGGGAATGAGGATGGGGACTGGGGACTGGGGCACTGGCGTGCCTGCCAGCTGCCCTGCTTGCCCCCAGGATGCTCCTTGGGAACTCAAAGCCAGGTGGTACATGCATGGGAAATGAAGTTTTTGGCCAGGGGATGCTTTTGGGGGCTTGCCTGGATCCCAAACCCTGACTCACAGCACTGGAGGCTCCCCACAGCCCCTGAGGCACAGAGGGTTGGTGGTCAATGGGCTCAGGTTGCTGTCCTCAGTTGTGTTTGAAACAGCTGGCAGAGAAAACAGAGTCAAAACAAAGTAGATATCCCCACACCCTCTGTCCTGTACCCTGCGCAGGAGTCTCTGTCCCTGAGACTTCAGCAATGCAGGTGCAGGGGGTGGATATGGAGGTATCTGAGCAATGCCCTGAGCACTGCAGAGGAGGAAGAGGAACAAAGGGGGAGTTTAATGGCAGCTTTGCTTCCAGCCCTGTTTTACCTGCAGAGACCATCACCTTGGTGCTGTGCCATCGGCTGATCCCCACTTTCTTCTTCACCCCACAGGAGTACCGACCTGCATCCCCTGCTGTGACGCTGCTCAGTGTCACTGTGAATGAATTTGCTGTGTGGTTGTCCCTGATGGACACCCTGTCCCGTGTCACTGCCACCTCTGAGCCGTCGGTTTGGATGATGGAGGTCAAGCAAGGCCAGAGGGAGTTTTTGAGGCACCAGTACTTGGAGTTGAGCTTGTAGCGCGGCTTGTAGATGCAGGACACTGCCAGTGAGCTGCCCTGCTCAACTGTCACCTGCCTGGGGCCTGTCACTGCCCAGCCACCTGCAGGGGACAGAGAGAAGCTGTAAACCCATTCTGGCAGTGCCTCAGGGAACCATGAAGGGTCTGAGGCCAGGGGCTGCAGCCCGAGGGAGGCTGTGCCTGTGCACCCACTATGCCCGTGAGCAGTGCTGAGGTGAGATGTCACCAGTCATTAATAAAACAGCCCCCATCAAGGGTGTATGTTAGTAAGAGAATGAAAAGCCTTATTCCCAGGGTTCATATGGCAGGGAACAAGCAAATCTCAGAGATCACACCCTGTAACTACCAGAGGAAAGGTTTGGGTCTTCTGCCATGACCACAGTGAGCTTCCTGGTCTGCCTCAGCCCCTGCCTCTCCACAGCTCTGCCAAAACCCCTGATACAGATTTACTGACCTGTGCTCATGGCTCTCACGAGGAAAAGGGTCCAAACCAAGAAAATCCTCATTTTCCAGCTTCTTGCTCCTGAGGTGGAATTTTCCCTGTGGTTTTTCACAAAAAATCCTTCAGGCTGAAGCCAGGCCCACGCACACATGGATGTCCTAACAGTTTTCCAAGCTGTGTTCTCCTGCCACTTCTTTGGGCAGTGTTTACCCACAGACCCTGGATATCTTCTTCTTAAGACAGTTACTTCCTCCCCTTTACCCACCACTCGTGACTCACCCTGGGGTGTTCCATGACAGAGGCTCTGCTTTTTCTCTGAAATAGTCACTGAGTTCCCAGGAAAATGCCAAAATGCAGCAGGTTCCTCCATCGTGATGCCCATCCCAGCAGGGACCAAAAACCCTTCCCCTGCACAGAGCCCAAAGGATTTTGGGGAATTTTGAGAGGGCCTGGCCAGAGCAGGATGCAGGGGCTGGGGTAGTCCATCCCTGCTGATGGACTGGTTGTGATGCTGGGTTGCTCTCCCAGTTCTGATGGATTGGGATGATGGACTGTGATGATGGACAGCCATCCAACCCCCTGCACCGCTGCCCTCTGGCTCTGGAGTGGGCTGCCAGCTTGAGCTGGGCTGCTTTTGTTTGTTTTCTTAGGCAAAAGAGTCTTCTTTTCCTCCCCAAACCACCTTTTTTGGCACAGCTGTGGGATTTTGAGTGACAATGCTGTTTTTCCCCAGAATTAAATTAAAAGTTTCAGAAACCCAAATACACAAAGCAAAGCTACTTCCCTGGCTTTCTTCCAATATGCCCTTTGGAAAGAGCAGAAAGCACAAACCTCAGAATCCCCTTCCCTTTCAATGCCTTGCCATGGCAAGAGGAAACTCCGGGTTTCCTTTTGGGTCATCAAATAACTCCTTCCTTCCCAGCTGGCTGGTTGTGAGCCAAAACTCTGCAAATAACAGCAAGATCTAAATTCAAAAAGTGGCTGGAGATGGCAAATCTGCTTTGTGCTGAAACACTTCCCACTCCAGCCACCTCATCTTCCTTGAGGATGCATCCCTGCCACTGCCTGGAAAATCACAGTGCATCCTTCCCACCCTTCCCTTGGAGTGAGGCAAGGACTGTGAGAAGTGGCTCAGAGGTAGAGACTCTGGATGGAATGTGTACAGGGAAGGTGCCTACAAAGGTATTTGCTGCATGAGGATTTTGAGGGCAGCTCAGTTACCTGAAAGCAGATAGAAACGTTTCTTCAAAGAGCCACTTTGGTTGAGTTGCTGGGGAATTTTTCAAGCCACATCCATGCTGTGTCATTACTATCACATCACCATCAGATGTCATTTTCCCATTTCCCAGGTTTGGGTCCTGGGCAGGACGAGCAGCTGCCCAGTCCAGTGCAGGGGCTTGGACCCTCAGAACAGACTGAGGCCGCTTTCTCCCCATCATGGCAGGCCCCAGGACTGTGTTATACCCCAGAGAGCTCCTGACTGTCTCAGTGGAAGATCTCCTTCCATCCCCTGAGTTCACAGCAGTCAATTACAGCAACCCAACATCAGCACTGCGACTCCCACATGGGGTTTTACTCTGATACTTCTCCTGTCACCTGCTGTGTGAAGGGCTCCTGGCTGAGTGGGACACTGGCCAGGGGTTGTCAGTGAGGGGTTTGCAAAGGGAATGGCTCCAGTCAGCCTCAGCCCCAAACAACCAGCAGTGTGTGAACATCCTCCTGGAGCGGAAGGTCAAGATGAGAGCAGGCAGGAATGAGGAACCCCAGAGCGCTGACACAGAAGTCTGTCACAGGAGGATCCACCCAGTTAAAGTGAGTGTCAGTTGGAAGGGGAAACCAGAAAGGGAGTAGAGCAATTCAGGGACAAATCTGTACAACAGAGTGTGATGGGGAATCACTCTGTCCAAAGTGGGGAGAGCCCTGCAGAGAGCCCCCCCAACACCCTCCAGCCATGGCACGGGTGCTGAGGTGCTCCAGAGGCCCCGGGGAATGGATAAACAGGGCAGGGGAAGGCACTGTGCTCTGAACCAGCATCTCTGGGGGGCCGTGGCAGGATCCTGCAAGCCAAGACCTCTCTGTTTAGGCAGAAAGAGGCCCGGGAAGCACAAGGCAAGGCTGCTGCGTGAGAGGAGCAGCATTGCTGAAATGCTCCTCAGGAATCCCGCTAAGGCACCCTGACAGGAGCGCATCCATTTCCTTTTGGTCTGCGCTGCGCTGGGGCTGGAGCGAGCACCCTCGCGTGGCTCGGGGGCCGCATCAGCGAGCGAAGTGTGTCAGAGCCCCGGCAGCGCCATCGCGGTGTGCTGGGGGCCCGGCACAGGGGCTGAGAGGAGCTGACACCTGCACCGCTGCCGCCCCTGCCCGGCCCTGGGCAGCGCTCCCAGTCCCTCCCCTGCAGCACCGGGACACTGCCCCACGCCAGCAGAGGCTGCTGTCGCTCTAGTTCTGCAAGATTTTGAATCTGGGTTTACTCTCTGGTGTTGGTCCTAAGAAAAAGCCTCAAAGGCTTTCTGAGACAGGCAGTAATTGAATCAGAGCGTGCATCTCCTTGGTTCAGGGCCCAGCAAGAACAGATCTTCCCCAGCTCTCATCCCACTGTATTACCCACACCACAGCTGAGCCTTTCCAGAGTCCTGTCTTCCCTGGACTTCAATGATATTTCCAATCCCTGATTCTGTTATTTAAACCAGGGCCTTTGAAAAATAATCAGGTCATTTCAGTCTGTTCTTCACTGGCAGATTTAGCAAGTCTGGGGAAATTGTCCTTAGGAGATAAGGCTGAATATAATTGTCCTTAGGAGATAAGGCAATTGTAGCTCCTTTAGTGCTGGCTGATTGAGCAGGCACTGTCTGATCTCTCTTTCTGCTGCCATCTCAGATACCCAAGATAAGTCTGGATCATTCCCAGATTTTCCAATTCAGCAAAGACAATAAAGGTGGCAAAACATACTCACTGAATTTGTGGTGGTGGAGGATTTGCTCTGGGCTCCACCCGAGGCTGGACTTAGCCAGAAAGGGCCAAGGCAGGGGTTATTTAATTTAGAAATTAAGAATCCATACTCAGTGGATTCAGAGGATGAAATTCTGATTTCTGCCTAGCTCATGGGGAAGGAATGACTTCAGCAAGGCTCCAGTTTCCCCCAGATGTGTTGTACAGGCAATCCAGGGAGATACTACAGCAGTTAATAGGGTTGGGCAGCAGAGAACAAGCAGGAGCAGGCCAGGAGTTCAGTGAAGCAGAAACTCCTGAGCTGGATTTAAGTCTTCCACTGTTAGAGCTGTACTTCTCAAGGCAAATACACAAGTAATTAAGCTACCAGAGATACAGGCTGTGAGCAGACACACTAAACAATGGATCTAAATTGCAGGTTTATTTGGAATCACTGCAATTTACAGGTCATTTCCTCTGATTTCATTGCTCTGCATTGATTTCAGCTGGTCAGCACTTGCTTGGGGCTGTAAACTGCTCACTGGCTGCCAGAAACCTCTGCTGGGTCTGGGGGAGGCTGGTAGAGCAAGTGGTTTGCTCTGGGTGCTGGGGAAATGCACTCCCCAGCGTGTGAAGGGAGGCAGTGATGCAGGAGTTGGGCTGCTGGGCTCAGATAAAGCTCTGTTATCACTTATCTACCATGGGTCAGGTCCTCCAGCATGATAAAGTGGGATAAAGCCCTTGGAGCAGGGCCAGGGCATGCTGGTGCCTGTGTTTTGCCGGCAATCTGTGTTGTCTCATTAGGCTGCATTACCTTTGGAGATATCATGAGAGACAGGAGAATTGTCTTCCTGCTGAGTGAGGTTAAACCTGCAGGGCTGAGTGTGCCTCTGGTGCAACGCCAGCGCCTGCAGAGGGAATGGACACCTTGGCTCCGTGAAGCTCTTCAATCCCTCCCTGCTCTCCTTTGTCACTCAGGGTAGTTAACAAATGTTGCTTGAGCTAAGAAGTCAGAGAATGCTCTCCGAGCCCCAGAGCTTCTCCTGCAGCAGGGACCTGCCAGAAATTCCAATCCAGGGATAAGCAGACCTGGAGCCTCAGATGTAGTGAGATGTTGGGGGCATACCCTTTTCTTCACCCCCATCTCCAGGAGAGGTCTGTCTGAGTACCTGCCCAGTCTGGGTGTCCAGGGCAGGGCTGTGCAGTCCCTGCAGCAGATCTGGGTCTCTGGGGTCTGTGGACCCAGCAGACAGCTTGGGTCAGGCAGTGCCCCTGCTCTGGGGCAGGAGAAGGCTGAGCATGCACTCAGGATGGTGGCATGAAATCTCCATCCTCAATGGGCCATGGCAGCACTGGGACATCTGCAGGAAGGATTATGCAGACATCAGTGGGAGTTTGGGAATTTTGACAAGTTCTCGGTGTGTTTAAGAGTTGCTCTGGCTTTGTTGAAGACCTCCTGAGGTTTGCTGCTCTCTTCTTCTTGGCCCTGCCTGTGTGGGGTGTGTGCACTATGTTGAAGCACTTGTTTATTTTCTGATCCAGACACCAGGATTTGTCATTTGTTTTTGCATTGCTGATTGTGTTCCAGTGCATGAGGCCATGGTCTGGCTCCAGGGTGGTCTGGGTTGGGTTGTGTTGGGCTTTTTGGCCTCAGGCAAGCCTGAACCCCACTGACCCTATTGGTTTTTAAATTTTTTTCTGGCTGTTGTTTCTGAGTCCAATCATCTGACCCAGCAGAACCATCTCTGCAGTCAGAAGAAATAATGAGTAAATATAATCAGCAATGTCAGGCCCAGGCAGTCAAACAGCAATCGGATGGGTGCAGATGGCTCTTGGAAGCCTGGTCTGTTCCTCTGGCTTGAGGCCATCTGCTCCTCTTGAGGGAGGGAATTGGAGATGGAATCGAATCTCTCTTAAATAAACTTCTGAGTAAAGATTAATTTATTTCCAGTGCAATGAACAACATCAGATTGCTCTAAAGGGAGTCGTAAAGAAAAGGATCTCAACAAGATATTGACTGTCACCTTCAGGTTTAGGCACAGCTTCATCCTGTTTCTAATAACAATTTTTTTACTTTAAGCAGGGTCTTAACTGGGCTCTGTAAATGCAGTGGAATCCCAAAGTGGACCTGTCAGGATAAACCAGGCACAGCACCAGTTTGGTAAAGGTGGCCTGGCCAGCACGAGCTGCTGCCCCTCCCTGGGGTGGCACACCGGTGACCACGCAGCTCTGGGCTTCATCCTGCCCTGGGCTTCATCCTGCCCGTGGGCTCTGTGGGCCGAT
>NW_005054370.1:3116598-3116962 GCF_000277835.1 Geospiza fortis | reverse complement strand
GCGGACGGCTACAACGAGGCACTGCTGCACAAGGTAGGGATGGCGATGGGGATGGGGATGGGGATGGGGATGGGGATGGGGATGGGGGCACCCGGGAGGGGGCTGCAGAGCGGGGAGAAGGAGCAGCGCTCCTGCTTGAACTTCCCGACAAATTCCGTCCCTCTGCCTTCCTCGCTCCTCCTCTCCCGGTGGGGTCCGTCTCTCGCTCTCACCCCGGTGCGGCGGCAGCTCTGTCCCCTCTGTGGGCATGGGCAGCCTGCGGGGATTGGCCCCGGTCCCAGCACATCCCGGCCGATGGTAGGCAGGGGGCGGCAGGATTCGGCGTGTTTGGGAAGCCAGGACTGCTGGAACGGGGCCCGCCCCC
>NW_005054370.1:3109043-3116101 GCF_000277835.1 Geospiza fortis | reverse complement strand
GCTCCCGCTGTCCTGGCAGGCTCAGGGCGGGTCGGGAGCAGCTGAACTCCGGGGCTCTGTTTGCCAGAAGCAGATTAATGAGCTGGGACTTCCCTGCTAGGAAATAGCCGTGTCCCAGAGACGTCCATTCCTGCCCTTCTTGCTTTGAAATCCTCTTTTGCAGTATTCCTGGGACTGTGTTTTTGTAACTCCTGGCACTGTGTTTTGTAACTGCAATGGCACGGAGGGTGGTGAGGCTTGGTGGTGTCCCTGCAAGACGTGGGGTGCTCAAGCTTTGCTGCAGGGACAGCAGCAGCAGGGATTTTGCTCTCTGCAGTCAGGCACTGCCCTGCACTCCTGGAGTGATGGAGGAGATGCAGATTTATCACAGATCCACCCATCATTCCTTCCTGCTGTCCTCACACTGCTTTCCTGCAGTCCCCAGTGACTGTGCAGGAACTGCCGCCCTCGGGAAAATCAGGGATGGGACAAGACAGGGGAAGGGCTAGGGTTCTGTGGATCCCTCTTCACAAATCCCAGTCTGTTCTGTATCCTGCTGTACTCAGGGCAAGGTGCCCAGCCCTTGATTAGTGGAAAAATATCAATTACTAGCAGTTCTCATTTCTGTTGTACATGGAATACATAGAACATGCCCCCAGGGATGACTTGAGAAACTTTGATTCTTTGCAAAGCCTTAACTCTCTCTTCTCCAGGAAGCAGCTGCAGCAGTTAAGGAATTACATTAGTGGAAATGAGGCTCTGGGCAGAAGGCTGCCCAGGCAAATAACCATTCCAGTCCCACATTCCCTGCTGTTTCCCTTGGTATTTTTCTGCCTCTCCCGGCTGGGCTGCTTGTCTTGCAGAAACAAGGCTGCTCTCATTCCAGGGAAGTGAGGCAGCAAATACCTCACTAGATCTTGTGTCTGAGCAAGCAATCACATTTCAGATGTGTTGAAAAACCTCGAGAGAGCTTTGCAGTCTGCAGACAAGGATTAAATGATTTCTGGTTGGTGGCTAAACCCAGGTCTGGGGAGGAAATGGGCCCGGAGCTAACCAAAGCAGGAACAGCAGAGGTTTATTCTGGGCTGTTCCAGAAAAGTTTTGCTTGATACAAAATGATGAATTCTACTTTCAGGTGGTTTGACCCATTGCCAAATCATTCTTCCTGTGATTCCTGGGTCCATTAGCTGGAGCAAGACCCAAAGGCAGAGGGATGTGTTCCTTGTCTGTGGTTGATCCAAGGTGTTAACAGGGGGTTGCAAACAGGGATCTCCTGCATGATCTGAGCCAGGTTTTGTTAGATGCACAGCCCTAGAGCACACGTCTGCAGTGCTCAGATACAGCCTCTGCCAAGGCAAGGGCCCAGCCAGGCTGGCAGAGGGCTCCAGGCTCTCTCTCAAGCTGGTAAAAGTGTCTTGGCCATGGTGAAATCGTGTCTGGGCAGGTGGGACAGCCCTGAACTGTCCCTGTGGCACATAGCAGCTTCTAGCATCATCCAACTCCATCCCTGGAGTACTGCCTGGAGCTGGGGAAAGGCAGCCCAATTTTATATAAAGAGCAGATTAAAAATGAGTCTCAGGGACTGAGAGTCTCAGCCTGAGAGGCCACAAGAGTGGAGGGGTGAGGGGCTGCAAGCAGACATGTCTTCACCCTCAGACCTGTCCCAGTGCTGTGTCCCAGTTCAGCTCTGCAGGCAGCTGTGCTGGGGGATGAACACATTTGCCACAATTTGTTGAGATAAATCCTGCTCACCTGGGCACAAACCTGTGGGTCTGGGGCTTCATCAGCTCCCTGAGAGCAGCACCAGAGCCTGCGGAGGGCACTTCTCCCTTCCCTGCATGCCCTGCCTGGGGTTTTAGCCTGCCAGGCTTCCATTAGCTATATTTAGCTCAGGCCCAGGTTGTGCATGTTTAATCTCAAAAATGAGCTGGGAAGACAACCTCAGGCCACATGCACTGTCCCAGATCTCCTCCCATTTGGCTGGCACTGGAATTGCACCCATTGCCTCCCTGTGCTGCCTTGACAGCCTTGAAACCCTCTCTTCCCTCGGCAGGTTAGACCAAAATGTCTCTTTTCCTTGCAAGTATGGGAAGTTTGAATTATTTTGCCTTGTCCCTGCAGCCCATGCTGAGCCAGCAACGATTCTGACTGGAAGTGATCAATCTACATTAGAATTAGCACCAAAACTACCTCAGGGTGTAGGGAGGGATATTTGCTTTTCCCCTAAAGCAGATCAGGCAGACAAGTCTTTTCAGGAGGGTGTTACAAGGTGCACCTGCTTTTCTTGCTTTTCTCTGGGACTGTGGGGTGGTGGAGAAGTCAGGTTACCTCTGGCAAAGTACTGTTCCATCCCGACACCACCAGGCAGAGAGGATCAGCAGCACTAAAAGGAATCTTGCAACATTTTACTTAAGTTTCCCATGAAAAAACAAAAAGCAAACAAACCCACCCCCCCGCAAAAAAAACCAAAAAAAACCAAAAAAGCCCAAACTAAAAGAAAAAAACCAAAAAATAAAACAAAAAAACCCCACACCACCAAACAACCAAAAAAAACCAACCAACCAAAAAAACAAACAAAACAAACCAACAAAAAAACCACTCAAAAAAAAAAAAAAAAAAGGGAAAACCTGAGGGGGATGAGAAGGTGTGGAGTGGAGGAGGTCTGTCTGTGGCTGAGGGTGGGGGTCAAGCCAGGACAGCTATGGAACTTTGTCTCTGGGAAACTTTTTACTATCATGACTCAGTCATGTCCAGCCTGAGATTTCAAGGGCTAACAAGTCACATCTTCCCTACAGTGGGCTTTTTGTTCTTGTTTTTGTTTATTTGGTGACCAGCCACAGGGATTTCTACTGTGCTGTCCCTCCACAGAGCCCATGAGCTTTTCCTGCAGTCATTAGGAATATCTCTTGGCTGTTCCAGGCCAAATTTTGCTGTTATTATTAAGTCATGAAGCAATTCATGAGTTGTCTCTATTATGAATCCCATTTAAATTATTAATAGAGGAATCTGCCTTTTATACATGTTCTCTGTAAACCCTGGGCTCTGAAGGCTTTCTGGTGCTCATTCCAACCAGCTCTTCTCCCTCCATAATTCATGTTGTTCTCTGCATTAACTGCTCCCAAAGACAGCACTGCAGGGTGCACCCAGTCCTGTTGCACACCTCAGCATCAGTATTTTACCTGGAAATAGTATGTAACACCAAATTATACAGCACTGAGGTGCAGGAGCCCCATGGTAATGAATCCTTGGAGTGCTTTCCTATCCAGCTGCTCCTGGGCATATCCTTCTCTCCGCACAGGGAAAAGTTCTGGGCCCTAGGGAAGAGCCAAGGGGGGTTTGGGCAGGGAAATTTCCCCCAGGAAAGGGGTGAACCAGTTCCTCTGGCCCAGAGATTTCTGCCTCCCAACATTCCCCCAGTGCAAGCTCCCAGCTCACGCGGCTGCTCTGAATGTGCAAGTGACCTGCAAAGAGCCCAGGCAGGGAGGAGGGAGAAATCTCTGCCTGCAGAGCTGGGCACAGGTTGCTGCCTCTCAGCACACAGGCCTGTGCAGCAGCCTGCATCTGGCAGAGGTGCAGGGCTCCCTCCTACCACCAGCTCTGCTCAGAGGTCAGCTTTTCCCAGGACAGGTTCAGTGTTTGGGATGTGTTCTCCAATGTGTTCTCAGTGCTGATGCACTGAGGCAAGCACTCACTGAAGTGTATCAGTGTGAGCACGCTCCAGGCAGGTTGTGGGGGGATGCTTTATGCAAGGCAGGACGCTGATTTCCTGTCAGTCCACATCCCTGCATGGTTTGGGGTCCTCAAGCTCCTTGGCTTTTGGTTTCAACCCACTTCTTTGGGATCTGTGGGGTGCAGGAATCATGGCATCAGGTGCTGTGAAGCCCACGTGGCCTCCCAGTGTATGGAATCAGGTCTTGATCTGCTGGGCTGTTCAGGCATTTGATTAAACTTTCCTTCACACTCACCCTGTGTCACAAGGGGAAGTGCAGTGCCTGAAGTAGTGCCAGGATTGGTGTCAGCCCAGGGCACTTTGGGACAGGAGAGGGATAGGACCAGATGTGCACAGCGGCTCCCCTGCATAGTGGGGAGGTACTGAAGCACCTTCAGGCTGGAGTCGAAGGACTGAGGTGTTGCAGGATGGAGCAAGGCTGCTGGAGCTGCACAAACACAAACCAAACAGGGGTAAAACAGATGCAGCCAAGTGTAGCAGAGGTGGATGCAGAGGGTGGGGAGGTTTATTCCCAGCACCTCACTGCCTCATCCCTGCAGCCTCAGGGGTGACAGGCGACCAGTAACAGAGGGGACACTCATGTTTGCCAGAACTGCAGCTTCAGGAACACCCCTGTCCTGAAAGACAAAGCCCAAAGCACTTCTAAGCCAGAAGGCTGGTAGCAGAGTGTTTATTTTAATTTGTGTCCTGTGAAAGGGTTGAAAGTGCCTCAGTTTCCTGAAAGGAGGAGAATGTTTGCCAGTGGCTCTGTGAACAAAAGCCAGATACCAGCAGAGGGAAGGGAGGGGTTCTGTTTGCACTGCAGGTCTCCCTTAGGTCAGGGATTTTGAGGGACACGGGTAGGAGCAGAAGGGAAGATGAGCTCCCCAGGGGTACCAGGGCCATGGGCTGGCAGTGTGGGAGCTGCTTAGGAGGTGACAGCTCTGACACCAGCACAGCTCCCTTGTCCCTTCTGCTCAGGGATGGGAGCAGTCTGGGGTTTCCCAGGGAGGCTGGAGAGGCAAAGGGACCCCATGATTTCAAACCCATCACTTTGCCAGGAGGGAGTGCTGTGGGTCCATGACATTAAGGCAGCACAAAGGCAGCCCAGTGACCCGGTGAGGTTGTGTGGCTGTGGCAGCAGCTGTGTGCAGCAGCTGCAGGAGATGCTCTCTTGACTAAACAGTTTTGGACTTGATCCAGTGACTCCAAAGTCCTCCCAAAGAGGTTTTCCAGCAGGCCTGTGTGAGCCAAGGCCGCTTCTGCCTGGCAGCTTCCTGAGCTGGGGTAGGAGCTTCTGTCCTGCTCGCTCTCCATGACAGGCTGTGCTTTACTTTCCCTCCCATCTTTCCTCTCTTGGACAGGGTGCAGTGGGTTTCAGGCTGAAGCTCATCCCAGAGAACATTTCATTAATTACAGAGATGGACAAAGGGGTGGAAATTCCTCTCTGGGCAAGTGGCAGAACCAAATGTGACAGATCCAGGGGCTGGGTGGGTCCTTCTTGATCCTGCTGCATTTGCTGCCACATTACCCAGCACACCTACCCAAATGTCTGGCTCTCAGCTCCCCCATCACCTGCACCTGCACTGATGCCTCTTTATCTGTTCCTTGCAGACGATCCTGGTTGGAGACAGTGGCGTGGGGAAGACATCACTGCTGGTCCAGTTTGACCAGGGCAAGTTCATTCCGGGCTCCTTCTCTGCCACCGTGGGCATTGGGTTTACGGTAAGAGCCCGGTCCCTGGTCCCTGGGCTGTGCACTCGCCCTTGGGGAGCAGCTTTATCTGGGGAATCAGAATCTATGAATCTGTGGTAAGCACAAAGAATTGGATACTTTGCTTTGGTGCTGCTGGATGAGGAGTTTGGGCTGGCTGTGAGCTTCTTGGCATGCTTTGGACTGCTGGGAGGGATGAAGGATGGGTAAAGCTCCATATTCCAAATCCCTTGGTGGGGCTGTGTCCAAGTGCAGCCTTGTGTTTCACACACAGAAAGCTTCCTTTGGAGCTGCCCTGCTCTGCCAGGGAGATGCCAGCCTGTGTCCTGCCTGTGTCCAGCCCGGGGCCCTGGCAGATGGTGACAGTGCTGGGAAAAGCACTCGGCTGCCATCCAGAGCTATTTGCAGAGCTGCCGTGGGGTCTCAAGTGGCTCTGATGTGTGTGTCCCCTCTCCTGGGCGAGCTCAGGACAGGGACAGTGCTTGGGACCTTACTCCAGAGAGACTGTCATCCCTTCAGCATTGTGACAAAGCTGGAACTCAGCAAGGGGCTGGTACCTACGGGGGTGCGATTACCCACAGGAATTTTCTTTTTAGTCCAGGCCAAAGAAGCAGGAAAATGTGGCCCCAGTGGGGATGGTCTGGGGCCAAGCAGCCCAGGCATCCGCAGCCAAGGTGCCTCTGCTGAGGGGCCTGAGCCATGGGCAGACAGAGGAGTCTCAGCCACACCACTGATCTCTGCCAGCTCCCGGCTGCCTTGTTTCTCTGGCAGCAAATGCCAGTGTGTGGAAGTGATGCTCAGCCAGGCGTTTTTCCTGCCCAGCACGGTTTTCCATATCCTTCCAGCCCCCTCCCTCTCTTGCTGCAGGGAAGCTCAGCCACTTCCAGGAGCTCCAAGCTACCAGCCTCCAGCTCTGGTCACTTTCCTGGCCAAAGAGCACACATAAACTATAAATCCCCTGGCTGGGTCTGAGCGCAGTTACAGGACTGGAAATACAGGTTCTATTTCCCAGGGGGCAGAGGAGGGCTTGACTGGTGCAGGAGGTGGATGCCATTCCAGAGGGCATCTCTGTCACTGGACCTCCTGCACCCACGTGTGGCCTTGACCACAGCACTGGAGCCCTGCACCCCTGGATCCCAGTGGTGTGAGCAGGGATGGAGGCTGCCCTGAGATTAGCCCTGATGTGGGAGAGATGATGAGATGAGATGAGATGAGATGATGAGATATTCCAGGGAAAATAGACTGGGGAGGGTTCAAGGCTCCTATACATGAACCTGTAAGGCTGAAGACCTTGACCAGCTGTAGTTCATGGACTTATATGAGGTTTTACGGGGTGGGGTTTTGGGTAACACAACATCCCTCTCCAGGGAATTCTCCCACATTCCCATGCTTGGGCTTTTCCTAAATGGAGTGCAGTATGAGCTGGGCCCCAATGGCTGGTGGAGGATGCAGGGGGCTGCGAGCAGCCAGGGGGAGCGGGAGGCCTGGCAGCCATCCCGGGTGAGAGGCGGGCGCCGGGGAACCGGCTCGGCTCAGCTCGCGGCTTCCGGCGAACGGCTCCCTCCGGCTCCCGGCTGCTCACCCGGGCCCAGCTCAGCGCCGCTGGGGCTGCAGCAGAGGGGGCAAACCCCCCACCCTGGGGGGGGCTGGGGGCTGG
>NW_005054370.1:3107340-3108222 GCF_000277835.1 Geospiza fortis | reverse complement strand
GGAGCAGGACTTTGGGGGGCTCCCGGGGGAAGAGGAGCGTGGCCGAACTCTGCCCCCCGAAAACCCGTCAGACCTTTTCCAGGGCAAGGGGCTCCTGCCAGCCCCAGAGTGCCCCCCATGGCACAGGGCAGGGGGAGCAGGACCCCATCCAGGCCATCGCAGCACCCCAAGGGCTCCAGGGTGGGAACAGCAGCTCAGCCCTGGATCCAGCCCAGGGCCCCCTTCACCCACACTGCAGCATGCCACTTGTGAACGTCTCTGCACCCCTGCCAGGCCTTGGGGCAGGGGGGAGCCCTCTTTCCTGAGTGCCCCCCTCTTCCCCACCCCTGCCCAGGCAAGGGTTGCCCCAGGAAGCACATTCCTTATCCGGGCAGCTCAGGGGAAGCACGGGACTGATGAATCTTATACCCCCAAAACTTAATTTACAGCCCCAGGCTGAGCCCAGCGCTGACGGTGTCAGCCCAGACACCCCCTGCTGCCTCACTGAGCCAGTTCCAAAGTGGTCCTGCATGCTGTCACCTTCTCTAAACTGCTTTTATTCCTTTGCCTTTATCCTCCCCTCTCTGACTCCTCTTCGTAGGGGGCAATTTCCATGGTTGAGGGGGAAAAACATTTTTCAGCTTGGTCTAGAGTGAGGTGGAGGCAGAACTGAGCAGTGTCCTCAGCTCTCCCCAAGTCCTGGGGAAGGATTTGGCCAGCAAAGTGGTAGCAGGAGGCAGAGCATTTCCAGCCACCAGCTTTGGCATTTGCTGTGCCATCCCTGTGGAAGGTGGCCATGGCCCACGGTGTTTGCCTGCCCCAGGGGCAGCAGGGCTGCAGAAGTTTACTTTGCAAGCTCCAGCATCCTGTCAGGTGGGCATGCAGGGATGGACCTTCCTGCTG
>NW_005054370.1:3099200-3107327 GCF_000277835.1 Geospiza fortis | reverse complement strand
ATAAGGGTGAAAAATGATGCAGTCAGGTTAATGATTGCTGGGCAGGAACAGGTTGCTGCAGGAAGGCAGAAAGAACACAGCGCTGGGAAAGGCTGTGCTTATGGAGCCCAGCGTTGGTCTTGGCTGCTCCCTGCCTGAGTCCAGTGGTGCTGGAGTGGCTGGAGAGCCTGGGCTGATCCTGTTTGCTTAGCAGGAGGGGAAAGGCACCGTGTTTGCTTTGGTGTCTGCAGCAGGCACCAACAGGGAGGGAGTCCCGGACACGCAGGGTTTGCCCAAGCCATGCATCAGCCCTTGGGCTGGGCACACCCGGGTCAGGGGCAAGGCGTGGGTGTCTCTGCGCATTTGGGAGCTGTGGCTGGCTCCCTAGGAGCCTGCTGGGCTGGGACATGGCCAGGGCCTGGCTAGGAGATATCTCTTCTTGCTGCAGACTTGCTTTCACACCAGCTCTCCCCCTTTTTCATGGCTGGGGGCTGCCCTGGTGCCCTGGGGCACTGCTTGGCCGCAGCCTCAGGGGTCCCACCCACACCCGGCTCCCACGGGGCTTTCCAGACACATCGGGACCAGCCCTGGGAGAGAAACGAAGGGAGAGAAGGAACTGGGGAGGGCTCAGCACCAGTCAGGGGTGCTGCTCCCTCCCTGTCCTGCTGACATCTCTCCCTGCGCCCATCTTGCAGGTGATGTTACTTGGAGACTCGGGCGTGGGGAAAACCTGCTTCCTGCTCCAGTTCAAAGAGGGGGCCTTTCTCTCCGGGACGTTCATTGCCACCGTGGGCATAGATTTCCGGGTGAGACCACCACAGCTGCCAGCCCCTCGCCCCCCTCCACCTGCACCTCGGCCAGGACAGGGTGCAGGGCAGGGAGAATGGGGGTTTCCAGCCTCTGTTCCCCCAGTTATCTTTCAACCAGCTGCAGGTTCTTGCTGGAACTCTTCCACCCCTACCTGGGAGAGCAGTAACAGACAGAAGAGCCCGCTGGTACTGTTGCCTCTTACCTTTAAATCAGCAAAAAGTCTAGGTTTAGCCCATCCCAGCTGTGTTCATGGCCTGGGGGTGTGTGCTGGGCAGCCAGTACGCTCCACCATGCAGGCCAAAGCCAACAGCTGGGGGGGACAAACGCAGATTGCTGTAATTTCATGCCTTGAAAGGGCTGAAACGGGCTGTTTAAACCCCCACACTGCTGTCTGCTCACCAGATTTCAGCTGCAGGATCTTTCTAAGGGTGTCCAGGGAGGCACAGCTGTTTGCAGCACAGGGCAGAGCAGGAAGGAAGTCACGGGGGTGTCCCCGGGCAGGGCTGTGCCCGCAGCCCCCACACGTGTCAAGTGCGGTCAGAGCTTCCTCTGCCCCCGCAGCTGCAGCTGCTCCTGTTTGCTGCCACTTCTGCTGTGTTTGGCTTTTGGTGGAACTGGGGGCTTGGTGAGCAGGGGCTGGGGGAGAGAGATGGCTGTGGGTTTGGTTTGAAGAGGCCACGAGGCCTTTCCTTATGATAAAGTCATGAAAAGAGGAAAATCTGCTGTGTCCCACTGCTGGGCTCGGTGCAACAACCCAGAGGTGTTGCCAGCCCGTAGGTGCCTGCTCTGCCTCGTGCAAGCATCCCCTCCAGCAGCTCATGGCTCACTGCTCTAGGTAATCTCCAGAGTCTCCTAGGGCATGTTTTTGTTTTTTCCAGCCCATTTGCTCAAATGCTGTCATCACCACATGGGCTGAATTTCCATTTCAAACAATTCCAGGCAACCAAATTATTTATAGGGGTCTTCTCTTTCCAGGCTCCAAGTATGATTCTTTAAGTCTTAAAATAGCTTTTCGGTAGTTTTTGCTTTTCTTTTTTCTGGCCTCTGGAGAGAAGCCCCTGTGCTTCTGAGATGAGAATAGCGATTGCTTAAGCCTCAATAGCTGCCTTCCCAGCTCAGCTGGAAATGCTTCTTTCCTTTCCTGGTCCCAGCCCAGCCTGGCTGCAAACCTGACCCAGGAGATTTCCTCCTGTTGTGCTGGATACAGCTGTGTGCTACATGCAGCCCCTCCAGCTCAGTGTTTTCTACCTCCTTTAAGAATCAAGCAAGGCTCCACCAGCAAGTAAGCCTGAGCAGGATATCCAGCATCACCCAGTGTGCATGCCCAGGCAGCTTGTAGCATCCAAAACCCTTAAATTACTGCAAACAGACTAAATTTTTAGTGCAGCAGTGGTTCCTGAGCACATGGAGCTGAAGAGTCCTGTCAGAAAGAGCAGGGCAAACATATGGTGAGCAAACAAAAAAGCACACCAACCTGTTATTAATAAATGCAAAATTATGTGTGGTTCATCCATGCTTCCCCACTTCCACAGCTCTGCCAGCTTCCCGGGGGCTGCTGCAATCCCAGAGCTTCCCAGCAGGAGCCAGAGCAGGTCGGTGTTCCTGGGACTTGCTGGGCAGCCAAGGTCATTGCCTGACTCATTAGGCACTTGGGAGCCAAGGACAGGGACTCTGGCTGTAGGAGATGAACGAGGCACTGGATCCAAGGCAGGCTGGGATCTTGCTGTCTCCTCTCCATTGATTCTGCTCTTCACTCTGCCTCGAGGTGTTGCTGCTTTGGGATGTGCCCGTAGCTGCCAAGCAATCAGGATCACAGTTTGTAGCAATGAGGCTTTGATGTCCAGGCCCACAGGCAGCCTTGCTTCTTTCCAGTGGCCCAGGGAGAGCAGCTGAGGGGCTGTGGAATGCCAGCTCAGTGCCAGGGCTGGCTGGCACATGCACCAGGACATGCTTTGGGCTGATAAACCTGCTCTCCTTGTCTTCTGCAGAACAAAGTGGTGGCCGTGGATGGTGTGAAGGTGAAGTTGCAGGTGAGCTTTGGGAGGGGGGAAGAAATTTCCAGATGGAAACCCACCTCAGGCTGAGCATGGTGGTCTGGCAGGGCTGGGAGCCACAGGAGCAGACCCAGCTCGGGGAGGTTGCTCTCCCTGCTCTCACCAGGGCAGTTTCTCGGCAGATCTGGGACACAGCAGGACAGGAGCGTTTCCGCAGCGTCACCCACGCCTACTACCGGGATGCCCAAGGTGAGTTTGGGGTCCAGCAGGGATGGGAGACCATCCAGAGCACATTCCTGCAGTGTAGCAATGCCTCTGCCTCTTCCCCTCCAGCCCTGCTCCTGCTCTACGACATCACCAGCAAGATGTCCTTCGACAACATCCGCGTGAGTCCCACCGAGGGCTGGGGGGGTTTCTCCCCAGGGCCGGGCAGCGCGGGCGCCCTGCTTGGCTGCCCGGCTGTTTGGGGCAGCTGGGAGCCTGCTCTGCCCGTAAGCACTGGCTGTTCTGGCCAGAGCCAGCCAGCTGGGAGCTCATCCCAGGGCACCTGGCTGGGTGCTGCATGGCTGGGTGAGTTTTGTTTAAGGACACGGTGAATGCCTGAGGGAGAAAACGTGGTTTGGGAAGGATGTGAACTACAGCTTGGGCTGTAGCCAGGAGACGGGGCGTTTTCAGGACTGCTCATCTGTGATGCTGGGATAATTCCTGTGCCAAGAAAAGTCATTATCCCTGTCCTTGTGGGGGAGAGATGGGGGTGCTGAGGGGATGCGAGGGCTGACAGGGAAGGCAGGGGGGTACTGAGGGGTGGGGGGCTGAGTTGGGAGGGACAGGAGTACCCCTCACCCCGACACAGTCCTGCTGCCCTACAGGCCTGGCTGACAGAGATCCATGAGTACGCCCAGAAGGACGTGGTCATCATGTTGCTGGGCAATAAGGTGTGTGCAGGGTCCCCGTCCACCCTGGGGTTTGCTGTGCTGTGTGTGCCCCTGCCATCCCCATGGCTGTGCAGGGATGGGGCTCTGCCTGCACCCTCCGCCGGGCTCTGCTTCTTTCTGGGCCCAGCCAAGGGCAGAGCTGGTTCCTCTGTCCCCGGCGTGGCTCCTCTGTCCCAAATGTCCCGGGGGCTTGGGGGCTCGGGGGGGGCAGTGTTCCCGGTAGCCAGCGGGTGGCAGCACGAGCCTGAGGCTCCAGGTACGGGATGCTCCTCGAATGGGATGCTTTGGTATGGGATGCCCACCCAGGCCTGGATGCACCCCTGGACCTCAGGTAGCTCCAAGCCCTAGAGGCCCAACAAGGTCCCAGATTCTCTCCAGGAGCCAAAGATGCTGCTGGGTGCCCAGTGCCCAGCTGGATTTCCCCTTGGGACTGGACGTCCCCTAGATCCTGGATGACGCTGGGTGCTTGATGCCCAGCAGGGTCCCAGAGCCTCCCTGGATCCTGGATGCTCTCAGGTACTGTCCCAGGTCCTCAGTGTCCCCAGGTCACAGGTTCCCCCTGATATCCTCAATGCCACCAGGTCCCAGATGCTCCACAGATCCCAGATTCTCTGGGCAGTGGATACTTCTGGGTCCATGCTGCCCCTCGTTCCTGTCAGCCCCCTGAACACCCACACTGCTGGTTTGCCAGATACCCCAGGGTGCCAGCTGCTCTGGTGTGTGGGGACATTTTCCTTCCCTTGGCAGGCTGATGTGAGCAGCGAGAGAGCTGTGAGGACAGAGGATGGAGCATCACTGGCCAGGGTGAGTTGTGCTACGGTCTGACCCAACTTAAGCCCCCCCAGACAATTTCAGGTCACTCAGGGTTCCCATGCAGCCGTGCCATCCCCTCTGAGTGCCCAGACCTGCCTGGCTCTTGCAGGGCAACACAGCAGTCACTTGCATGCAAAACCTGGGGCAAGGCACGGAGGGGGTGACCCTCAAGCCTTGTCCAGGCTACAGGGGTGATTCAGAGGGCCAGGAGGGCATCTTGGGGATTGCCACGGATGGGGTCGTGCTGCTCTTGCAGGAGTACGGAGTGCCTTTCATGGAGACAAGTGCCAAGACAGGCATGAACGTGGAGCTGGCCTTCCTGGCCATTGCCAAGTGAGTGCCTGGGGCCAGGGCGCTGAACAAGGAAGGTGTCCCCTGCAGCCCCACCACCTCCCACGCCCCAGCACAGTGTGGGAGGGGGTAACACAGCCTCACCCCTCTAGGGAGCTGAAGCAGCGCGCGGTGCAGCCGCTGGATGAGCCCCACTTCCAGATCCACGATTACATCACAGAGTCACAGAAGAAGAAATCCAGCTGCTGTGCCTTCTCCTGAGGGTGGCCCAGAGGAGCTGGCAGGCCTGGGGGCCCAGGTGTGAAGCAGAGTGGGGCCCTATGCTGCCCTCAAGCACCAGAGGGAACCAAGCTCTGACAAGCCAAGGTGGATGGCACAGTACAGTGGAGCAGAGTGCATGAGGAGGGCCCTTGTCCTGGTGCCAGGATTCAGATCCTGCTGCCCTGCAGAGCGATGACCTCTGTGCCATCGTGGGAATCACTATGGTGTGGTGACTGCCAGCCTGACCAGCAAGCCATGGTGATCCATCACCTCCACCACATGAGCAGGGTGCAGGACACAGCCACACACCTCACTGAGAGACTTGGAGCAGCTGGAGGAGCTGTGCCATGGATGAACCCCTCTGCAGGTCCCAGTCCTGTCCTCCCTTGCAGCTATTCCTGCTCACAGTGCTGCTGTTGTCCAGCTGGAAGGGCCTGGTCCAGCCCCCATGTCCCTGGTGCTGCCAGGCTCTGGCTTCCCTCCCAAGGAACCTCAGCTCTGTCCCCCCAGGCTGCCCCACACCCCAATGGCCACGCTCGGCTGGGGCTCCTCATTTCTGCAGTTGCTGCCAATGGCTTTTATCCTCCTGCCACCATAAATGCAATGATGTCCCCATTGTATCCTGGCTCTGCTCTAGGGAAGGGCTGGGATGGGGAAGGGTCCAGCCAAACCTGCTCCCTGCCCACACAGCTGGTGTGAGAAATAAAATTCCCCTGGGAGCATCCAAGCAATGCCTGGGACACTTCTTGTACACACAGCAATTTGGAAAAACTTTGCTTCCCCCATGTTGTAGCCACAGAAATTAGACAATTTTTTTTAACAAGAAAAGGCTTTTTCATTTCAATGCCTCCAGACTGAACCATCTCCAACCTCATGCAGGAGATGCCCATGATGGCATCAGCTGGGGTGATGCTTCAGCCCTGCTGCCTCCCAGGCCAGGCTGGGTTTCTCTCCTGTCACTGTCCATATAATACACCTATGCCTTCCTGCTGCTGGCAAATAGCAGCTGGAACCCACTTTCAGGCATCTTTCAGCCAGCAAACTGCTCTGTTGGGCACTGGTGGGGCTCAGGGACATCCCTGGTGCTCAGCCCAGCTCTGTTGCTCCCTCGAGCACACTGTCCACTCCCCTGAGCAGTCAGATGGTGAATATTTGGTTGTGTAACTGAAGCACTGATGCAGAGAGCAGCTGTGGAGGGTATGGCACTGCACATAGGAGTCAGGGACTGTCCAGCACATCTGTCCCCATCAGCATCTTCTCTGGCTCTGCACCTGACTGCTTGTGTCTTACCTGCCCCAATGCCTCCTTCACCTCTGCTCTGCCCCTGGGTCTCTCTTTGCAAGTTTACAGATTAAAGCTGAGTATTTTTTGAGGCTTTGCATCTGCCTGATTGTTTATTGCGTGAGAAATCCCTGCCCTGGGTCTGCAACGTGGGAGGCTGCTGCACACAGGCGCTGCGGAGCGGCCGGCCCGGGGGCCCTGGGAGCAGCCGTGAGGAGGGGGGAGCACCCACAGCCCCTTCCTCCCTGCCTTGCTGCGGGGGGGGCTTGCATTGCACATTTCAGACAGACCAAAGGTGAGAGGGGAAGAGTAAACATGGCCTGTTAAATTAAAACCAACCTCCTCCCCTGCTGTTCTCATGGTGCGGAGTCCAGCATTCCCCAAATAACTCCGTCTTCCCACCAATGGCATTGCTGCGGCCGCTTGGCTGATGCCTGCAAAAAAATGCTGGATGGCTTCAACACAAACAGACATTGGCTCTTTTCTCTTTCCCCCCTCCTGCCTGAGCTCCTTTAACTTCTCTCCAAGATGCAAAGGGCAGGAGGAGGCAGCTGGGGCGCGACGGTCCTGCCTGTGCCCTGCCATCCCGCAGGCACTATCGGACCCAAAAGCAGCTTTCGCTGTTTCCTTTGCTGCTGCCTTTCTTCCTTATCTCGGTCCCGTGCTCAAACCAGCCCTGCTGGAGCTGGGTTTTGTTTCCTGCGCAGGGTACCCAAGATGTGCTCTGCATCTGCCCTTCCAAAAAGCTCACTTGTAGGGCTGTGCTGCTCACAGCCCCCTTACCAAGGGGGCGGCTGTGCTGCGGGCAATAGATCCCCTGTCCTGGGGCCGTGCCACAGCACGCTTGCCCTGGTTTTCCCCTCCGAAGGCATTTGCCGCCGGCTGCCGTGGGATTCCTCTCCGCCGCTTTTCTCAGCGCCGAGCGGCCGCGGGCGAATGCTCAGCCGAGTGGAGGAAACAAATGAGCCCACCCTCCGCTCCCAGCTGCGTCCCACGGAGCTGCAGCACGGCCACCCCGAGCACACAGGGGGTTCTTCGGCCGCCGGGGTCCCTGAGCAGGGTTTTGGGACAGAGCGCCTTGTGAGAGACGAGTGCCATGGCATGCAGCTGTCCCCTCCTTGCTTGCGGTCTGCAGCTCGGTTAAACTGATCCTGGCTGCCCTGAGGACCTTTGCCCAGGAACTTCAGCCAGGCCCTGCATGGGAGACACCTCTGTGCTACCCTCTCTGGGACAATCCCAGGAGCCGGCTCCGCCTGGCACCAGCAGCCCTGCGGCACGGCCGGAGCAGCCCAGGCTGGTTACAGCCTTGCTCCGTCCTGGCTGAGCCCAAACCCCAGGATCTCACATGCTCATGACCTCCTGCAGCTACTTGTTCTTCTCAGTCCACGAGCAGAGAGCATGGAGCCAGGGCAGAGCAAATCCCCTGGGGTTCCCTCCACCTTCCCCTCTTCGGGCCATCAGATCAGATCTAGAGGGCTGAGCAAGGTTCAGGGGCGGCTGGGGGAACAGGGCTGGCATCTCATTTCCACTGCAAAACGAGTTACCTGCCCTCTTCCCGGCCCGCCTTCCTGCGCAGTTTCGATTTGGGGATTTGGGGATTTTATTTTACTTATTTTTATTTTACTTCGAGCATCCCTCCACCCTCTACGTCGGAGAAGCGCTGGGAGCAACGGCAGCCTTCAAGGACTGGGCGAAGGTGTGGGATGGATGTTCCCCGAGAGGCCACCCGGGACGTGCCGCGGAGCGGGAACAGCTGGGGGCGT
>NW_005054370.1:3092863-3098188 GCF_000277835.1 Geospiza fortis | reverse complement strand
GTCTGTGACGGGCGGGGGCGGGCGGGCGCACCGGGCTGGTTGGACGCACCACTGACCCCGTTCAGTCCTGTGCTGCGGGGCCGGTAAAATGCAGTGAGGAAAGCAACAGGGGGAGCTTTGACGTGCAGCTGAGCCCAGAACTGGGCTGAGGGGGGCCGGCACTAACCCACCCCAAAACACAACAAAAACCCGTGGCAGAGGTTTTTCGGGGCTGAGACTGCTGGTGTTGGTAGTAGTCAACCCTGCTTTGAGTGTGCTCAGTCTCTGCTGTGGAGTGGAGATAGCAGAGCTCTTCCCGGGCTGGGGGCTTGATCCTGGCAGTCCCCACAGACGCTTCCCGACTCAGGAATGTTGGCCTTAAGCACGCGTGGGAGTGAGCAGTTGCACAAACAAAGTGATGTAGAAAGGTGAGGAATTGAGAAACAGCTGACCTTTCATGCCCCAAGCGGTTCCTAAGAAACGCTCGGGGCTCTGGGAGAGAATACTGCTTTTTATTTACCCAGCAAAGACGTGTTTGTTGTTACAACAGACATGTGGATGGCTCCCTGGGCAGCAGCCTCTTGAGTTCTCAGTGTGAGGAACCTTCTGGGGAAATCTTATGACCTGTTCCCAGAGAGGTTGGTGTAGTGGAGCCTTCCCAGTGTTGATGCTGAGCCCCAGAAAGACCTTGGTGCCTTGCTGAACTGCTACCAGCATGGGGTTTTGCTGAGGATTGGGTGGTTTTGAGCTGTGTCTCCTGTGGGACTTTAGCCTGTGCTTGTTCCCCTGATTGGGCTGATCCACTGCAGGCACAGCTCTCATCACTGCCTGGCTAAAACATCACTCCAGCACCTCCTTGATGGGCTTATTTGGCTGGGAACAGCCATGTTCTATCTCTGTGCTGTCTTGCTCGCTGTCCCCTCTATGATCCCAGGTCCCTCACATGTGGCCCCGTGCTGGGCCCCGGAGCTGCCCCATGCAGGGAGAACGTGCCTGCTCTCCCGTATGTCACAGTGCCAGCCCTCCCTCGGGGCTAGTGAGGCTCTGCTTTCTGCTCCCAGACCTCTCCATGGGCTGGGAAAAATAAAAGGGTTGTTCTTAATGCAGCTCAGGTGAGTCCCCTGCCCAGTTTGGGGGCTAAGGACGTGCAGTCCCCAAAGAGGATGGAGCCCTCTCATGCTGTGGGACTGCTGCCTGCTTGCTGTGTTGGCTGGAGTGATGGAAAGAGCTTAGGAAGCTGCAGATGCCGCACAAGATTTTGTGAGAGAGCCCCAGCTGGAGATACCTCATGGGCTTTGGGGGACAGTCTTGGCTGAAGATTCCCCACAGTTTTGGGGAGCAGGCTCAGGGCACAGCCCATGCACGGTTACTACTGGCGGTTTCTCTGCTAGCGGTTTCTCTCCTCACTAGATCAGGAAGCAGGTGATGTGGGGTGGCATTGCCACAAGGCCCCAGATGGTTTCTCAACAGGTAGCAGCAGGAAACCTTGCGGCTGGGGGCAGGGCCCAGTGGAAAAGTGGGTTTGGAGACATCACCCAGGCCAGGCACCCACCAAGCAGGGTGGGATGCTGAGCCAAGCCGGAGCAGGCAGAAAGGGTTTCCTCTCCAGTGAGGCAGGAACACACTGGTGGCCTGTTTCTGGCCACTGGCAGGCAACCAGTGCTGGCTGCTCCATCCCCCTGCAGCCCCATCCCATCACTGTGGGTTGGTAGGATTTCCTGGGATCACAGGGGAAGCAGGAGATTTTCACGTGTCAGAGTTCTGTTTGCTTTATTGGGCTGGACTTGCCTTTATTTGTTTAACAAGCCTGGAGACGCTCAGGAGCTGGGAGAGCTGCTTGTGGTGAGCAATGTTTAATGTCTCCCACCTTCCAGCAGAATCCATTCTCTCTCCAAACTGTACTGGGTCCTGCATGATTGGGACTGCTGGGGATCTCGGATACCCCCACAGATCCCTCAGGCAGTTGTGGGCTCCTTTTTCATTCCTATCAAACCTTGAGTGTGCAAATCCCCCTGATGCTGTGGTGGAGGTTTTGAGCCTCCCTGGGAAGCTGGTCCATGGTGTGGTGACAGTTTCACACCCCTCAGGTCAGCCCCATTTCCTGGGGCCCTGTGCCCTGGAGGTGTCCCCCCACCAAGAGCTGTGACAGTTTGTCTGCCTCCGTCTCTATTTCCGGAGGCTTCAGCTGCTCGGGAGTGTCTTGAGAAAGTTTCATACAAGCTGCACAGTGTTCCCAGGGCAGCGCTGGGTGCTGCCAGCACAGTGCTCTGGTACCAGGGCAAGGCATTTGCTACCAGCCTCAGGCTTCCCTCTTGCAAATTTAGTGTTAAATTAGAGCCCTTCCTGCCAGCAAGGCTCATCCCTCCTTGTAAAACCTGGGAGAGCCTCCCAGGGCTGGGTTTCAGAGTGTAACAGGGAGCAGTTCCCCCGGCACTGGGAGCATTGCACTGGGGTAGCTGGAGTTTAATTAGGAAATGAATTAAATTTCCTCCCAAGGCAGCTGCATGAAAAGCAGCTCCAGTCAAACAGGACGTGACAGGGATGCTGCAAAGGAGGCTGCTTTGCATCCCCTTTGTATGAAGCCCGAATGTGTGAGCCAGATTTTGGGACCCGTGTGAATTTGCTGGCTCAGGCATCCTCAGAGCTCTTGTGTTTCTCTTTGAGTAACTGGGAAGGTTGCTGCCGCCAGCAGGCTTGATGCTGCTTGTAGGGCTGCAGGGAATTTCCTGGGACTTGAGGCTTCAAAAGCTGTCCTGAAATTGCTATTGAGTGGCTGGGAAATGGGGTGTGAGTCCTGACGTGCTATGCAGCTGAGGTCCCCACAATCCTGGGATTGCTGGTCCTGCCAGGTGGCTGAAGGTGCTGCGGGGGGAGAAGCATCTGAGTGTGCCCCAAATCCTGTTTCAGGGTAGGAGCAGCAGTGCAATGCTCCTGAAGTCCTCATCCTGAGCGGGCATCTCTGCAGACAGAGACCTCTCTGCCTTCCCTGGGTGCAGAGGAGAGGGGTGGCATGGGATGCCTCTGCAGGGGCCGATTCCAGCTCCCCCCACCGCCCTCCCTGACTGAGGCTGTAATTGCTTGTAACAAGGCTCTGCCAGCTAATCCCAGGAGAGCTGCTGGCCTTGCAGGACAGGATGCAGCAGCTTAGAGAAATTAGGGGCATTTCCACTGCCCAGCTCCACAGCCACGGGTATTCTTGGGTTGTTGGCCCCAAACCCTCTTGCTTCATGTTGTTCAGCCTAAAGGGGACTTTGGGGCTGAAAGGATGCACTGCCATGGGGTGCTCACCCCATGGATGGGCAGGATACGGCTGCTGGAGGATCAGATGCATTTGTTTTCCTCTCTGGATGGCAGAATGGCGGCTGCCTGCAGGGTTTTTGTGACTTGGGGGGGGTCAGGCAGGCAGCCTGGCATGCTGGGCTGGAGGAGCTGCCAGCTGCTGGTGGGGGGCTGCTGGGGGCTGGGTCATGGCTTGGCCAGGCTGCCCTTGCAGCCAGTGCTGCTGCCTTGGCCAGCTGCCTTTGCAGGATCGGTGCCTCCCTCACCAGCGTGACCTGTCCCTGTGTCCTGAGACATCTGTCCATCCTGCAGGACTTCCTATCCCCACCCAAAATTCACAGCACCAGCATCTCAGGGAGCCCAGACTGCCAGGGCTTTGTTGGTATGGGTGGGAGCAGAGCCCTCCCTCCTCCTCCTCGCCCGGGAGCGCTGCCAGCCCCGCTTGCTGGGTGCTCCCTCTGGCTTTGTCCTGAGCTATCGGCGTGGAGCAGCCCCACAGAGCTGCCAAGGGCACCGGCAGCCTGGGTGCTCCAGAGCCTGAACCCTTGCTCAGGGTTGAGCGAGGGCAGGGGTCTGGGGAGGTGCTGCCTTCATCCAGCAGCTCCTGCCTTTTGTCCTTCTTTTGGGTATTGTCTGTCCCCACCATTGCTTGGGATTTCTGCTGTCACACCCCGTGAGCCTGCTGCCACCTGGGCACGGCGTGGGGACCGGAGGGCAGAAGGGGCGAAGTCGAGGGGGTCACAATGCTCCACCCAGCCAGGGAATCCACAGCTGGGCTGTTGCACGGGGCATGTGCAGCTGACACACATGGGGACCAAGTCCTGCATGCCAGGGCTGAGGCATCTCAGGATTGCCTTCACTCCTGGCAGATGTGCTGGGTGCTGCCTGCACCTCCCTTCCCAGGGCGTTGTCAGGTGGTGCTGGGGTGGTGGCCGGCCTTGACCATGAAGGAGGGTGTTGTGCAAGAGGATGGGGCTTTATCAGGGCTTTATTGCAGCACTGGGCTTAGCAATTGTGAACGTGTCACCCGGCCCGTGTGGGACCCTGTGCCACACCAGTGTGTCAGATATGGGGTGTCAGCACCCCAGGACCCAGGTTTTCCCTGCTGTGGGCAAAGGTGATTTCATGGCAAGATGCAAGAGTGCTGTGCAGGGGGTAAAGAGCACCCTGTGCAGGTGTGGGAGGGTAAATTCCTGCAGTGCCTGTCCTCAGTGATGCTATGGGTACCCACAGAAAAAAAATGATCTCAGATGAAAGATTAAATACACCCCCTTGATGAGGAATATTCCAGCAGTTTGAGTGAGCCTTGGCTGCTGGGAGAGCCCAACCAAAGCCCAGGTTTTGGTGGTCAAGGTGGGATCAAACCATTTTATATATAAATTGTAAAAGTGGTATTGGGTGCTAGGGTCAGAGCAGTTCTGACAGTGCGACATGCAGGTGTCTGGTTTATGTCACCTGGTTCCTCTGATTCTTCCTGGACATCCCACTCCCTGCTGGGTGAGTAAAGGCAGTTCCTGTGTGCCAGCCTCCCAGGATGCTTCTGCTTCTTTCTGCTGCTCACCATGTGGGGAGCTTAGAGGGCACCAGGGGGGCCAAGTCAGTGGCTGTGGCTGCCCCAGTGGGGTTCTCTGGCTCTAGGTACTGGTGGATCCACAGATCAAGGTGAAACCAGGTGCAGATGAGCTGGGTGTTGCCTCCTGGAGAGGTGAACGTCCCAGTCACACCGCCCCAGTGGAGCTGGTTTCTGTTTTGCAATCCTGGAAGGTCATGCTGGGGCATGGAGGTGCCTCAGCATTACAGCTGCTCCATCTGTGTTCCAGCTGCCCGCCCGAGCCCTGTGTGCCCCTTCCCTGCTCACAATGGCTGTGGGGTGCTCTGGGGGGGGGCATCTCCCTGAGCTCATGGCTGGTTTGCCATGGGGAGGGGCAGTTGGCAGGGGGCGATGCAGGGGACCTGTGCCATCACCTGAGACCTCTCCAGTGGCCAAAGCTTCCCGAGTGGGATGGGGTGGAGTGGGAGTGCTTCCCAGCCACCTGGGCTGTGTTTCCTCCTCCACCTTCATGGCAG
>NW_005054370.1:3083872-3092815 GCF_000277835.1 Geospiza fortis | reverse complement strand
CTTGCTTCAATGTTTCACTGCAATTAGTCTGCCCTGAACCTAATTAATTAATTAGAGCCCAGGATCATAAGGTGTTTGGCACCCTGCATCCTATCTTGAGATGTCAGTGCCCACAGGTGGCCACCTGAGGATGGTGTCTCTGGTGCTCCAGCAGCTCTCTGGGGTTCCTGATGCTGTCCTTGGGTGTTGGGGGGTCCGGGAGCAGTTCACCCACAGATTGTTCCCATTGCAGGAGGAGCTGAGACCTCGGCTGTGCCACATGAAGAAGGGCCCTGATGGCTATGGCTTCAACCTGCATAGTGACAAGAGTCGCCCAGGGCAGTACGTGCGCGCTGTGGACCCCGGCTCGCCGGCGGAGGCGGCAGGGCTGGCCCCCCAGGACCGCATCATCGAGGTGTGCTGGGGCCAGGGGAGCTCTGAGGGGGCTCTCTGAAAGGCTTGGCTCTCCCTCACATCCTGGTGCCTGGGAGACAGCTGCCCCTGGCCAGGAAGGCACACAGTGTCCCTGGTGCCGCTGGTGACTCACGGCACAGCCGCCCAACCTGCGCCAGCCTGCCGGTCCCCACCCACGGGTGCAGCACTGTGGAGGGCTGGGACTGAGCATTAATTAGCTGTCTGGGGGTTAATTAGCAGTAGCACTGTCCCCGGGGATCCCCTGGGGTGGCACAGGTGCACGATGGTCGCAAGTCCTGCTGTCAGGTGTGACTGGGGTGGGGATGAGCTCGGGTTTGTGCCACGTGGGATGATGATCCATGAGAGCAAGGACCAGCTGAGCCCCAGCCCTGCTGCTCACAGGGGTTTGGGGCTGCTGCCTCTTCTGGAGTGAAGCTTGTGGGGTTTCTAGAGACCATCACTTGGCACAAGGGTTTTGAGCCAGCCCCGGGTCCATGTGCTGCTGGGAGTTCCCTGCCAGCTTTGCCCATTCAACCCCATGCCAATTACTCAGGAAAATCTGCTTTTAATGAGTTTTTTCTGGCTTCACTGCTAATCCCTGTGAGGCCATGAATGCCTGTGGGGGCTATGGGGTGGCTGTGCTGGGATTATGATCAGTACCAAGGCTGGTACCTGCCCCCTGCATGATGCTTCTGAGGGATGGATGTCCCCCAGCTCCAGTGGTGATGTGGTGCCTGCAGGTGAATGGTGTGTGCATGGAGGGCAAGCAGCACAGTGACGTGGTGGCAGCCATCAAGGCGAGTGGTGACGAGACCAGGCTGCTGGTGGTGGACGTCCTCACAGATGAGTTCTTCAAGAAGTGCAAGGTGGTGCCCTCAGAGCAGCACCTGACAGGTGGGCTGGGGACTCTGCTGCTGGGAGGGGTTTGTGCCACCTCTGGTGGCTCTGTATCACCTTCTCACCAAACCTAAGGGGGCTGAGCCCTGGGAGTTGGCCTTATCACCTTGGGGACAAGCAGAATCACCTGGCTTTGGCATCTCCCTGCTTAGCCAAGGGCCCCGTGCAGCGCTGGTGGGGCTGATGTGGGTAGGTTTATGGCCCTGGGTTGCACTTTGGCAGGGTTTATGACTTGAGGAGCAAACAGGCATCAGCTGCCCTTTGCTCTCCTCTGCTGTCACAGTGGTCCCCAGGAGGATGGGGAAGGGGTCTCGCTGGGCTCCACATCGCAGCTGCCATCATGGGGATGTGTCTGGCAGCACGGCACCATTCCCCTGTGCCATGGGGCTGCTGCAGCGGGTGGTTAAAAAATTCAGGACCTGGCCAGACCCTGGGCAGTGCTGTGTGAGCATTGGCCATGTACAGCCTTGGCTTGCCCTCCACTGGCAAGGGGACAAAGCAAACACATCCTCACCCAATGCCTTATCCCAATGTGTCCTTATCCCACAGGTCCCTTGCCAGAACCAGTAGCCAATGGTGATATAGGGAAGGTAAGAGCCTTGTCTTGATTTTAATTCCATGTATGCCCATCTCCAGTCAAGGACCCTCCTGTTCATGTCCCCTCTGCCCATGGGTGGGGGATGCCACCAGATACCGCAGTGGCCTCAGCCTGCCACACAAGAGCTGGTGCCACTGGGAAGGAAACTGGTGTCCTCCAGGAAGGGGGATGCTTGTGGTGCTGCATTTCATGGAGGTGGCTGTTTTCCTGCTCTCTTTTGCCTTCTGATACTCCAGGGCTGGGAGCCCTTGTGCTGCAGTAGGGAAGTAGCACCCAGCCCTGCAGCCACCCTCCTCCTCCTCCTCCTGCTAAAGCCAGGGCACTCGGGCCGGGGTTTAATCCTTCCCCGCCCTGATGGGCAGCGCTAGAGGTATTTATGTGCCTGGAGCTTGCAGGGGATTACGTGCAGGAAGGACGGATTTCATGGCCCCCTGGGTGGGACTTGCAGCTCTGGAGGCTGTTGTCAAGCCCCAGGGCTGGAGCTCACACTGCCTCCCTGCTCCCCTCAGGAAAACGGGGCAGAGCCGCGGTCGGTGTCCGAGAGCCCGGCCAGCCCCGCGGCGCCGGCCGTGTCCCCCTGCTCCAGCCATGGCCAGGTAGGGCTGGGAGTGCTGGGGGGAGGCGCTGCCTGCGAAGCAGGATCTGGGCTGAGCCCCCGCCATGGGGCTGCCCAGGGGACACACCGTGGGGCTGACACCCCATCTCAGCTCCAACCTCACCCACAGGAGGGTGACAAACGCCACTCAGCATCTGGCTCCCTCCTGGACCTTGACATCCCGCTGGCCGTGGCCAAGGAGCGGGCGCACCAGAAGCGCACCAGCAAGAGGGCACCCCAGATGGACTGGAGCAAGAAAAACGAACTATTCAGCAACCTGTGAAGGCCCTGAGGCAGGATGGGTGTCTTCTAGCCCCCCCAGCCCCATACCCACCTCTCCTGCACTCCTCTCCTCCCTACCATGGGCTCCTGGTAGAGATGTGGGGCTGCTCCCTACCACCCTGACCCAAGTGCTGGGCTTTGGTGGCCAGTGAGCATCCCTGCAGAGGGGTTCTGGCCCGGGGGTGCTGGGGGTGCCCCCTCCCAAAAGCTCATCCCCAGGGTGCTCCTCCAGCCCTGCCTTGAAGCCCTGCACACCCTGGTAAGCACAAAGCAGGGGTTTGGGAGGGATCAAGGGTTTGGGGTGGCCTGATGCCCAACACTCCTGATCCCCACTGTTCCCTGTTTCTTCCCCCATCCCAAACCTCATCTCCATTTGAGATTCCCCCCCCAAATTACCTTTTAGCTGTAAAACCTGAGGCTTTTAGTATCTTCTCCCAAACCCCACCTGCCCAGCCACTGACCACAGCCAGGGCATTTGACCCTGGCCTGGCAAGCTCCATCCACAATGACCCTGTCCCTTTGCCTCTTCAGCTGCAAGGAGGGGTATGGGTCCCCAGCACTGGGGAGTGCCCAGCACCCTGCCCTGGGGCAAATTTTGGGAGAGGAGAGGGTGTCTGGAGCCAGCACAGCAAGCAATAATAGTCTCCATTGCTCCTGCACACTCCTGGAGACAGAGCCAATCAGGGTTTGAATCCAACACTGTTTAATTTAAAAGCTTCTCACAGACTTTTTGGTTTTTTTCTGAAATGAGTGTTTTTCCAATCACATCTATTTTTTTTACCTGTATTTTGTGGAAATTCTTCCTGTGGATGTTTTGTTTCCATGTGCTGCAATCAGGTGTTGTTGTACTGTTGAGCTCAAGACAAATTCTGTTTACTGGAATAAACCTTTCTGACTTCACAAGTCTGGTTTAAGGCTAAATCCTTCCAGAGCCTAGGGGGTGCAGATGGCTTGCTGTGGCCCTCTGGGGCTTGGGGGAAAAACAGGTAACTGGGGGACACTGGGCCTGGTTTGGTACCCCTCACATGTGATGGGGACAGGTTGAGGGAGTAGGCACCGGCTGGTCCCAGTGGGGGTTAATGCTCGGGGTGATTAATGAGCTTTAATCCCCTGGGGAGTGAAGGGGGGCAGAGTGGTGGAGGGGGAGGGCGAGGGGGGTGATGCAAAGCTCTAATCTGGGTCTGCTGGCCAGGCTGGAGGGCAGTAGCTTTGTTTGGGGCAGCCCAAATGTGCCTCCAGCCCCTACAGGGGTTTTTGGGATGAGCCTGGGTTGCACCTGGGTTGAAGGAAGGCAGGGGGATCAGTGAGGAGAGGGGTGCTTGTCCCTCTGAATGAATGCATGTAGCCTTGGGTGGCTCAGTGGGGCCAGACTGGTGGTGCAGGAGGGCAGGGCTGTGCCTGGCCTCTGTCTGGTATCTTTGCTTCCTCCCCTTCTGCACACTCTTGTTTTGTGCTCCAAATCTGCAAAGAAGCTTTTCCACCTGAGCACACAAATGGTCACAGATCTTTGCACCTCAAGTGACACCTAGGTGACAAAGTGCCACCAGATTCCTGGGGGATGTGCAGGCTGTCACTTCCTCCTGGAAGCTGGGGGAGCCCATTCCAACTTGTCTCATCCTCCAAAGACATGTCCTCTGAGGGAAGGTGAGCCCCCATCCCCTGTTTTCCCATCCTCATCCCATTGGGGCAGCAGGACACCCCTACCTGGGATGGATGCCACAGGGAGCAGGCCAGGGGTGGGGGCACCCAGTGGGTACCAGCAGCATCTTTTGCCTCTTGGCCTGGTCAGAGCAGCTGGGCACTGGTTCCCTGTGGGAGCCCTGTTTGAGCCCTGCCAGGACTCTTCTCCCCAGCCTTTGGGGTGGGCTGAGCTCCGGGACATACCCAACTTTGCTGAGGGTTGCCAGGGCGAGGCTATTCCCAGCCGCCTGCGGAGCCCGGGGATGCCAAGCGAGGCCCTCACTGGCTCCAGAGCAACCAGCTGGGCACAGGAGCTGCGACAGGAGATCACCCTGCCCCTTCCCCCTGGCAGCAGAGGTTAAAAGAAATTATTTTTCCCACATTGGTCGGGTTTTAGGGGAGCAAATCCCAGCCCAGCTACATCTCTCCTGGCGGTTTGGCCGTGCTCCTCTGGCAGAGGAATGAGACACTTCATGGAAGGAGCAGCAGAGCCAGCAGTTCACCCAGCAGGTTCTGCAAATCTGAGGGGCAGGAGGATTAGTAGCCCTTGTCATGGTAATCCCAGCGGGAAGTAGAGCAGCTCTTCACTTTATTACCACACAAAGCTTTCACTACAACTAAATCCACACTAAATACTTGTTTAAAATGCCATGATACACTGTTCCCATACTTGGCTTTAATATTAGTCACAGGAATAATGTATTTAAATTAGCTAAAATTGGAAAACTAAAGCCCCCAGGCCCTAAAAACACAGGCACAGCAACAATAAAAATTCCACAGACTGCCAATCTCCAAAACATCCCTCGGCAAATCTGAAAGTTATTACCTGATCTTCTATCACTGAAACAGATAATTTGTGGTCTAGGATTAGAGCTGCTGTTACAGTATGAAAACACAAAGGAGCATCAGTTATCCTTCTTACCTTCTGTCCTCTCTTAGCAGCTTCCCTGCTGTGGACAGTGTGTATAGGGCAGGACAGGTCAGGCTGAGTAACTGCACAAGGAAGTTTGTCCAGTGGGATTCAGGCAAGTGCCTCTTTTTCATCCATGGATCTCAGATCTACTGCAGCAGAGGCTGGATAACTCCTGCCCTAAATATATCTGCCCCCCAGTAAGAGATATTTCCCCCACATTCATCTTTATCGTAGTGGAGAGCAGCAAATGGACCCTCCAGGCTAGCAGAGCGAGTCCTGAGCTCGTGGAAGAAGGGAGCTGTCTCCTTCCAGTGTGTTCTTACTTTCATCAAAGCAGCCAAGGAAAATGAAGTGCAACATCACTGCTGGCCTGAGGTTTTCAGACCTGGAGCACAGCCCTGAAGCTGAAGGGGGTTTGTCTCAGAAGCCTCCTGCAGCTCTCAGCCTCCTCATAGTGGTGGGGCTCAGCTCTGGCCTTGATCAGCCAATATCAACAATTTCCATCATATAAACTTGCTCTTTGTTTGTGCTCACCCCCATCTGAGCTCCTCCCTGCCAGGACCCAGCAGTGCCCCCCTGCAACCTACCACACCCCAGGAAACTGGGTTTAAAGAGTCTCTGCTGTCCTTTACAACTTCTAAGCCACTTTTTGAGCTGCCAAAGAAAGCAGCTTAGCCACACACAGTGCTCAGGCACCTCAGATCTTTGTGATTTTTTATTTTTTATTCAAGAGTAAAAAAGAATGAGCTGCCAGTATATAAACCTCCTCGCTGATGAATCCTGATTTAAGAGCAGTGGGAAAAGTTTCTGCTTGTCCAGGAATCAACTGCTGGTGATTTTAGGCTCTGTTGGAAAGCAAATCAAAGTCAGAGTCATTCCTAGCCAAACCTGTGAGTTAGTGGCTGTTCTCCAGGTCCAAATTTCAGGCAGTAATCCTGGCTGGTGGAGCAAAGTGCAAAGTTGACAAGATGACAAAGCAGCTGAAGGAGACAGGACAGCTCCAGTGCTGGCTCTCTAGTGTCCTCCACACCCAAGACCTGGCAACAACATCCAACTTCTCCCTGGAAACCCAGCTGGTGTCTGGAGGTGTCTGTCAGGTGCCCAGCACCCCAGCTGGCTGCTTCAGCTCAGTGTAACTCTTCTCCTCCACGTGGTTTGTCTGCTCCAGGAGCCACTGTCTCTCCTGGTCACTGACATCCAGCCTCAGCATCACCTCCTGGAAAATGCTGTTCACAGCAACCTGCAGCACACACAGAAAGCAGCTCAACCCCAGCCACAGGGCAAATGCTGCTCACATTCTCTGGGGAGATGGGCTGTTACTGCACCTCCTTAAAGTGAAGCTTTTTGAACATGCAGATACTGGCTTCATTTTCCTGACCAATCTTAGCCTCAAACTTGGTGATCCCCAGTTTTCTCACTCCTGCAGGAGAAATCAGAGAGAGAGGCACTTCTATTACGTGCCACATCTATAAAAGCACAGGACTCCTGTCCTGTGGGGCAGATGCATCCCTTACCACCCTGCCTGTATCACTGGGAGTTATGTGCTCCCAGACCTCAGTCCCCCACACTCCTGTTCCCGTGCACTGAGCCACCCTCACCATAGGCCATCATCAGCAGAGTTGCCTCCTTGCCAAACCCTCTGCCACGGCAGCTGGGCTCTGAAAGAGAGAGCACAGAGTCAGTATCCAGTTGGGGGAGACACACCAGCCACACCAGGCACTTCTCAGAAGAGGCTGTGACCTGGGCACGCCATGGGCTGATCAGGGCTGAACAGCCATGGTAAAGCATGAGAATAAAAAGCTGATGCAGGAACATGAACATCTCTCTGCAGCACACAGCCACAGTGGCAGAGCCCCAAGCTGTGAAGCAGAACTTGACCTGCAATCATGATTTCGATCTCGCCCACGGTCGGGTCCTCGGCGTTGGTGAGGAAGAGATTCACATCCCCAACCATGGAGTTCTCCTCCTCCTGCCCAGGCCAGCGCTCCGAGTCCAGCACGATGAAGGTGCACTCTGGGGAAAACAAGAGTGTGGCAGCATCTTCAGAGTGTGCTGATAATTACTCATAAATTACCAAAGAATGAAATTGAAGGTGCATAATGGACAGAGGAATAACAGTTTCCACATGTTAACAGCAAGGAAGAGTTAATAATTTGGCTTCCCACACCAGGTGTGCCTGTTGCCACCTGCAGAAAGGAAAGAAATACTTGGAAAAACCTTTTGTGAGGGTGACACAGACACCAAGACTAGAGAGAGCTTGTGGAAGAAGTGTGAAAACTTCCTTCCCATGTCTGAGGTCTCCTTGCCTTGTCTTACTCAGCAGCAAGTTGGGGCAAAGAATTGTTTTTGTGCACAAGAGGATGAGACTGGGTGATTCACCTGGTCCACATTATTGCTGCTCTGAGTAAGGTTTTTTTATGCCACCTAAGACAAATGCTCCAGACTGAGCTCTTTGCCAGCTTCAGTATTTTTCAGCTCACTAAATTTCTACCAGGCTTTTATGGGCAGTGATTCATTACCTGTAGGAGAGTCAAGGAACCAATTTAGTCAACACACCTCAACCAGGTGATCATAAAATGGTACAATTTATCAAGGAGAAATACAACCTTTGTTGTATTTCTTTCTACCTTTTGTATATCCTTCTACCTGTTGTATATCCTTCTACCTTTTTGCAACAATCAGACCTGGGGAGTGTTGGCTGTGCAGGAGTGATGCTTAATGATTTTTAGCTCAGCACAAAATGCCGTGGGAAATGAGTCATTACAGTCTCTGGAAAACTGTATAAAAAAGACACAAACAGCTCGAGGAAGTGGATATTCTCCACTTCCCTGAATAGATACCAGCTGTAATGAGAAAACCTGTTCAAGCTGCTGTTGTAGAAAGTGTCACATCCCCTCTGGCTTACGGGAACTCGCTCACAGGGCACTCCCAGCTCACTGAGAGTCCTTCCCAGAATGGAAAGGACCTGCTCACACTCCCACCCTCCGTCAGAAAGCATTCCAGATGCTCACTGTCAGCGTCATCCCGCCAGCTGCGCTGCATTTCGTACTCCTGCTCCAGGCTCAGGGGCTCCGAGGCCGTCAGTCGCTGCAGCTCCTCCGACTGCATCCACTCGTGGTACCTGGCAATGGACCCGGCCCCACATCACTGCCCCAGCTGCGGCACCTCAGGAGGATCCCTCCCAGAGCTCTAGGGGTCAGCCCGTCACAAAGCTGCTCTGGAAACACCAGCCCAGCTTTTGTGGCAACTTAAAATGTATCTACAAGCCTCTGTCCTTTATGGAACACAGTGTTCTCTGGAAATTTAGGAAGTTTGCCTGTCCTGTGGCTTTGTCTGGAGTGCCCAATGCACACCTGATGTTTTGGAGTTCTGGTGCATTTCATCCTGAGCAACACTGACACAGCACCTCCTGGACACTGACAAAACACTGACGCTGGTATCTCTGGGCTGATTTACTTTACAAACTGTTGGCATGCCTAATTCATCAACCATCCACCTGGCTTTACACGCTGAAGCTTTGCTCTTCCACCGTCACCAGGGAAAGGCCTGAATGAACAGAAGAACCGCCGTGTCCCCTCGGAGCCG
>NW_005054370.1:3083314-3083748 GCF_000277835.1 Geospiza fortis | reverse complement strand
GATCCCCGGGGGAGGCGGGCCCTGCGGCTGGCAGCCACCTGTCCTGACCCAGCACTGTCGGCAAAGGGAGAACTGGAATGGGACCGTGCAGGAGCGTCCGAGGAGGGCACGGGCACGTACCGGGGCACGTGTGCAGCGGTGTAGGGCACCAGCGTCACCTTCTTGCCTCGCAGCACCGTGTCCTGGTTAATCTTCATGGCCTCTGCACTGAGGGGGAGACCCGGCACCCCACTCCGTGTCTCCGGCGAGGCCAAGCGATGGGGCAACGCGGCCTGGCGCCTTTCGGGAGCGAGAGGCGGCTCTCACAGTGCGGATCTCCCAGGTCGCACCAATACGGCCGCATTAACAGGCCCGAATCCTTGCTCCGACATCCCGACGGGACCCCGGGGCTGAGGAAGGGACCTGGGACCAACGGGAACCGGCACCGGGAGCTC
>NW_005054370.1:3081555-3082645 GCF_000277835.1 Geospiza fortis | reverse complement strand
GGCCTGAGGAGAACGCCCTGGGGTGAGGGGGGGGCTGCCGGCGTTGTCGGTGCTCTGTGGGGCCAGGGGAGATTCCCCGGAGAGGGCAGGGGGTGCGAGCAGCGTTCCGTCTGCTGTAAAGGCCGGGGGAGGGCCGGGGGACCCTGGTGTCCTCGGGGCTCCTGGTGCCCTCGGGGGCCCCTGGTGCCCTCGGGGGGCCCTGGTATCCTCGGGGGGCCCTGGTGCCCTCGGGGGTCCCTGGTGCCCTCGGGGCTCCTGGTGTCGGTTTCCCCTGGCTGGGGTGGGGGCCTGCGCGGGGACACGCTGGCCCCGTCCCCGTCCCGGAGTGTCCGTTGTCTTTCTGCTTGCTCTGTGTTTATCAAGCTTGGCTTCAGTGTTTTGAGCCGAGGTTTGTTGCAAAAGGTGGTGTTTGATCTCTCCTTCTGAGGCCGGTCCAGTTATGACCTCAGTGAGTTATGCTGCCTGATTCTTTCCTTGCATTCAGCGTGGGTGTACAAGCTTATAACTGGGCTTTGTAGTGGAGCTCAGCTTGGGCTGATGGTTTGTCCCAGCTGGTGTGGCTGAGTAGGAGCACTTGTAGAAGTGTGAAGCCCTTAATGCAATTATGGCTAATTATTGACACTGAAACCTTCCAGAAGGCTTCAGTTCCTCCATACACGTCTAGTTTTTTAGAAACAATGTAAAGCTTCCCAGATACTTCTGCTTTGGAAATGTTGGTGCATGGAAAGCATCTTGGTGTGTCTTTAATAGGTCCAATATTTTAATTTGTCTACTTATTTCTGTACTTGAATTTAGGAGAGACTTTAGGCTGGTTTTTTTATTTGTGGGAGGCACGTGTTTGCAAGGAGTAGTAGCTGCATGAGAAGCAGCTGTTTGAGAGCATGCTCAAGGCAGTAATTTTTCCTCTTGAGGTTTTAGTTGTCTGGAACAGCCCCTTTGGCTGTTTGGAGAAGATGAAGTTTGGTCATCACATGCTGTGAAAGGTCAGGGCCTTTTGGTTGCTTTTAAACCAGTTTAACAAGCATGAAAACTTCTCACAGAGTGTTGAACCAAGTGGTGCTGCTGAGTGGGGTCTGTCTGAAGGGCAAGA
>NW_005054370.1:3080459-3081545 GCF_000277835.1 Geospiza fortis | reverse complement strand
TGTTCAAATACCAGAAAACTGATGTGCCAAAGCTAACTTGTGAGTTCTTCCTTTTTCCAGCAAAGATAACACAGTGTTATCGTGCTTCCCTAGGTTAAAGGCGACAGAAGTTGAAAACACCCTCCCCAAAACACCCTTCTGGCTTTGCTCTGGGGTTCCCCTCCCTGTCCAGGATGGCAGGTGGCATCACTGACACCGGAGAGCTTTACTCTCCCTATGTAAGTTCCACTGCTTGTGGGTTTGGTCACAAGTTTTTTTTTTCAAAATCCTTTTCCTCAGCATTTTGCTTGCAAATCCTGCTTCCTCATGGACATAACCTCAGCATTTCAGGAGATTATGGGGGTCAAAGGGTGGTTGAAGATGCTTAGTGTTTGTAGTTATATGGGGTTTTTTTGCATCACAGATCACTTTTCCTAAGGTGAAGGGATGATGTGTGCTTGAAGTATAGATCTAAAAGTGCTAGAAAGAGCTTCATGTCCCATACCAGCTCTTCGTCCTTCTGCCCACTTTCTTACATTTTGTTAATGTTTTCATCAACACAAATTGTCATTGGAATAGACAGGAGGGACTTGGACATTAAAACTATCCCACTTTCTTCCTTTTTGTTGCTTTATGTAAACATTTTCCCCTGAATTTCTCAAAGTTTACTTAGCTGCAGCTGTTGCAGTAATTTGTTTTATACCACTTCAGTGGAAATGAGTAATTTAGAGGTTTCTTCCCTGTAATGTGGTGTCCTGTGCAACTGCAGAGCCAATTACTGCTTTCCTAAATTACTGGAAATACCGGTTTTCATAGCCACAAGTCTTCACAAAACGTCAGCTTTTAAAAACACCACTTTGTAAACACTTTTTTTTTTTTTAAGTGAACTCAATAAATTTAGAACCAGCCCTGAAATCTGTGTGTTGGATTTTAAATGCTTAAAAATTTTCATCTCCCTGTTAATGATTAAGTGTAGGAGAAGTGAATATTAGGCTGCAGAAATAGGTCACAACTGAGAAAATGGAGAAGTAAGACAGTAACTGCGATGTCTGGACCATCAAGGATTAGTGTCACCTGCTCTTACATTGTTATACTGGTGCTGCATGG
>NW_005054370.1:3035527-3080412 GCF_000277835.1 Geospiza fortis | reverse complement strand
AGATGTCTAACCTGGCTGAACATCCCAGGCACCATTCTCATTTCTGCTTGACCAAAGGAGAATCATGGTTCTGGGATGTTCAGCAAAAGATGAATTTGCTGTGCTTATGCCAGTGAAGTGCTCTCAGGGTCACTGGGGAATTGTTCTCCTGATGTTAATTGCTCCACACCCAGAAAAGTCTGCTCATACACAGCTCTTTACTGGTTTTCCTCTGGAGGGACTCTGACCTATATTTAAAAAAAAAGCCCCACTAAAGCACAACAACTTTGGCAGTTTTTGATCTTTAAATGAGCTAAATTCTTAGCCTGGGGGGTCCTGTCCATGTGCAGAGTTCTCTTTTGTCTCTGGACACTGAGAAAGCTCATTGCCAGAGAAGATAAAATTCTTTCCCTTCAGGAAGTAAAATCCCTTCTTCACAATATGCTCAGCTTCTTACTGGTAAAATAGCAAGCAGGCTTTGAATTAGAATTCTACTTGGATATTTCCTGCTTGATTGAGAATAAAAGCTCCTGAAAAGTACATAGCCATAACTACTTGTGTTCAGGTCAGAAAAAAGGAGAGACCCCAACCCATAGCACAGACCTTCTGGTAGAAGGCAGTGATTTGAAAACAAACAGAAAAGAATCTCATGCACTTTATAACTTTACAAGCTAGAGAGAAAAAAATATAATTTAAAAGAATTAGAAAAATAGAGGGGAATAGCTGTTTCTTCAGAAATGTGCTGACACCCACATTGTTCTCTTTGGATTTCAGTCCCTTCCTCCAGGTATTTCTCACATGGACTTGTTCCCACCCTGCTGGCTCAGGGATTGCCCTCTCCATTTAAATCAGGGTGCATGTGGGGTGTTTGGGATGATTCCTGGCACACTCTGATGCTGGATCATGTGGCTGATTGCAGGTTGGCCTGGTGTACATGTTCAACCTCATTGTTGGAACAGGAGCCCTGACCATGCCCAAGGCCTTTGCCACAGCAGGGTGGCTCGTCAGCCTCGTCCTCCTGATGTTCCTGGGATTTATGAGGTAGGATGTGTGTGTGTGTCTGTGTCTGTCTGTCTCTTTAGAGGACTGGGAGGTTCAGCTGGGTGAGGGCAGTGTAAAGAGTTTTGCTGTTTTCCTGTGTGCTCTGTCCCTCTGCTCCTTGAGTGTTGATTTCTGTGGTGGTGTTGCCTGTGGACCTGATGTGGAAGGATGCACTTCCTGACTCTCTGGTACATCCCATTTCCTGACTGATAGGAAGGACTTTTCCTCCAGTCCAGAGTCTTCTGGGACCTTTATCCCCACTACCTTTTTGACATTGTCCTCACAGTGGATACATTCCATGCTCACCTCTGTCACACATCAGTTCCCGAAACACCAACCAGGTCACAGGTGGCACAGGGGCAAATCTTTCCTTTGTGACTTGCAGGTGTGTAAGCTTTCTCTTGGCTTCTGGCAACGCTCTCACAGCTGAAAGAGTGTCAGGAACACAAATTCCTTTATAGCCAGGCCTGTCTTAGCCCCTTCAGACCTTTGCTGCTCAAGACTCTGGAGATGGTCTCCTGTTTGTCACACTGGTTCACTGTGAGCCCCTGCCCAGGTACCTCCCTGCTGGAGCAGCAGGTGGAGCTGAAGGCTGTGGATACAGCACTGATTGCTGAAGAGTTGCTGCTACAGTTGCCATCTTCTGGTGGGCTGGGAATCCCTGTTTGCTTCTTGATTGGTTTTAAAATAAAATAAAACAAAATTCCCTCCTGCCATTTGTACAAACGGACTTTTGAAGTGCCAGCCTTTTCAGTAAGCAGTTCTGCCAGCCTGAATGTGCCTTTGATTTGGAGACAGAGCTTTTGGGATCTGTTCTGTGCTAATGTGCAGGGAGACTGAATGGTCAAATGTTTGTGACTGCCCCACCTCAGAGCTGGGTGCTGCAAAGGCTTGGTAAAATGATATCTGTGGGGTTTCCAGTAACTGGGAGCTTTAGGAGCAATTCCTTTTAGTTACATTAGTTTAAAAGCATAAATTCAGCATATGGAATTCAGCACCAGCAGACAATCCTTCAAGGTCGGCAGGAGAGCACAAACCTCCAAATCTGTGTACCAGAACTGCACTGGATTAAGCTCAGAAGACACAGCTCGAAGTGCTGCATGCCTTGGGAGCTCTGTTGCTTTTGTTCTGGTACTTGTGACTTCCTCATGCCCACTGGGCACCTTTGGTGCAGGAAAAGCCTGGGCAGAAATTGCTACACAGGCCTCAGCACTTCCTTTTATTCTTGCAAAACTCATCTCTTACTTGAACTTGATAGGCAAGTTCAGTTCCTGAAGTAGTGAGAAACCACTTTAAAGCCTTAAATAAGATTGATTTGAGGGGGTTTTAAAATTTATTGATTAATATTACAGGACTGGTTTTAGCTGAGATAATGATATTCATTCCATCAGTGGCTCTCCTGTCTCCCTGGACAGCTTTTCCACTGGCCTCCAGCATTTGCCTGCATGTGTGATGTGCTTCTTCTTCTTGTATTGCTGCTTTGCTTCTGATGCCATGTGTAAGATTCTTTAAGGGACCAGAGTATCTTTGCCATGAGCTTCAGAGAACAACTGGGTTTGTCCTAGGTTCTAAAAAGAGGAAGGAGACTTGCTTTCTAACAAAGATCAAAGTTCTCTTGCTGTCTTCAACCCACAGGAACACCAGGAATGTGCCTTCCAAATATCTAAAGTGTCTTATTATATCTGAATGTGTGTTACATTTTACTGCATATTGTGGTCTGCTTGAACACCTGAATCTCAAGAGCTGAAGGAAGCAATAAACTGAGATGAAACACTATAAAAACAGTGTGTGGGGAGCTGGCAAAAGGATTGTTTTGATTTGTTTGTTTTCTCCTACAAACAGATGGGAATTATTCTCCATCTCTGTTCTGTGACAGTTCTTGAGTATTACTGATGATATCAATTGAATTCTTCTCTCTGTAGCTATATGACTACAACCTTTGTGGTGGAAGCCATGGCTGCTGCAAATGCCCAGCTGAGATGGAAGAGAATGGAAAAACGCAAGGTTTGTGTGGGGTTTAATTCTCCTTTTCTTCCTGTTGTTTTATCACGTAGGATTTTCCTGGCATTCCCCTGCATCTTTGCCTTGTCTTGTTACTAACTCTAAGGAAATAAATTTCTACTGTACTTAACTTTGCCATATAAAATATAGCTGTTAGTTCCCTGTGGGGTTGCTCATTAAAGACAGGATTTTCTGTTCCTGCTTTGAAAAATCTCTTGTGCTGTTCACATTTCTTACTGATCACGCTCTCCTTGCTCAGAAGCGCTGCTCAGTGAATGTGGAGAGGTGGCAGCCAATATATTGGTGCTATTTGGAGTGTGCTGAGGACTATAAATCCTTGCTGATCTCAGGTCATTTAACTGGGACAGGCTGGGATGTCCTTGCTGTTACTTGGGCAGTATCCCAGGTTGTGGACAGTTCTGAATTATGTCCTTGCTGTGAAACTTACTTGTAGCTTTACTGGATCAGAGGGAGGCATAATTGTTTGCACTGATTTAGACCCCTGGCTTGGTGTTAGTGGGGTGGAGTTAGGACCTAGACCTGCTTGTGCTAGCTAAATATGCTTGGATTATTTTTTTTCTCCCAGTTCTGCAACACTGCAGATCTTCCTGAAGTTTCCAACTTCCTTGTGCCACTTATCACTACATGAACTGGGCAGTGTTGCTGTGTATGTGACCTGGGGCTGGTACATATCACTCACTTCAGCCTGCTCTGCTAGTGTCCTCCTCTGCCCTCCACAGCATCCTCTGGGTTCCCTGGTATTGCCTTTGCTTGCATGTCCTCCCCTCCTGTTTGGGACCTTCCTTTGAGTGTCTGGAAGTAATCATGGTGCTGGGGGTGGCACAGCCTGTACTGTAGGTAGCAGATATCTCAGCAGTGATCTTTTCATCCAGGAGGATGATGAAGATGAGGATTCTTCCTCTGGAGTGTCTGACAGTGATGTTCTCCTCCAAGATGGCTACGAGCGAGCAGAGACACGGCCTATCCTGTCAGTTCGTGAGTACCCAGTTCATGCTCTCACTGGTATGAGGCCTCTTCTCTGCAGACAGTGTTCCAGTGGGCTCCTCTGTCCATTTCACCCTTACTTCCACATGCTCTCATCCCAAAGTCCTCAGCACTTGCAAGATAAGACTCATTGAGAATTCAGTTTGCCTTCTGCAGCCTGATAGAGATCTTTTCCCTCTACGTCAATAAGATGAGAACATCTTATTTTCTAAACACCTTAGACTAGCTTCAGCACAGTAATTGGCCCAGTGACTCTGCAGCTGTGGAATTGTACTTACTGTCCTTCAAACTGCTGCTAGAGGTTCCCAAGTATCCAGGTAACCTGGCCTTAGGGCTTATTGGAGGGACTGGTTGAAACACTTCTTGTTTTTTAACTTGCAGAGAGACGTGGCTCAGCCAATATCTTTGAAATCACTGAGAGGGTGGAAATGGGCCAGATGGCTTCCATGTTCTTCAATAAAGGTAAGTGATGAACATTTTCAAAAGTCCCTTTGGGTTCTCCTGCATGTTGTGTGTATAGCTGTAAGTTCTGTAAGTTTGCATGCTTCTCAGTGTGGGTTTGCATCCTAAGTTTGTGACAATTCCACCCAGATGTGCTGTTCCTTCTCACTGTGGACTGTATTCATCCTCCTGTGTGGTGTTTCTATAAAGTATTTATAGGTCAGGTGGGTCAGAACCTGCTGTGGTGGGCATGGAACCAGCAAAACACTGCAGGTTATGGGAGCAGTGTCTTGATAAAGGCAAGTGCCTTTTCTGACTGCAGTTCACCTACCTCTGAACTGCATGTGTCCTCTGTGATCTCCACTTTCTGAAGCAGTAGGGCCCAGCTGTAATGTTTTCCAGTTGCATTTTGGTTGTAGCATTTGAGAATAAAACATTCAGGCTTCTCTGAGCCTTGTAGATAGCAGTCTGAAGGGGAGACTTCTGATGGGAGCTTCTAGGCATTATCTGCATCTGGGGAATTATCAAGAGCTGGGACACAAACTCCTGAAGAGGTCCCTGCTGAGGATGTCATAGGCAGCTGGCTTGTCTTTTTGCTTTTAAATGTCTTTTGTATGCCAGGGAACAAACTTGTAACCCTGCTCTAATAAAGCCCCATCCATTGCTGCATGTGATAGAAATGCAAACCACAGTGATGAAGATTCTGAAACCTGGAAAGCAGGACAATGAAATGCTGTGCAGAGCCAGAACATCATCAGACACCATGGCTGTGCATTTTTGAGCCTGTCAGGCCCCATTTTTTGTGGAAAGTGGTGTTTTCCCTTGTTCACTGGCTTGCAAAGAGGTAATGGAAGGCTGGGTTTTTTCCACTACCTTACATCAGTGTTATACCAGTGTAAAGCTGTTGCCTCTGAAGGACAGCTGGGCTTAAGGAGTGAATATTCTTTGAACTTTATTTTTTGCTTTTAAAGTTAATTGAAAAAAACTTTTTAATTTTCCTGCATGCCTCTTCTGGGATTTTGTAGATTTGAATCACTTAGGACTATCAAAATAATCCACCTTGGACTAGGCTGCCACGCTTCTAGTCAGAGAAGTGAAGTGTGTCAGAAACATCTTGTTCCTGGTCTTGCCTGTACCACTGAGTTGTTATGACCTAAGGCAAGTTTTCTTGCTTGTTTGCTTTGCTGTGTGTAAAATATGGTGAACATATCCCTGTCTCTTGATGCTCCTCTGAGGAGTAATATTTGAAGAGTGCTTTGAGAGCAATCATGTAGCAGGGTTTAGCTGTATTGCTGAGGATTGGGCTGTGGAGGATGGGGATCACAGGAGTCAGAGTGTTCTCATCAAGTTTCAGGAGGCCCCTTCTCTGCAAGTGCTTCATAGGGGAGCTGGAAAGGACCCCCAGGAACCAGGCAGGTTCTGGGCCTCTCTGGTGCTCAGCCAGTAGAGGGTGCTGGGAATATGTGTCCTCTCTCCATCAGCACTGATGTAGCTTCCGAGCAAAGTGAAATAAACTGCTTAGTACTCTTAAATCTTAATCCCTCTTCTTAATGTTGCTTTAGCCAGAGATATCTGATTTCTGTGTTAGGGATCCTCCCCAGGGTCTGCTCAGCCCATGACAAGGGGATGAATCCATCTGCAGGAGGTGGCTGGAACAGCTGTAGGCCATGGCCTGACCCTACTTGTGACTTCCAGATGGGGTGAGGTGCCCACAGCAAAGGACCTGGGGCAGGTGTAATTCATTTGCTGCTTTCCCTGTGTCAGGGCTCAGCAGTGAGGCTCCATCCCTGTCACTGATTCAGAGACACCCTCTGGCCTGCCAGAGGCTGCAGAGACAGACAGGTGAAGGACCTCCCTCTGCAGGTCCCTGCTGAGGTGCTCCCTCCCCACAGCTGCACAGAAAGGCCTTCAGCGAGGGCAGCAGCTCAGTGACCACTTAGTGCTGAGAAACTGGGCCACACTGGGGAATTCCCAGCTCCAAGCACCAGCCTGTGAGGTTTCACAGCTGGCAAATGTCTGGGTGTTTACTGATGATATACAATGTATGGATCCAAACCCAAGGTGATGGAGGGCTTTACAGCCTCCAGAGGGAAGGCTGATGAAAGCTGTGCAGTAGACCTCAAAACCCCTGATTTCTAGTGAGTTCTCTGCTCCTTTCCATTGACTGATTTTTATTTTCAACAATCTGACAGGAGTTGAATCTGCAGTCCTAGGAGGTAAGCTAGGGATAAATCTCAATTTCAGATTGTCTGCTTTCTTAAAGGGAGCTGACTTAGGTTTAGGCTGTGAAGAGACTGTGTGCTCTTTTGAAAGAGCTGGCTCTGAAAAACTACTTTTTTTCTTGATTTGATTTTTTTACTTTTTAATGTTGGGTGCTTTCTTCTGGAACTGAGCAGTCATTTATTGCAGTAATAGATTCTAGGCACATCTATCACGCTCTTTCCTCACAGGAAGTAATTGCTTTGTTTTTTCTCCTCGTTTTGTGCCAAGTAATGAAAGTATTGATCAGGGAGGGTCAGCAGCAGTTTATAAAATAACTGATGTTAAAGTCTTCCTGTCTTGGAGAGGAGTGTCACCTGTGCTTCCTGCAGACAGAGAGAGGTCTGCATTGGAATGGGGGTTGCTGCTGGGTACTGGCTGGCGCTGCTGGTCGTGTCAGCTTTATTTTGTGTGGGGGGCAGCTGAGTCCTGAGACCAGTTGCAGATCCCAAAACAGAATATCTATCTGAGTCTGTGTAGCTCTCAGCTTTGTGTCTCCGCTGCTTCTGTCCTATATTAGATATTTTTTAAAACCTTCAACCCTTCTCAGTGGGAAATTGGAAAAGACTGCTAGGTGGTTTGTTGCTGTCTCCAGAACAAGGCAGAGACTCCCTAACTGTGAAGACATCTTTCACAGAGCAAGAAAACAATGGGAGAACTATATAGAATGATCTGACAATTTCTGTAGCAAGTCCATTTGTCTCCAGGAACAACTCTAGAGCACTGATTTAGTGTGCTACTGTACAGAAGCAGGGCAGCTGATACAGCCCCTTTCATGCTAAGCAGGCTCAGCATATGCAATAATTTATTTAAACAACGGAGAATACCTAATAATGTTTCCTGACATCCAGAGATCCAGGGGCAGTATGATGGCAAAACATGGCAAAGCTTTGAGGCACCCAAGCACTGTAGGAATGAGTCTTCAGTCCTGCAGCAGTGTTGTCCTTGTTTGATAGTTGTCACAGCTGTGAGTGTGAGGTTTGCTCAAGCTGCGCTGGGATTAAGCATCAGGTGGCAACACAACTTGAAACTATGGGCAGGTTTCTTGAGCTGTTTTCCTTCAATGTCAACTTCCTAAATTAAATAAATTTGAGACTTTTATTCTGTAACTCATCTGACTCTGAAATAAAATATCTTCCAACTTGTTGGTGAGATTTATACAGACTTGCTTGCAAGAAGAGAATCCTGGAGTCTCATCAAGCATTTCTTTATCCCTTTAGATTTTAGCTTTTCACAGTGGTGTCTTCTTGTGTCTCAGTAAGGCTGTTCTGTGCACCTAGTTAATTTGTGTAAGATTTTCTTTTAATCTCATAGGTGAAGGCAGGGCAAGCTTTAAATTAAAAATAATTTTTTAAAAAGCAGAAAAAAATAATCCCAAAAAATTAGTAGGGAGAGGAACAGTGTATGTGGTGGCATCAGGGTAAGCGGGATGCAGAAACAGTTTTAAAGCTTTGCAGGATTGTACCTTAGCTCAAGTTGCCAGTGGTAGGGAATCTCCCAAAGCAGCTCCATTTCAGCCCATTGGAATCTGAGCTCTGAAGGGCTAAATCCCTACAAGTCCATATTGTGAAGGTCCTGCAGGTTTGCAGTCAGAGGATTTGGAATCAGCAGAGCCTAGAAGCATTCTCTCTGCATTTCACTTTGTCAGGCTGTGCTCACACTGAGTCGGAGAGCATCACCCAGATGTTTGCCTGTGGCTGTTCAGAGCTGACAGCTTTGGCAGGTGACTTATGTGAGACCTGTTGGTCCTGACTGCAGGATGGGCTTGAACTAGAGGGTTTATTTAGTGTCAGTACCAGGTATTGAAGGTGGCAGAGTGGAGCTCTGAGACCACTCATGCCCCATCAGTTCCTGTTCCATGGTAAGTTCCCTGAGCTTGGGTGGTTTGCTGCAGAAACTATGGAGGCAAATGGTGATTCAAGATCTTAAAATTTTTGTATATTTGAAGTACAGAGAACAAGAGTCTCTGTGTACTCTGCTGAATCTAGACAATATTTTCTTTTTCTGCAGTGGGTGTCAACCTCTTCTATTTCTGCATAATTATCTACCTCTATGGAGATCTGGCAATCTATGCAGCAGCGGTGCCAGTCTCCCTAATGCAGGTGACCTGGTAAGTGTGCTTACTCCTGAGGGGCTGTGTGCTGCCAGGGAACAGGGCAGGCTTAGGGTTTGGTGGGGTGATAAGTCTGACTAGGATCAGCTGTACTTTCCAGAGCATGGGGTGGAGAAATGACTCAAGGATAGCTCATCTCTTGTGGGTGGGTGGTGAAGTTGTTTTGTATTCCCCACCTGTGTGCCTGCTGCCTGACTGCAAAGTAGCTGACCTGATTCCAGACAAGTGCTCAGGTGTGCAGTATTTCCAGCTTCAGCACTTGCAGACATGAGACTTGTTGCTCCATAATTTGATTGCAATACTCTGCAATATGTTCCCTTCTCTCTCCCTTTGGGTAAGAGTTGAGGGGTGTGATGCTTACTAAGCCTGAGGCCAGTGAGTGGTGATGGTACGTGGACTTAGCTCTGGACTGGGAGTGGTGCCTTTCTCAAAGAAACAGATAAAAAAATAGATTGGTTTTATCAAATCTGCTCTGGATTTGTACTTCAGTCTTGAAAAATAGAAAACCTTAGCGATCCATAAAAGATCTAAGCTCACCAGCTTGATAATTAAATGGCAAAACTTGAAAATAACTGCAGGCAATCCAAGAATTTGCCTTTAAACCTCTGGTACTCAGCAACTTGCTGTGTTACACTGTCCAGAAAATGTAAGGAAGTGAGTGTGACCAGGGACAGAGAGGAGGATTGGCCTCCTCTCATTCTTCTTTCTTGCAGGAGAGGGGAAGACATCTGCTAGGAGTTAATTATTCTCTTTTGTTTCTCCCTCCTTTCCCAGCAGTGTCACTGGCAACCATTCTTGCAGTGTTGGAGACAGCACAAAGTACAACGACACGGACAAATGCTGGGGGCCAATTCGAAGGATTGATGCTTACAGGCTGTATCTGGTGAGCTTCTGGAATTGGGATGACCACTGTTGCCATTTAAACTCTGCTTCTAGTGCACAGGGAGTTTTTTTCTTGTAGAAATAATGTAGTTCAAGTGAACAACAGAATATTAAACTTTTGGTTCAGTCTGACTTTTTTGCCGAAATACCCCCTCCCTATTCTTGGTGACATGGCTGTGTTTGAACTTGTTGGCCATCAGAATGGTTCTTATGGTTTCGAGTTTGAGTCCTGTCCATCTTGGTGTGTAGTTTTATATTGCTTAAGCAGGTGAGATATTTTTGCCAAAGGCTGGGTTTTTCTTCACTGTTTTTTTTTTTCAGTGGCTGGCTAATTAATATTTGCTTGGGGGTAATTGTTGTCAAGATACTGAAGTATATTAAACTCACTTGAGTGCTTTAGAATATAAAATACCCAGAGTTGGAAACGACTCACAAGGATCATTGAGTCCATTCTTTATGTGAATAAAATTGTTAATGCTGCAGGAGAATCTGCTACTTGAAAGATGATGGAAACAACCAGCTTAGACAACATCCAGTGGTATACACTGCCTTAGTAATAGCTTTGTCTAGTTCAGGATTGTCTATTGCATCTAATGCTGTGCTGGGGTTCTACTCTGACCCCAGGGTTTTTCTCAGAGGATGATGAACATGGCTTCTTTAGAGCCTGGGGAGCGCTGAGGGCTCGTTTTTGGAGACAGATGTCGTTAGGGCAAAATGGGAGGAGGGAAGGATGCTAGTGCTGCACAGTGTGGCTTCTGTTAAGGGTCTCAGTGAGAATTTTAAGTAAAAGGAATGAGGGTGGCTACGTGTGTGCCGAGAAATCCAGAGGTAATTTTGGAGTCAGTACATTTTGGAGATGCAGTGGATCACATCCAGTGTCACTGCAAAAGTAAGAGCTGGGCCTCAGAAATATTAGTGATTGTCAAAGACTAGTTAATTATTTAAGAGAAATATTATTGCTTTATTAAATTCTGTCTTGGTCTGTTTCTTTAAAACTTCTAGAAGATTGAAGATTTCCTTCCTGAATTTCAATAACTCTCCCTGACCCAGCAGAAGGAGCTAGTCAGAAAAGGCAGACATGCATTAATTACTGCCTGTGTCTCTCAGATATTGTGTCTATAATTCATGAAGATAATTGTTGTTAGGACTTGCAAAATTAAAAAAATTAAGACTCTGTAAGCATTAGACTTGAAGTCTGTGTACATAACTCTCAGAGGAGCTTTTCCCTCTGCTTGTCTTGTGGATTTGGAGAATAAATATCTGCAAAGTCTTTGCTAGCGGTTAATCCTTTTCTGCTCAGTAACTGGGATGAGGCTTCAGTGTTGTTCTCTACGCCCTCTTAGGTGGAGGATGGGATTGTTTGTGGGAGAGCAGACCGGTCTGTAGTGGGTTACTGGTGGGGGTCAGTTCTCACAATCACTATTTTCGGGATGCTTCTGGGTGTCAGCCTTATCTCTACGTTCTGCTTTTCTGTTAAAAGTCTCTAATGTTGCTTACTGGGTGAAGTTGGGAGTAATCTGGAACTTGTTCTGCCTCCAGCTCTTCTGGTCCCACTCCCTGTTTGACCTGTGTGATTTCATTCTCCAGAAAACAGAGAGGATGGTGACCTCTTTAGAGAGGGATAAGAGATGTAATCATTTATAAAACACTCAGATCACAGTACTGACCCTGGCTTTGAGTTTGGGCTGCCTCCAAAGTGGCTATGCTGGTTAATATTTTCCCCACTGTCCTGTTTGTAGTGTGGACAACTAGTGACCAGTTGAGCTCTTAAACTTTCTGAGAGAAACCTGGGGAGGGGAAGGCAGGGCAAGGAAGTCATTTGACTTCAAGCAAAAAAAATTAGTAGTAAACCATTGTAATTATCTCTACGCATTTTGTCCAAGATTCTTGTGTATAGAAGTAGAGTTTTGAACATGCGAGAAAAGCTGAAACCTGCCTGTCTGAAGGAGAAAATGCAACATGAAAGTGAGGAGGGGAGAGATGCATCAAGAGCACAGCTTCTCTTGGTCCCAGGGGATCATACCCATAGAGAACTATTCTCTTTTCTTAACTTTCTATTTTGAATTCTTGCCTGATGGAATAATTCAGGTTCCACGTTTCAGTGGACAAACAAGGTCTCTTTTTGCAAACAAGTTCCCCTGTGGCAAGGGGACAGATGGACACTGTGATCCCAAAAGAAAGCAGCTGAGTTTTGGATCAGCCCTTTTGTCCTAGATGCCTGCTTCTAGTTTTCCTACCTTATCTTAGTACTGTATTTAGGTTTAAGTGATCTAGGAGGAAGATGTGTGGATGTAACTAAAATGTCTTGCTTGTTCCAGTGAAGCAGTTCTCTGGAAGTAGTGTTATATTTCATACTCTGTGCATGACCCTACAGAAAACCTATTTTGGAGGAGAATAATCTATTTGAGGTCTTTCTGGACAAATAGTGCCAATGGGAGCTGCTTTGTGCCAAGTCACACCAGTCTGCCAAAGACCCGTGCTGCCTTCCTGCTGTCAACTTTTTCTCTCCCAACACTGTGTCTTCTTTTCGACAAAAACCATTTCAAACATTGACTCTTCAAGCTGGGGATAAAGAGAGGAATAATGGCTGACGTAAAAATCCTTTTTCATGCCTTATTGTCTAAAAAGGCTTCTGGAAGCTGTCTCTGCTCTGATTACTGTGAATGGAAGCTGGAAACTATGTACATAATGAGAATATTTAGACAGATTAAATTCTTCTCTTGAGACTTTCTTGTCTATGCAGCATCTTTATTGCTGCTCCAAGATTTCACACCTAAGTGTGTCTGCAGAGTCTTCAGAGACCACTAGGCCCCTATTAACCTTTGTCTGAACAAATGGTTGTCTCACTTCTTGTTTATAAATTGCTTTGGAAAATAAAAACTTGCAAAACAAATAAGTGAAGGCAGGTGCAGGAAATATGTAAATAGACTTTTGCTCCTGTCCCATCACCAGCAGGTGCTAATACTTGCCTCCTTTTTGGGACCATAAAAGACCTGGGAGGTTTGAAGGGTGAGCCTTGCTGTGCTGTTCCACTCCTGTGAGGGCAAGACTCTGCAGGACAAATTTTCTTCCAAGAAAGGTGAGTGTTGGGCAGTCTAGTGACCTTGTTTAAGGCAGGCAGTGATCACAGTTAAAGCAGATCAATGGCTTTCTATCTTTGCTTCAGACCCGTTACTGCCCTGCCACGTCCTCAACAGCTGGAGTGACTCCCAAGTCCCTTGGCTGTCTCTGGCTGTGCTGAGGAGAGGGTCACGTTCTCTCAGTGCTGAATTCACACTTCAATGCAGCTGCTTTATCATGCTCTCTGTAGGTTCCACTGGGCTATGCTGGGGAGGTCGTGGGGACGGCGCAGCAGATTTAAGTTTCAGATCTTTCATTGTAACACTTCCTTGTCTTTCTGTCGAAGTCATGTGGGAATGTGTTATGATAGTCCCTGTTTCTAGAAAGCAGGTACTGAGATAAATAAGAGATTAAATCCTAGGGATCAGCAGCTATTCAGCATCTGATCCAAACTGTGTTCATGACCTGGCAAACAATGCTTCTGTTCTGTACCAGGGCAGCCGTTGAGGCTGAAATCTCTACTCTGTTCTCACAGCCCTCCTCTTCTGGCAATCTGGGACATGGTGTCTTCCCATGATGGAAAGGAAATGGCTTAAATTCTCAAGGGGAGCCGTGTGCCTTTCAGAAGAGGCACTGGCACAGGTACTCCTGGTAGCCTGGCTGGGTAGAGCATCAAAGCCACCAGGTGCATCTGTTCTGTCTGAGTCTCTGTTGGTTTTTTTAGCTGATTGGGAAAGGGACGTGGCATCCGCTTGTGCCGGTTCACAGATGCTGCAGTATCGCAGGCAGCCCAGCGGGTGCAGGCCAGGCGAGGATGGGAGCGCAGATGGTTTAATGGAGATTATCCCAGTTGGAAACGTGCTTGTGCAGTGAATAAAATAAGCGGGCTCACAGGCGCTTACTGTCCCTCTTCAGGAGGGGACAATGTCACCCTGGCCCGATGCTCTGATCGGTGACCAGAGCGGGGCCGGGCTGCAGCTGCAGGAGGCTGTGCAGGGAGGGAGGGGGTGGTCTGAGGACACACGTGCTGTTGTACCATTGCTCAGGACCGGCAGAACTTAATCAGCAAATGCAAAGGCTGAACTGCTAAGTGTTGATGTGGATCCCGTCGGCCTCGGTGCGGTGCTGCCTTCCCCGCCCGCTCCGGCTGCAGGCTGGAGTGCTGGGCTTTGTGTGCCTGCTGTACGTGCTCTGCTTCCCTCCACGGCATTTCTCCTTCCTGGCTCTGCCTGTGCCCTGCTCTGGGTAAAGATATCTCAGATTTTTATTGTCAAAATAGATCTTTCCAAATGCATTTACCTGCACTGGGGCAGTTTTATCAGCTTGTTTGGTACACTATGTTCTTGTGGCCTCTCAGTCCATTGTTGGCTTCTGTTGATTTCTCTTTTTTTTGGTCGGTTTTTTTTTTTGTTATATATTTTGCCTCCCAGCAGTGATATGAGAGGAGCCCTCATGGCAGTACTTGAACATCCATGCTTGATCTAAGCTGTCTGTTTCCAACTGGGAGCTGGAGCAACAGAGCTGGAGCAGTGCTGCAAGCAGAGTGCTTCTTCCAAGGGCACCTGGGTTTTCTCCACCATTCCGTTTGCAGCAAATGCTTTTCCTCTGCCCTGCCTTCCTCAGCTGTGCCCTGCAGCAGCATTCGGTAATAAATGGGTCACAGCTGCTGTCTCCTGGATATTTATTCTTACAGGTCTTAGTGTCTAGAGACCTTGAGAACCTGTGATGGGGAAGAAAGCTGCCTCAGAGTTAGGAGCTGGACCAGGGAGGGCTGATTTCACAGCACATCAATCTAAAAGGTTTGGGGCGCTTGTCCTGGGCTCCCAGAGTGAGCCAGTAAAAAGGAAGGAAAGCTGGTGGTAGTCTATCCTGATGGTGTGAAGTCATTATCTTGTTTAAAGAAATTGCTTAAACTGTAGCATTGTTGTGTTCTAGGTTACTTCAGCTTGCAGTAAGGATGCAGCAGGACTGGGGCACTATTAGCTTGTCACCCTGCATATCCTATAAGAAGTTATTAATGGTAAGACCTTCTTGCCAAAAAGATTGCATTATATTCCTTACCACAAATGCTCTGATGTGGTTTACTATGATACTGATATAGAAATATAAATAAACGTACAAAAAAGGCAGCTGCTACTTCTGTGCATAAAGGCAGTTCTGAAAGCCTTCAAAATAAAAAAAAAGCTTTTCAATAGTCCAGAATATTGTGCCATTTCTGTGTGTACAGGGCACCTGAGTTTTGAAGCATTACTGTGACACAAGAGGAATTAGTACTGCATTAAATATCAATATCAGTAGGCCAAATTGTTATAGGTGCCCCTGAAATACGGCTTTGCTTGGCTAAAAGCTGTGTCTCAGAGGCTGACTGGAGTCTTCTCATGCCTCTTGTCTACTCAGCCTCCAAAAAGTAAGGTCAGTTATGTTGTTCTTTTGGTCTGAAGTGGCTGAAGAGGGATAGGAGCCAAGTTCTACTAAAATAAATGGTGTCTGGATGTGGGATGTGAAGGCAACTCTTTATTGTGCAACTAATAGGTTGAAATTGGCACACAGCCTTGTTAATATGGCATAAATCCTGCCTCCTTCATCCTGGTCCGTTCTTCTGTGGACTCATCAATAAATCCTTTCAATTGCTTGCTCATCATATGCCTGTGACAGATAAACTGGCTTTACTGGAGGTTGCCACACTCCTTGTGTTTCCGAATGCAAAGGGATCTTCAGATAATAACTGGACTTGTGAAACAGAGGTTCATCCTGAGCTGTCAGGAGGAGAGGCAGATGAGTGTGGTGTTGTGGAAGTGAAATATAAACTTGTTGTGCCAGTGACCTGAGCTGGAGTTCAGCTCCTGATGGGTGATTTTTCTTGCTTCCTTGTAATTGATGGCATTTTGAGTAAAAGAAATACCAGCCAGAAGGCAAACACTGGGTGAGAGAATCAGCCTTTGGGACCAGACTGAAGCAACTGCAAGACCACACTTTGAAGCAACTAACATTAATGGATTAGCTTGTCTCTTTTCACTGGGAAATCAATAGTGCAGGGAACTGGAATGTGTTTTCTGTAAAGAGCTGTCTGTTCACTTCACAATGAGAAGTGTGTTTTCCTAAGTGGAGCTTGGGTTGTGCTTGTCACTTGGGTGCTGAGCTTTTCCAAAGGACCAGTTGTGTCCCTCTGGTACCTCCAGCAGGCTGGCAAGGGCTGTCTGGAAGGGAAGGGTGCTGTGGTGCTGCTTGAATGCATGGCCAGGTGTGCTGCAGGTGCTACCAGCCCTTCAGAGAAGCAAGGTGCAGGAGATGCAGAGATGCAATGGGCAGGGGCCATCAGTGAGCTCAGACACTCTTGGCCTTCCCCAAGGAAGAATGTCCTGTACACTTTAGTGCTTAGTTTGACTTAGGTGGTGTTGGATGGTGACCATGAACCTTGGAAACAAACCAACTAAACAAACTGGATGAAGCAGTGACTTTACACAGATCTCTGTTTGCTTTTCTGCACATTCTGCAGTTGGAAGCTCACCAGAAGTGATGTTGGGCTCAAACCACAGCCCTGCTGCACAGCACAGCCACCCTGCCAAGGCTGAGAGGCCATGCTGCTGCTTTCCCTGAATAAAGCTGTCCTTTGGAGTCAGCTCACTTGGGCAGCAAGGCACCAAAGCTGACACTGTTCTCTCCTGATACTGGAGACCAATCTCTCCCGAATAGGGCAGGTGTCAGAACTAATATATGTGATCACCCACTCCCTACCCCAAGTGGTAAAGGTTTAAAAAGGGCCTTTTAAAATTTCTTTCTTGGACTAGGCTGTTCCAGCAGAGCCACAAATCTTAGGTTTTCAGAACATTGGTAGAAAATAAGTAATAAATAGATTTCCCCTGTGCGGTGTTACTTTCTGCAGTGATTGTGGCAGCATCCTAGGAACCAGAGCTGAAGAAGATGTGTTAAGTCAGCTAAACAATCCCCTGGAAAATGCAATATAAGCCTTTTTCTCAACAGCATATTTTCCAGTATTCTGTTTGGTGCTTTAGCACCAGCTTTGTTTTTAAACAGAGGTCTGACCTTGCTGCCTGCCTGATTCACATCATTGTTTTCATCTAGTAAGACAGCAGTCTTGATCTCTCATCCCCTGAAATTACCATTAATTCTTTAATATACAGGTAGAAATTATCAGGACTGCAGAACTGTGCAGTTCTGCTGCTATGAACATTATCAGAAGCTGTGGAGGAAAGCTCTGGACAGACCCATATATCTTTTTACTCCTAAATAAGTCTGCAACTTAACGCCATCCTAAATTGCGCTGTATGTCTGAGTGAGATCACTGACGCTCTTGTCCAAAAATGTGGATTTTTGGACTACATCAGCAAATCCCACACGTAGCTCATGCTTCTGTAAGCAGGACTATAAATACAAATAATGCAGCTGGGATTTATCGTGTAAGTTGAAGTTGGTATAATGCTCTGGGGCAGAGCTGGTCTCCCAAGCCTGTTGCACCTGTTTGGTGTGCACTGTGCAGGGAAGAAGGCTGGAAGTGAACAGGCACCCCTTGTTGCCCTGGGCAACAAGGCTTTATCTCTTCCTTTGTCCTAAGTAGTTTTAAAGTGAGAGACTTTCCTTCCCTTCAGGCAACTCCTGCATCACACAGTGGGCAGGATGATGCTGCCCCTGAAGCTGCATCCTCCAGGCAGCTGGAGAATCCTGAGGAACTCAACTGAGAAGTTTGTAGGGGAGAGAAGTAAAGAGAACAAATAACGGCTTCGTGGTGAAAACACTGCTGGTGTTGTGGCAGACAAGGGCTTAGTGGCCTTCAGGAACATTCATCCTTGCTGAACCCAAGTACCTCCTAACCCTGGCAGCTTGTAGCTTGACATGTTTGCAGGGCCCTCTGTGCATCTGTGTCATGCTGGTCCACATCTCCCTTGCTTTGTGCTGTCTAACCCAGGGGCTTTTGTAGTCAATATAAATATTGTTGTAGTTGCCAATGCCCTGCTGGGAGAGGCTACAAATATGCAGGAATCTGGGGCTGTATTTGTGTATAAAGATGATGCCCTCACACTTTCTTGGAGGAAACTCATTAATCTCTCATACCATGCTAATGAACTAGGGAGGCAGAGAACAACTCCTCAAGGTCACCCAGTGTCAGGAAGGAGGAAAGCTCCACTTTCATATGCTGTGGGAGATCAGAGCAAGCTGGTGGGGGGGGGGGTTCAGCCAAATTTGGCTCTGCACCTCCTCTGCTGTCCTTCCAAGTATCACAACCCAAGCATTCAGCTCTCCTGCATCTATCCACTTTGCTACTTCCCTCCTGCTTGTTCAGATGCAATTAGGAGATGCAGAATAAGGGGGAGCCAGGGGTCAAGGAGGCGGTAAAGTGATTACAAGATGCTGCAAACGGCTGTGCCATAAATACTCCAATGATGAAAAATTAGATGCCAGTCACCTCGGGGTTATTGCTGGCCTCTATCTCTCTCTTGTTGTGAAAAATGATAATGGAAGTGTATTTACCCCAGAGAGTGTAAGCTTGCCGCTGGCCGTGATCCTGCACACCCCAGGTATGCCAGGAACAGAATCCTTGCGCCTAATGACTTTCTGAGAACACTTTGTGCCTGAATTCCTTCAAATTAAGTGGAGAAAGAACTGGTATTTCAGGGTATTCTTTCCAAAGTGGAAAGTTCTTGGTGCTCAGAGATTGACCAGCTTCAGAAACAGGCTGGGGCCCTGAGTAAGGGTAGGGAGAGGAAAGGAGAGCAGCACCCTGAAGTGCTGCCTTGCTGTCCATGTGCTGCTTCTGCCTTGGCCTCCCAGAGCTGCATGGAGGCTGCCCAGTTCATAACTGGTTTTTGGTGTGTTGGATCACCAGCAAGATCAGAGTTTAAGGAGCTGGAATGACTACACCTTTTTGCTGGATGGGCAGTTAGAATCAAATGCTGGTGCTGGGCTAGAGCCTTTGAAAAGTTCTAGATAGTATTCAGAACCACTGAAGTTGGTATCTTTGGGAATACAAGCACTTCTTTTCATCCCTTGCAGGAGGTCTTCCATTTTGGAAGAGGCATTAGGATCACTGTGGCACAGGAACTGTAGAAGGCAGCATCCAGCTTAAAGGGCGCTGTGGGTGAAAGGCCTCTTTGCTACACTGGCAAAAATCAGCCTGGCGGCAACCGAGGTCTTAATTCCTGGAGGATATCTCCTCCCTGCCTGAAGGAGCTGGGGAAGAAGGTGGGTGAGGGCTCCTCAGTGCCAGGAATATGCCTGATGTGAGTTATGATTATAGAGCTCTGCCAGGTGTCCCGAGAGCAGCACGTTAATTACCGGAGCTGCTGTGGCAGCTGCCTGCTGTACCCAAAGCATAACTGCCCTTGTTTCTTCAGCTATAAATATTCCTTGTGGATTGTCTGGTGGCTGTGGCCTCCCTCCATTGTGACTTCCTGACTCTGCAGGGGATCTGGAGGTTAAAATCCCTCTTGCCTCTCAACTTCTTTGAGCAATCCTTGTTCTGTGGCTGGTTTATCTCTTTTCAACCAACTTTGAGCTTCATAACAGCTTGTCTGCTGATAACTTACTGCCTATCAGCATGGCCCCTGCTGCAGCCCTGCCTCCAGCCTTGAGAGGCTGTGGATTTTCAGTTTTTTGGTTTTTTTTTTTTAGCTCTCTAAAAAGCTCCTTCCTGAACAATCAGACTCTTTCCATGTATTTATATTTGTACTGTCCGCTGCAAGGGGTAAAGCTTTACCAGGGAAAGCTTGGATTGCCGCCCTTGCTGGTGGGCCATCTGGCTCTGTAGCTTGAGATATGAGCTCATGTAGGACAGAAACATGGCCTTGTCACCCTAGTGAAGGGGATGAGAGATGGCAGAGGGGACGCCACACTCAAGATCCTTTTCCCTTAAGATGTTTTAGCTGAAAAGCCCTGGGGCCCTGGCAGGAGTAACTGGTGCCCACCTTGGGGTAGCACTGCAGTAGCCACAACTTGAAGTGGGTACAGAAGAGCTTCCAGAGGCTGCAGGTGTGTGCTTGGGGGAGCTGCAGGTAGGTCTGAAATGCCATGAAGCTCTTTTCTTTATCTAGGAGTTCCAAACAAGAGTGGGGAATGCACCATGCATTTAACATTTCTCTCCAAAGTCAGCCCTAAAAATTCCCTAAGGATGTGAACAGAACACCAATTCTTAAGGAATTACTAAAGGTGATAGGTCTGGTTCAGCCTTCCAACCAGGAATAAAACCTCTGACCTGTGCCCATGCCAATAAATGCAGTTTTGCTTTTTGGACTTTTTTCCCTACGTGTGACACGCTCTAGTGGAAAGCACCTGAGGTGGGAACAGAGTATCCCAGTTCCCTGACATCTTGTTTGCTCTCTGTACTTGCGCAGTCTGGTTTTGTTGGATTGTTTCATCTGTCCCTTCTAGTGCTCATCTGAGTTGTGAAATAGCTCTGAGCTCAGGGATGTCTTGCAGAAGCAGAGCAAGTGTCAGAGTTGCCACTTCTGACAGCATGTAAGAAATCTCTGCTTTTTCCTGCCGTGCTCAAGGAGACTTTCCTTGCATCTGAGCACTGAATCAAGCAAAGCTTCCTTTGGGAAGTGCTCGTCCAGTCAAGCCTGTGTCTTATTGGTGTCAGACTTTGCTGTGGGAATGTTGTGTACCCACAGTCCAGTATCAAGCACTCAACCCTTGGCTTCCCTGCAAAAGTGTCAAAGTCTACCAAGGAGAGTGATCCATTTTATTAAACCAGTGACTTTTTTATGAGCTCTTATCTTACCCCTCTTTAGAGTAGGGTTATTTGCTGTGCTGTCTTGTGGGGCAGCGGTACCATTGCTCAGCAGCTGTGAAATCTAAACATCAGTATCTGCAGAGATGGCGCTTGATACCATCCTAAAGTGGAGTTTGTGTGAGATGTTGTGATTTCTGTCAAAGGGAAGCAAGAACTCCAAGGAATTAGATGGTTTGGGGTGGGTTGTAGGTTTGAATGAGGGTGTAAAAAGCAGGGGAGGAAGGAAAAGATAGGGTGGCTGGGGGCCCAAAGGGAGATGGATATCTAAGGAGCGAGCGCTACAACGCTTCTTCTCCATCTTCACATTAAAACTGAGGGATCATTGCTCTGTTATTTGAGACTTAGTAACTTCTCATTGGTATAATAGCCCTGTGCTGCACAAACGATTTTATTCAAAAACTCTTGCACTTTTTGAGCTGCTTCTGGCACATTTGTTGCATTTAACAATCATGGCCTCACTTTGCTCAGGTACATACCCTGCTTCCACGCAATCTTTCTGAAACTTTCAAGGTTCTGAATCAATAAGAAGCAATAGCTACTGGTTTTAATTTGCTACTTGGCAAGCACCAAAAACAGATGCAATTCTTACAGATGAGTTTGTGTAGCATGAAAACAAGCAAGTTCCGATGACAGTTATGAATGAGGCTGGTTTTTCAGATGGTCCTCTTGCAAATATATGCAGGCACTAGCCATAATGCTGTAACCACTGTATCTAATACATGAATCAGCCACATTTTGGATGCTAATTGTGCTTCCTGAGCTATATTGGCTGCTGCTGTAAAAGCCACATGCTGAGCAGCAGATGAAAGCTATTGAACTGTACTGGTTCAGAGTGATAGATGGACCCTTCAGGTCAATAAAGACCCCGTTTGGTCAAACAGCCCTCTGACTGGCTTAAAGCATGTTTGTGTGGTCTGAAAGGCTCCTGGCATTAGCTGGCCATCACTTAGTGGTTAAGAGCTGTCTTGGTGGTCCTCTTGGCTGCGACTAAGCTGATAAAAACCAACCAGATGTCCTATTAACGCTTGATCTTACTCTTGCTTTTAGAAGATAATCCAATAAACAAGGTTACATAACCAAGTTTTAACATAAGAGCTTTAATAAAATATACTTTTAGAAATATATAAATATATATAAAAATATATTCCAGGCAACGGTAAGCCCTAGTTAGTTCCCCCGTGGCAAGAAGACTCGAGTTGACCAGCCTGCTTTTTCATTTTGAGATACCGAGAGCTGACAGGTGCAGAGGCTGGGAAAGTGGTATCAGCTGAGTTGCAGCTCAGGGAAGATCCCAAACCTTGGTGCCTGTGTTGCTGTGGCTTGGCTTGGTGGGAGAAATGGATTTGAAGACCCTCCCAGGGGTTGAGCAAGCTGATGTGCTGCTTGTGGCTCCTACTAGCCTGCAGGGAAGAGTGTAATTCAGGGTGACAAGCTGCTGTTCTTTCTTCTACCCTCACTGGTTTCTCATTTTTTTGACTGGAAATGTCAGTAAAAGCAGCAAAACCACAGTCTTTTTTAGTCCTTAGCGTGCTGGATTTTCATGCTGGTTTTTTGCAGGAGAAAGGAAGAAAAATAAAGAATTTTGCATTTACTTGCTGTGTGTGGATTCCACATACCCTCCACTATGAGCCTGGTGATTTACCTGGCCTTTCCCATTTAATGGAGGAGCTTGGAGGGAAATGAGGGAATCATTCTTAATAGCCAGCCCTGTGCCAAAGCACTGTAATGGTTTCTGTCTGCCATCCTGTGAATTTAGACAGCATTTAATAGGTTCAGTTCTCCTCCTTAGCTGAAGGACGCATTCCTTTACCTTGTTTCAGCTTAGTAATGAATCAGCCCCCTATGCCTGCTTGTTTCTAATAAACCATTTCACTAGCAGAAAAATCTTAATCAAAGTAGACTATGCCCATTCTGCCTTGGGTGGGTTTATTTGCTGAATCTTAGGAAGAGGATGATAAACTCCTAGAAAATACCTCAGCTGACTCAAGAGGTGAACTGGAAAATTTGGGAGGGATTTTTCATGTGCCAGGGCTCTGTATATTTGACTTCTGACAGATACTGTACTGACTGGTACAGTTTTCCATGTAGATTTTAGATTGTTTGAATTACATGTATAATGAAGTACTTTGTGAATTATTTCCCTCTGGGAGAGACTGGAGCTTGGAAAACATCAGATAGAAAGTTTGGGTCTATGTCTGAGGTGCTTATTTGGGCTTCCTTTTTCCTTAGGGAGAAGTTATGAAACTAATTAATTTAATGTGTTGGAAGAGGATTTGAGGTGTCTGGCACAGCGAGGTAGAGGAAGTAGACACTCTCCTGCTAAGCACTGTGGTCTCTTCTCATCCTTTTGGGGATGTGTTTTTAAATAGAGTTCCAGCCTTGGGACTCCTGATGGTTGATGGTGAGATTAGCTCTAATCCAGGGACTGAGTCCTTGTCCTCATGTCCTGGCTGCTGGTGAGAAACCGGCCCCTTTTTCCTGCCCTGTGCTCAATCCTGTTGAGCTGCACACAGTTTCACTTCAAAATGATGTTGATCTGGATGTTTAATATCCAGTTCTGCTCAGGCTTTCTTCTTCCAAGCAGTCCAGTGTGTTCTGAACTTCCTTTCCTTAACAGTGGTTGGCACAAATCCCTGCAAAGCAAGGCAAACTCATCTCATTGCAGGTCTTAGCATTGTTTGTATTGATCCATGGATATTCATCTTTGACCACTAATGGGTGTCAAATGGAGAAGGGAATAAATTTCTATTGCATTAGAATTAATCTCTTGCTTGGCTCTTTTGGACCAGGATCTGGTTGAGAACAGAAGACACTGATCATCCTAAAGAATGGGGGGGACATTCAACCATTCAGGCACAACTTGTATCTCTTCCCCATGAGTTAAGCAGTAATGGCCAGAGAAGAGGAGAGTTTAAAACCTTGCTGAATGGATTTGGTTGTTTAAGGTGCTCTGCAAAAAGTGAAGAACACTCAGGTTCTTCCAGTACCTCAGGATGCTTTTCTACAGCTGAGCCCCAAATCCACCTGACATGTCTCCTTTCCTCGGTGGGTGAGACAAATCTGGGTTTCAGACCCAGCTGCTTTGGTGCTTGGTGATTTTGTGTTAATCCTTGCTATGGTTTGAGGGGTTGTTTTGCCAATTGGTTCTGGAGCATTCTCATTTACAGCAGACACCTGTTCCTTAATTATCACATCCTCAGTCCATCTCTCTGTGTTCGGAGCTTTCTGATGCAGGAGCGATAAACTGATTTGAGGGGAGGCTGTGTTGAGCAGTGTTGGGAGAGAAAGTTGAAAGAGATTAGTCACAAACTCAAGAATACTTGTCAATAAGACAGTTGGTGTCAACTTTTGTTTGCTTTGGGCCCTTGCCCTACATCACTTTTTAGTCAAAAGTTTCTTTAGTCTGTTGGAGTTTGTGCATTGCTCTAGGATAGAGTGGCAGTCCATAGTGGGCAGGTGTTGTGGTTTAACATAACTTGGTTTTTTATTTAAAGAGAAAAGAGTGGAGTTAAGGTCCCAATTAGAATAAAGGAACAAGAGAGAGAAGAGTAAAAAAAAGGTTTGTAACTGGCTGGTTTGCTTCTATGTTAGAACCTCAAGTCCCATAACTGTTAAACCTGATTTGGCTCTTAGTCTTGCCAGTTATGCCTGTGGCATTGTATTCTGTGTGATTTCAGCGTTTCATCCAACAGCTATCAATTGCTTCACAAATCTGAATTCTGTGCATGCTTCCTGTCCTTTTTTTTTTAAATCTGAGCAGTAAAAGCAAGACTTGGTGTAGGCAGTGGTCTCGGATCAGAATATATCCCCACCAAGCAACATGTCAAACCGAGAGTTCTCTCCCCTGCTCCCCTTCTGGGTTTACTTTCATCACCTGAGAATACTTCTGATGTGAGGCATTTCTAATTTGCCTTGCAGATATTCTGAAACTGTCTCAAAAAAGGTTTCTTGGGGTTGTGCTAATCTTAAAATAGCTTGGATTGTGTTCTGTCCTGACTCTGTTGGTGTCGACAGAGACCTTGAGGCTTGGCAGACCTGCCCCTCTGAGTCCCAGTTCTTCGCTTCTGGTGACACCTTTTCTTGAACTGCTTTAAGAAGTCATGGAAAAGAGCAATGTGTAAATATTAATGTTGAATATTTGTCTTTAAAAATCTCTTTGGGATGCTCTACAAACCTATGCTGTGTGTGCTGTGGCTTTCTAAGCACTGCCTGCTTAGAGCATTTGGACCTGTTAGTGTATTGCTAGCTGATGCCATCCCATGGAGGACAGGCAGGGCTCTCTTCTCTTAACACCCATTTTGTCCCCCTCTTACAAGTGGCTTCTCTCAATCTCAATGTTCAGACTGCAGCCAGGGTCTGTTTCTTCTTGCAGTGAAGCCTTTTCTCTTCTCTCTGGGGTAGGTAAGGCTTGAGTGCTGCTTTGAGCAGAAGTGACAGCGCTGCATAGGACATGTCACCTCAGGACATGGGGCTGATAGCATGGTTGCCTTGTGTGCTCTAGGAGGTGCTAGAAGAAACTCTCATGGGAAGCTGTATAGTCCAGATTCCTAGGGTGGATCTTTGTTGGATGTATTTTGCAGCCCAGCTGGAAGACATGAAACAGACTGGTGCTGCAGTGTACCCCAGTTTAATTTTCCCCACCCCTGGAAGTCTTCAAGGCCAGGTTGGACAGGGCTTTGAGCAACCTGGTCTAGAGGAAGATCTCTCCCCATGGCAGGGGGATGGAACAAGATCATCTTCAAGGTCCCTTCCAACACAAACCATTCTGTGATTTATGAAACACTGCTCTCTTAATAGACATCCAAGAGGGGAGTGAGGAAGTTCTTCATTGAAAAACCTTTACTTTTCACACTGAATTAAATTCTCTGAGTATCTCTTTGATGACTTTTCCCCTCATTTTGCACAGATTTTTAGCTTCCAAGAGCTGAACTTTTACACTGTAGGTTCCCACTATCTGTTTTTAGGGTTATAAAAAACCCTCTATGTTTTACACAGGTGACTTAAAGCAGGGGGGGAAAAAGTTCCAGGCAGACTTGGCTCCATTGCTGTTGAGCCTGGGATACCCCGAAGCCACCCCATCAATGTTAATAGAAGTAGACTGGTAAGGGCTATTGCTATTCATACCTAAACTGAGCATGTACTTGGGCAAAGAGGCCAGAGTTTAATATTTAATGTTCTGTAAGGCTGTACTGAGAGCTTTTACTGAAATGTGTCAGTAAAGGAGTGCTGTAGCAGTGATAGCAAACGGCTGAGAGCCAAGAGGATCCTGAGCTCTACTTCTGCCCAAGGCATGTTCTCTGATACCCAGCGGCTTACTTGACCCCGTGTCTCAGCCAATTTAGCTGTAAAATTAAGCAACAAAGAAAGCTTCATGACAAACAGACATGTCTGGAGGTGAACTTTCAATGCAAGCTTTGCTCTTCTGATAAATTCATCTTGCTGGCAGAATTTCTGGTTTTTAATCTAATGTGTGATTTTGTTGTCCTTCCAGGCAGCATTCACGCTCCTCCTGGGTCCTTTCACCTTCTTCAATGTGCAGAAGACCAAGTATCTTCAAATCATGACGTCCCTCATGAGATGGATAGGTGAGTCTTGGCAGAGGCTCGCCCACCTCTTTACTGTTGATGGAACCCGAGTCACGCCACTGACACTTCTCTTTGGCATGATCTTCTTGTTTGGAAGCAAGTGCTTGTCAAAACAACCTCTTTGAGGACAGTTGTGCAGGCCTAATAAATCTTTGAGGGGAAAGGTTTTAGTCTAGGATGAAATTTCTGATTAAAACAAAACAAATTGTTCTCCATCAGACATGGCCGGTAAGTGAGGTTTTAGTCTGGTTTGTGTGAGAGGCAGAAGATGTTTGGCAGAGTCTCCTGCCTAGGTGCTGGCTGTGATACCCACCAGTTGGAAGTTTCTTATTCTCACACATATGCACAACAGACTTTGGACAATCTTTGTTTTGATCCGAGAAAAAAAGGCATTTCTTTCGGACTTTCCACCCTTAGTTTTATCATCTGCTTGTATTTATTTTCCTCGGTCTTCCTTTATGGTGAGATGTGCTGCATTGGAAACCCCCAAACCAATGTGTGCTGTCCTTGGGAAGTCCTGCTCCTGTAAGTTCTTTCTAAAATATTGCCAAGAACTTCTGGGAAGACAGATCATTCCCTTAAGGAAAGTAAGACATCACTCCTGGTTTGGTTTTTTTTTCCCAATGCCATTGTCATTCAAAGATGCAGCTGCCTCATGTCTGTCTGGCTTGTGTGTGTACATGCTGTTAAAGGCTGAGAGGTGTGTGTGGGTTGTGGAGGTTTATGTTCAGGTTTGTCTATTTTGGTGTCACTTAGACAGAGTGACTGATACTCAGGGCTAATAAAGAGCATTTCTGCAGGTTAATGGTCAACATTTTTGCAGGTGAACAGTCTCCTGGTGTGTAAATCCAGACCATTCAGACACAGAATTAGCTCTGTTTATATGTATCCCTGGAATAAGAAGAAAAGCTGCATCTCTAACTATTTCCCATTACACACATACTCTTGTCCAGACTGCAGCTGGGTATTGTCCCTTCTCTGTGAATTCATCCTGTTTGGAGGTGGCTGGCAGTCACTGCAGAGGAATAAAGATCCTCTGTTCTAGAAAAATCCTGAGATGGGGTTAAGCAGTTGACACCCAGGAAAATTAAGTTGGATTTTAAGCTCTCAAGTCTAAGATGTTGAACAGTTTGAGTTAATGAATCCTGACTTTGGATGGTGCGAAAATCCTGAATGCCTGTTTTTCTCCTTTGTTGTCTGAGCACATGAAAGGTTTGAAAGCCCCCCCATTCTTCAGAGAAAGAAGTTATCTCATTAAGGGGTACTAAAGGAAATGAGGAAGTTTTGCATGGGGATTTTTGGTTGTTTTTTTTGTTTGTTTATAAGAGTGATCTCTGCTCAGCTGACTGGCCTGATTCCATACACCCTGCCTCCTCTTTCTTGGTGAAGACATCAGTCAGACCTCATCCTGTCTCTGTGACAGGCTGATGCCTGCCTCATCTGCCATTGGTTTCCCTTTAGCCAGCTCCTTTCAGTATGAGGATTGCTAAACCTTGGTGTGATGGCAGAACTGTTCCTCTCTTTCATGGCTTGATGGAGAGGGACAAAGGCAGTGTTTGGAGAAGTGTAGGGGAAATTCATGTTTTAGCCTGATTGATTCCTGCGTCAGCACGCTGGGGAACAGCTGCCCCAGATAATGATAGTTAATGACCCTGACAGCACCTCAGTGGCTACTTAGAAGAACAGATTCCGTATGTGTACAGTGAGGGATAGATTTATTGGGAAAGACAATTTGTCAAAAAGCCATGTGATACAGGGAGCAGAGAAAAAGCTCTTGCTGCAAATCCTGGGGTAAGGATCAGTCCCATACTGCTGAGATTTGTCAAACTGGCTTCCCCCAAGTCCTCACATCACTGCTGTCCCCTCCTCCAAAAGCAGGGCTGTGAGTTAAACACAGGTTGGTGTTTAGAGAGCTTAGATCCTAAAGAATGGTCTTGGGTAGTGTTTTGTGGTCTTCTGGACTTTTCCTGCCTGCATGCCAATGGCCAGATGTGAACTCTTTGTCCTGGTATTAACTGTGCCTTTCCTTCACCTTCCTTGGGTTGGTTTTAGCCATGTGGTGCTGAGGGTGGTTCTGCAAAGCACTCTGAGCAGCAGAGCAACACTGCAGCTTCCCACATACCTGTTTATTGTGTGGGGGAAAGAAAACCTTCCCATGTGGACAGTGGCTTATTCAGCTTACCTGTGCTCATTGGCTTGCTGTGGATGGGAATCTGACCCATGCTTTGCATCATGATTTGAAAAAAAATCAAGCCTCCCAAGCTGGGAGGTCAGTACAGACTTTGCAATGTGCCTCTCACAGGACCCACTACATACCCTTCTCCCCAGCCCGGTGGAAAGTCCCTGGATTTCTGAGCAGAAGAGGCTGATGTAAAGCAGCACTGCCCCAGGTGTACTGGTGATTCAGATGATAGCAGCTGAGAGGATGGTTCTTGGCAGCAGAGAGAGCTAGCTGTGTGTGAAGGTCATTTCTGCTGGTGTTTGTAACAGTGTCAGCCTTGCCTTTGAAAGTTGCTTCCCCTCTTTCTCCTGATCTAAGTGATAATCGAATGTCACCAGCCTCTTCCAGAGCCTTATGCTCATCACAAGCAGCACATCAGCTATCAAAGCCTACAGCAGTCTTATTCCACACCTCACAGATAAAAAAAAAATCATTCTCTCTCTGAAAAATAGGCTTAAACACTGGGATCTGAGCTGGAAATTTAAAATGGACCAGTTCAAAGAATGTGGAGATGTTCCAGGGATCAGCCCTTTATCTGGCATCCTCCCAGGATAAGGGACTAAGCCAGGACAGGCACCTCTGAAGCCTCTATAAGGAGAAAGTTGAAGGAGGAGCTTGCAAGCCCAAGTGTTGTGCTGCCAGAGAGCCCAGGCAGATGGGCTCTCCCTGTCTGGGCCTGTTGATCACGGACAGCTCATCTGGAAGGAAGGCTGGCATGGCAAGGCACTTCCCTGCCAGGAGTGATAGGAGCACAGAGGGTGGATCTGTGTCTCCAGGTGGAGTGGGGCTGGTGGCAGAGAGGGCTTCCAGAGGAATCGAGCTGTTGCCAGTCTTCTGAAGAGCAGCAGTTACACACTTGGCTGCAGAACTGATTGTCACTTGGCATTGCTGAGTGCCAATGGTTAAATTAAGTGCAGCAGTTGGTGCTTGAACTGCTGGCCTTACCCTTGCTTAGAGATCTCTGTTCTGCAGGAGCTGGCAGATGAGTAAGTCTTTGCCTACCCAAGTTCTCATCCCTTTCCCGATGCAGAAGCTCCTCAGAATGCTTTGTCAGCCTTTTGCAGGTATCTAAGCTGCCTTGGGAGATAGAGCAGAGGCACCCTAAGGGGTGCAACAGGGAGCCTGCCTGCTGTGCTTCTCTGGAGAGAGGGCCAGTCATGAAATATCATTTGGTTTAAAGCCTGACAATGGTGCCTACAGTGAAGCCTTGTTTTGATTTGTGGTTAGAACCTTGTTGGCTCACCCAGATCTGGGGCCATGTGAGTATAAATTCTTCCTGTGGGGTGGGGTGAGGAGGGTCCTTCCCCAAAGTGTAATTCCTGCCTTTCTTTCAGCTCTCTTCCACCTCAGCCTCAGAAAAGTGTAGAGCTGTTATTAGATCAATTCCTTTACCAGTTTTGGAGCCTGTTTCCAGGTCTCTTACAAAGTTATTGGAGCAGAGCTTCCTGCAGAAGGCTAAACCAACTGAGCCATCAATAAATTTAGAGCTGTTGGTATTTCCAATTCTGCTGTTTGGATTTCAGAACCTTTTTTTTTCCTGGAGGGTTTAAATCTATGGTGGCAATGGATTGCTCTCTAAAGAGACTTGCTTATCTAGCTGGTTTTTTTCCCTCTCATTTCTTCAATCCTGATCAAGTGGGTACTGTTAGGGGTAAGCTGCTAAAGGGCACACTGTGCTGCAACAAGAGAGACCGATCCAGGCAAGTGCCATACACCTCTCACAGCAGAGGGGATGCAGCTCACTGGGGCACAGCCCTACCTCTTTATTATTGGATAATATTGGATAATAACTGACTAGCAGTATCATGGGATAGGGTATGGATTAGGAAAGATAACAAAAGGACAGAGCTTGGTGGAGCTGAGCAGCAAACACTGGGCTATTGTGTATTAAGCAGCTAACCCGATTAATTGCAGCCTGTTGCAGCCCAAGATGTCCAGCTCTATAGGTGAGGACTGCTGGCTCTAAAGACATTGGTAGTGTGATTATTGCTGCTGTTATTAAATTGTCTCTGCCAAATGTTCCCAGACAGCTCCCACATGGGGCCTGTGCTCTGTGTGCTGCTCATGATGCTGTATTGTAGTTATTAGAAAGTATTGTATTTTAATGAAGAGATAGTTCATAGAGTAATAAACTTCTGGGTTTGGTTGAACAGGCTCAGTTCTCTCTCCCTATTGGATCACACCACATCTATTCAAGCCCTTGAGACAGAGCCTTCACAACCCTGCCCAAACAATGATCTCACAATTACACGCACAGGAATAAAATGTCTACCCCAGCTCTTTCCCCTGGCCAATAAGGTGGAGGGAAAGCAAACAAGAATTTCTGGGAAACCTGTGTTAAACCCTTCTTTTCTCCATTCCATCCCCTTCCAGGATACTTGGTAGGAGGCTTCTGGGGCAGAAACTAGAAAAGGCCTGTCCAGAGCATGCTAGTGGGGCTGACTTTCTGTATCTGGTGGTTTCTCTGGTAGTTCTGCTCTTTCCACCAGAGCTCTGCTGTTTATAGCACTGCTCTGCAGAGAACTGGTCTCAGACCATCTCACCTTGTGAGCAGTCTCAGGTAACTGGCACTGCCATCCTTAGCAGCAGAGCTGTCTGTGCTGGACTTGACTCGCTGCAGAAACTGGAGTCACTGTGCTACATCCCTTCAAGTACTGAGACTGAGAATTACAGAGGAGGCTGATTTAGGAGGGGGTGACAGTTATCTGAAGTCCTGCACTTCCAGTACCCTGCTGAGAAATTAGCCTGCTAGTACCCACAGTCCTCAAGGTGGGTGGCCTCTTTTCAGATCAGAAATTGAGCTTTCTGCAAATAGCTTAAGGAGGGATCATTGTGATCTCTGCCCCTCTCCTTTCACACTGCAGGGCATACAGGAGGATGAGGGAATTGGACTGTAAATCAGGACACTGTTGCATGTTCATTCTGACATGCTGCTTCAACAAAGTTACTTCATGTTCTTATATCCCTTTCGGAGCAGATGAAGCTGCTGCTAGAGCCCGGGGTAAATAATTCACTAAGAGAAGTGAATATATTTATGAAGAGTTAGTTAAAATGCTGTGCTTCTGTCATGCCTGCTTTTGGGATTGTCGGCTGAGGAGCTCATTTCAGTGCTGTTTGTGGGAGGCAATGGGGTGAAGCAGTGCTTGTGTGAGAGGAAGAGCCTTGTGAGCTTCAGACACAGATGGAGAGTGATTTGCTGTTCTGGACGGGACCACTGAGATCCTGCCTGAGGAGCTGATGCTCCTGAAAAGAACACTAGAACACCTTATTCAGGCAGCAGCAGACACTGATGGGCCTGAGAGCTGAAGAAGGGGAGCCGCACATGTAAGGGCATATTCAACCCTGCAAAAGGGTCTGGATGATGGTGCCCACTCAGGTTTTCAGAGTGGGGCTGTGGCATGAAAAGCTGCTTTCTGTTCAGAGTGGATGTTGGTGGAACAGATGATAAAAAACTTTGCTGTGTAGGGCCCAAGGCAGGATGGGCAAGATGTGGGTAAGTCTGCAGCGCACCTGGATGTTATGGGACATGGGTGCTCTGCAGCCAGTACTTTCCAAAGCATGCACAGCTGTAGTTCAGGCTCACAGTGACACCAAAGCGTGTATTATTCCCTTCTCTCAGAAGAATAAATTATGACATGGACAGAGAAGTGACTGTCAGAGCTAATAGGCCAAGCCAGCAGCAGAGCTGAGAGCAGAGTCCTGGTTGCAGAGGTTTTATGATTCTTCTGCCAGAGGTGACTGGCAGAGAGAGGACCATAAAATTTACGGGTAATTTCCCCCCAGAAGCAAACAAGCCTCACTGGCTCCTCTTTCCTTCCCATATGTTGAGAAAAAGCATCTGTGATAAATGCCCAAGTGCAAGGCCATTTTTCTGCTCTGAGCTGTTGCTGGTGTGCAGATGTCTGTGGGACCAGCTGATGTGGGCTGAGATGGGGCAGCTGTGCTGGTTTCATGGCAGGCGTTGTTAGCACCGTTGGGGAAGCTACTTGTAAATCTTGGTTATAGTATTGCAAGCCTGATGAAGAAAAGCAGGGAAATGATGCCCTTAAAGCAGAGAAGCTCCACTGAACTGCTTTTGGTTGCCAAAAAGTCCTGGTAGTACTTTTTAATGGAATTTCCCTTTGTGAAGAAAAGAGGCTCCACCTGGTCCAAGGCAGCAGTGTCTGAGCTGGCTGCAGCAGGAGCAAGCCAGGCTTGGAGGAGTGGAGGTGCCTGAGAGGCTTCTTCTTGCTTTCTTGGTAAGCTGTGTCACATTCTGTGTATAAGCAACAGTCCTCTGCCCTGTGGACCCTCCCTCAGGCTTTGGGGCAGGGAGGGTAACACTGTCCAGACAAGTCCCTGCTCTCCATTAGAGGAAGGAGCCACAGTGATATTCCACAACTTTTGCTCATTCCTTTTTTCTGGGAAGTAATTTCCCTCCTCTTTTCCTTCTGACGTTTCTCTCTGGAGAATTCCTGTCTTCTATGAACATATCCATCTTGTTTCCCCACAGTCTCTGCACTCATAAATCCTTCATCTTCCTAGAGATGGTGTTTTAGGCTCTGTCATTGTCAAATCCGATCCTTAACTACTCCAGCTCCCACATCTAATGGAGCAAACCTGGTTTTCATGTTACCTCTTTACTGTCAATTCATATAGAAACCCCCTCTGAAGGTTGGAGAAGTTAATCAGTTGCTGCTCTGGAGTTTGTGGAGAACTGGAGGTCATGAACAAGTGGCAGGATATAGCTTCTGCAAGAGAAACTAGCTAAATGAGTTTTAAATTTAAAAATCAATGTCTTAATTTTAGGTACTTTGTTCTGCCAGCATGTTGGACTCCAGCTGTGCTTTAATACTTCAAATGACAAAGAATCCAGAATGCCTGGTGATTCCACAGTTGTAGTGGGCTCTTCAGCTTGCCCACATCACTGCTGGAAGCCAGATGGCTCTGAGAAGGGGCTCCAACATCCTAGAAAGACATCAGCAGGGAAGTAGACAGCACAAGTGTCAGGTGGGGATGCAGAAGGTAGAGCTGTCTTGACGTGTTCCTCGCCCGTACAGTGTGTACAGAGCAGATGCTCCTGGTTTTGTGCCCTTTCTATGAAAAAACTGCCTAATGTTAAACTAAATGAGATCTATTCTTCTGTTTAAGAGTGGCCTGCTGTGTTTTGACTTGATACAGGATTGAGGTGGGGAGAAATTTTCCCCTTTCCAAAGAGACTGGGTTTAGGAAGCGCCTGAAAACGTCTTCTTCCTGGAATCCATCATTGTGCCTAATGTATGAAAAGGGAAGCAAGCAGCCTGCACTGGGATAGGGTGATCCATTATCATTATTTCTTGGCATATTGATTCTCTGCCTGGACAGGAAAGCTCTGTCACGGCGTCAGCCGGTGGTGACGGATGGCCCTGCCACAAACGTGTCATGGCACCAGCTCAGACAGATGAGTGGGGGTAGGGGAGCAGCCAGGCGTGGGGTGGCTGCACACCACTGCCTCTCTGGGCCCTGGAGCGGGGGGCAGGCAGGCGTGGGGATGTTCTCTTCAGGCTTTCCTTGCAGAAGGAGGAATGGGAGTAGCGACAGGGCCGGAGAAGATGTGAACATCTCACAAGTACCTTGTCTTGCAGGGATGCAAGGGGGGGTTAAACCAGAAGCTCATTCTGAGCATCAGTTCTTGCAGGAACCTACCATGACAGGGGAAAAAAATGTGTTTGAAGCTTGGAGTTATTTTCTTTTCTGCAATAGCCTTTCTGCAGAGAGATGAAACTCATGTACAAACACCATTTTTCATTTACAGAGGTGTTTTCTCTGACTCTGTAAAATGATCCTTAAACTCAGAATGGCTAAATTATCTTCTCTGCTTCTCTGCAGCTCTGTTATGTTTCTATCAAAATGCACAAAAATGTATTTCTTAATATCCCCAGACTCACATATTTCCCAAACTGTACTACTTTGGATGTTGGCTCATCCATATTCATCCTTACTTCACCTGCAAGAACCAGAGCAGAACTGCCCTGTCTCTGGATCAACATCTCCTGAGTCAAGCAGGAGAGGAGCAGTAGCTGACTGCAAGGTCTGCTCTATCTGAGAACATTTGTTCCTCAGATAGTGAGGGGAGCAAAGAGAGTCTGCAGGAGAGGCAGTTGGATGGCTGGGATGAGATTCATCACAATTTGCCTTTATGGCATAGCCCCTCTTTATTTTTTTCCTCAGGCTCGCTTAAATCCTTCACTAAAAATTATACTTGAACATCTAGAAGAGACAACATGAGACAAGAAGTGGCCTCTGTGCCTTGCTGACCGCCAAGCCTGTGGTTTGGGGGCTTGGAGTGGGTTTAACACTGTGGTAAAATCAGGACAAGCAAACCCCTTGACTGCTTTTTAAGCATTTATATAAAACAAGGCTTAAAGCAAATTTTTCATGTAACCATCTAACAATCCAAGGTGCCATCACTGTGAACCTTGCTTTGTGGCTCTGGGTGCTGTTGATCATGGTCTGAAGGTGTTTCATACCTGGAACACATTGCTTGTGTCCTCTGTTCTGTGTGGAGAGGAAGGCATCAAGGGTTTTTTGTGAATCCATGTCTTCACCAGGATTCTTGTGGTGAAGGAATGCTGTTGGACAGCTGATGTGACAACAGTAGGTGACATGAAATAGTGTCATGTGACTCTGCCTTCAGCCTGCTGTCCCAGGTAGGGGAAGTGAGTGGGAGTTTTGTGTGTGCCTGAGGATCTTGTGCTGCCTCTTTTCTGCTCAAAGCTGCCTGTCTGTCAGCCTGTCATCTTCTTTCCATTTTGACTTATCATCCAAACCATATCTAGGTTTCAGAGTTTCATTTTTTGGCTCACCTCCTCTCAGGGACAGAGAGATAAATTTGACAGGCAAGTGTTTTAGCTCTCCAGTTCCAGGAGTGAGAAACTCTTCTGCCACAGGGACTGAGAGAAAACAACCATGGGGCAGCACTTCTGTTGTCCTTTCTGAGGCTTGAACTGTGCAGGGGGTGTTTCCAGTTTACTCAGCACCTTTCCTCTCAAGGGTCTTGAATCTGCAGTGCACCAGTGCTCAGGCAGGGAAGCAGAGCTTGCCTTGTTCGAAGCAAAACTAGTTTGGATCTTAATATTGGATCCTCACTCCTTTTAATTATAATAAATTTCTAAAATGCATATTTAATGAAAAACAAATATACCAAATTCTAGTTGCATAAGCCAAAGACCATCCATCATTTAGGGAATCCACAAGAATTCTGCTCCTTCAGTGTTCCCTGCCAGAAGAGCACATGTCAGGGCAGAGGAGAGTCTGTGGGAGATGCTTCAAGGATGGGGTGCTGCCTGCCTGAAAGTTTCCCTGGCCCTATTGGCACTGATGCACCTGGGGCTTTGAGCCAATGGTGAGAGTGGGTTTGGGGGATGGAGAGAGATCACTCATTACTGTATTGACCAGAGCATGAGGAGATCCACTGTCCTAGTGTGCAGGGGGAGAGCTGTGAGACTTCTGAGTCACATCTTAGCCCAGGTACAGGACCAGCTCAGGATGGGGCTGCAGAGCCTGACCACCTCTCCCAGGCAAGAAGGAAAGGAACAGTCTCAGCCATTTCCAGAGCTGCCCAGCCTGCTTTGTCATATTACTCAGGGCATCTTTTCCTCTTCCTTGTAGCCTGTGTAATCCCAGGGAGTGCAGCCATGTCACATCACCTGGAACACAGCTCTTCCTGGGTCTCTTGCTGAGCAGATATGGCTGGCAAGCATCTCCCCTCCAGGGAGCAGTGGGGGAGGCACAACAACTGTACCCCTGTTCTCAGTGCCCCTCACCTGCTGGGCTTGAGTGAAGGCAAGGGGAATTGCACGCCCCCAGAGCAATGAGCTGTTGCCTTCCATAGCTCTCTGTGACTGCCCTTGGGGGAGGAAGTAGAGCCTAGCACTCCCAAAACAACCTGGCCTCGTGGTATGATGAAGGAATGGATCTGCTGCTGTCAGTGTGGTGTTTGGGGAGGGCTGGTAGACATGCCCTGTCACTGGGAAACAGCTGGAAGCAAGAGGTTTCCTGAGGCAGCACAGGGTGAAATGCAGCATGTGGCTTGGGAAGGGTTCAGCATGGAGCTGGTGTTTGCTGCAGGAGAACGTGAATTTCTGAGAGAGGGTTTTGGGGAGTGCTGGGGGTATATGGGAGGCAATGTTCAGTGAGAATAATCTGATATTTTTGTGCACAAGAGAGGCAGCATTCACTAACTGGTCTGTAACTGTTTTCCCTAGTCCTGTCCCTGGCAGGGTTTCCCATCTCCTGTTGTGGGGAGCAGAGCTGGGCACAGAGCAAGCCCGTGATCTCGTCACCCCATGGTGAGCCTGCCCAGCTCCTAGCACTGGTGCCAGCCTCCTATGGACTTGAACTGTGCACTGCTCTGTTTAATTCCTCTGGATTTATATTAATGACATTCAAAGTTGTCTCTAGTAGTTGTTTCAGCATTTTGTTGATTTTTTCATTACCTGATAATTCACGGCTCTGTTCCTGTGCCTCAGACTGGTGCAAGGACAGCTCTGTGCAAGCCACAGTGGCTCACCCATTGCAGCACCAGACTGTAAATCTCACTGCTTGCTGCCCTGCCAGGCAGGTCCTTTTCTCCCCATTACTTGTTAACTCCAGCAGCTGATGATCATCTTTCCTAGGTTGACGTAATTTTTGTGACACCAGAATTAGTTTTCTACTGCTTTTATATGCCATGGTAGGAATGAGAGTCTCACAGTAACGGGTCTGGCTCAAATTTCCACCCTCAGAGTAATAAGGGCATTAGCCCAATCTCCTCAATTCATATTGTCCCTGGCATGTTGTTATTTGTAATAAGCTTTGTAAAATGTTGTTAGGCTTTTTCCTGACATAAGTGAAGGGTAGACAAGCAGACATTGTGTCTAGAAATGATGAATTTTAATAGCAGTCTTTCAGTGCTGCTTTAGTCCCTTCCAGACTGGCTTCTCCACCCTGGGATTAGCTACAGACAGCCTGTTCCTTCTACCCAGGAAATGGCTGGCTAGTTCTTGCTCTATCATGCTTGACAGATCCCAGGGACAGGAAAGCTTGCTAGTAGCTGCTGCTTCTGTGCATGTAGGGGAGGTCTTGAAAACACTAGTCCAGTTAGAAATGTGTAGGACTATTACTGGGGTTGATTGGAGCCAAACATGTTTCAGCCTTTTTGAAATGACAGTATTTAACCTCTGTGTGTGTGTGTGTGTGTGTGTGTGTGTGTGTGTGTGTGTGTGTGTGTGTGTGTGTGTGTGTGTGTGTGTGTGTGTGTGTGTGTGTGTGTGTGTGTGTGGCAGAAGCATCCATGGACCAAAACCCTTGAGGGCTTAGGGCTCACCAGCCATGTCAGCCTTCTGCTTCTGAAGGGCACAGCACAGCCCTGTGCTCTTGGGGGTGGGAGGGTGAGTCCCTGTGAGAAGGAGACTGGAGGGAGATGCCTGGGCCCATTCCCTTATCTGCTGACTGGCACTGACAGCACATCACGATTAATTCCTGTGCACCTTGCCTTTAATGTAGCACCCTCAGATAAGGTGGTGCATCAAAGAGATAAGGAGATGATCTTGCATAGCAGGAGAAAGCCGGTGCCAAGACTGCCAGTGCTGTGGGAGGAGGTCATGAGGAGCATGGCCCTGGGCTTGACCTGAGACCTTCTCTCTCTCTCCAGCTTTCATCCTCATGATTATTCTGGCCCTCATCCGCATCAGCAGAGGCCAAGCTGAAGGTCACCCGTCCATGGCCCAGCTGTCGGGCATCCGCAATCTCTTTGGGGTGTGCGTCTATTCCTTCATGTGCCAGCACTCCCTGCCATCCCTCATCACCCCCATCTCCAAGAAGAAGCACGTCAACAAGCTCGTGCTGCTCGATTACATCCTGATCTTGGCCTTCTACAGCCTCCTGTCCTTCACTGCCATTTACTGCTTCCGCAATGACACCCTCATGGACATGTACACGCTCAACTTCACCAACTGTGAGATCGTCAGCGTGGCCTTCATTCGGTACTTCCTGGGCCTCTTCCCGGTCTTCACCATCAGCACCAACTTCCCCATCATTGCAGTGACCCTGCGCAACAACTGGAAGACCCTTTTCCACAGAGAGGGGGGCACCTACCCGTGGCTGGTGGATAGGATTGTCTTTCCTGCCATCACGCTGATTCCCCCAGTGCTGGTGGCTTTCTGCACCCACGATCTGGAGTCCTTGGTGGGGATCACGGGAGCCTATGCCGGGAATGGGATCCAGTATCTCATCCCAGCTTTCCTGGCCTACTGCAGTCGGAAGGACACCCAGCTGGTCTTCGGCAGCGGGACGGTGAACAAGCACCTCTCCCCTTTCCGGCACAGCTTCTGGATTGTGTTCGTGCTCATTTGGGGTTTCTCTTGCTTCATATTTGTGACTGCAAACATTGTCCTGAGTGAGTCAAAGCTCTGATGAGGGTAGCAGCACACTCCCTCTGGAGTTCCAGAGACTTCAGCATTTCAGCTCCCCCTCTGGAACTGTGCACTGAGGGGGAGAGGCAGTATGAAGGGAAGTTCCAGGCCGTTGGCTTGGTGACACAGACTTTCTTCACTCCACTTTGGGTGTGGGTGGAGTGGACTCAGCCTTGTTACACTTCTGGTTCTCGGACAAAGCCCTGGGGCTGAGCCCTTGGCAGCCTGCACCAGTGTCTAGCCGTTCCTGCCTTTGGCTCTGTCAGAGCAGCACATTCTCTGTCTGTCCCTCTGTGGTTCTCTGTGTGCTGCAGGTCTCAGCACACAGGAGAGAGACAGCCTTGGCTGCATCACTAAATGTCCCTTCTCCCAAAGGCAGGAATGTGCTGTGCAGAATCCAGCAGGAGTTTGGGATAACTGAGTCTCTTCTTTCTGCTGAGACTCCTTCAGACCAACCTCCTGTGCCAGCTGAAGGAAAATATAAGCGTGGAAATAGACCTAATTCAGAAGGAAATAATTTTGTGCTGTTACATTTTCTTTTTCTAGAAGTATTATCATGTTTGTGCACATTGCCTGGAATAGGGGATCTTTTGCTTAGAGCTGGATTTCTCCAGCCTGGGAGTTTACATTCACATTTCCATCCTGTTCTCCTGTGCTGTGACAGCTCAGTTGGGCAGAGCAATGCCCCTCTGCATGCAGGGATACAGCTCTTCCCACTGGAGGGGAAATCAGCCTTGCTTCCCTCAGCACCAGCACGCGACTCGGAGCTTTCCACTGGCGGAGCCCTTCTCCCTTTCTCAGCTTTGCCCGGGGCTGGGACAAGCAGCCAGGCCCCGAACTCCAGCGGCCGGGATCGGGATCGGTGTGGGCTGGGGAGGTGCTAATTACCCAGTCCTGACACGCCAGAGGCTTCGGCTGTGCACACTGAAGCGTTCCCGGCTCCCGCGTTGGGTAATTAGCCTTGAAACAAGGTGGGTGTTAACTCAGGGGAATGAGCTGGTGCCAGGAGGAAGCGGCTGTGCCCTGGCTCAGCCCTGCCTGCAGCAGCAGAGCTCCCGAAACAAGGGAGCAAAACCTGAAATCCTGCTGGAACTGGGCTTGACCCTGTCTTGTCTTTCTGCACAGGGTTAAGGTGGGCTTGGGGCTGCTCCTGCTCTGCTTCTTTCAGAATTGGGCTGCTCCTACCTTAGGCAGCTCTAGGAGAGGCTCTGCTTTTAGGATGACTGTGGTCACTGTAAGACCCCACTTTGTCACCGGGTCCTGTGTTCAGAAGCCCTGGGGCACATATCATAAGGGGTTTCCTGACAGAAGAAAGAACTTTAAAAGTTTTCACCTGAACTATTTAAAACCCCCTGTTATCAAAGCAGGTTCAAAACCAGGTGCACATCAGATCCTCCTGCCCTCTGCACTTGCTGCAGTATTAAATGTCATCGCTCACTAAAACAAGCTTTGAACTGCAGCTCTTTTTAATCAAGCTGTTTTCAAGTAGGACTTTCTGGTTTCCATATGACCTGAAGTGCTCCTCCTGGGGGAATATGCAAGTACCTGGAGCTGTATAAAACCACTTCATAGCTTTTAAAGCAAAACCCCGCACCTCTCAAGCCTGAGCACCGCCACCGTGTCCTTGCTGAGCTGCCTGGAGAGAATCTGGAGAGACTGTTCATCTTCTCTCCAGCTTGATCCTAAACAGGCATTTGCAGCCCCTGCTAGTGGGTTTAAACATCCCCAAGTGCTCCTGGAAAGCTGATGTGGTATCTTCAGTACCAAATTAAGAAGGTATTTTAGAGGTATCTGCTGCTGGTGTCTTTTTTAGGAAGCAGTAGTTTGGAGGGCAGATTCATGGGGCAGCTGAGCTGGGAGCCACCTGCGTGGCAGCTGGGAGCTAGGCAGAGCTGGAGGGAGAATTGAATGCTGATGAAATGAGCCTTTGGAAGCTGGAGAGGCTGAGGGTGCTGTTCCTCTGCATGAGTGTGCAGATGTGGTTTCATGGAGGGGCTGAGGGCTGTCTGCCCTGAGTTGCCCATGCATTGCAAGGCCCTTGGCTCAGCTCCTGCCCTCCACATGCCCATTGCAGTCTCTTGCCTTCACATTTCATTGCAGCCAGGAAACAGGGCTGTTCTCTGTTATTTCATCTCCTTTCACCCTCCCTTCCCTTCTCAGGAAGGAGGGAGCCCAGCCTGGCACCCTCTTTCCTGCCATCTCTTACATTTAATGATGTGCCTTCTCTTCCCTGGCCTGTGTGTCCCCCTCTACCCCTCCACAATGTGTGACAGTGACTTCTGCGGGGCTGCACCTCCAAGAGCTGCTTGGATCCAGGTATTGGATGGAATGGGATGCTGAGCACTTGTGTTCCAGCCCCAGCCTTTGCCATGGTACCTTACTGTGCTCCCCAAGGAGTATGAGTGCTTCTCAAATAAATAACCATGAATTCCCAGACATCTGCTGTCCTTGCACAGCAGCAAAACAAATATATCCAAGGAATTGGGGTGATTAACAAAAAGAAGCTCTACAGCAGAGAACATTTTTTTATATAAAACATGATCTAGCAATGCCTTAAAAATTACTGGAGAAAGCAAGAAGGGAATGGTTCAGTGCAGCCAGCACTGGCTGAGGGGACACTGGGTGACCCCATGGTGCAGGGCACGAGCTCTCTCCTCTCACTCATCGTGAATAAGTCTATTTTTATTTGGCCATTATCAGCAGTAACAATTCATTATTGCAGATTCACACGTGATGCTTTATCCTGACTGTAATTAGTTTTTTAAAAATGGGATTAAAACCAATAAAATGCACATTATACATCTGGTTTAGTCTGACTTCTTTTTCCATCCCTTTCTTCCTCATGCTTAGGCATGGAGCAGCTATTCCTGGAGGGGATGGCCATGATGGATGGGTCTGCAGGCCAAGGAGAAATGGCAAGTGGAGAGGGTAATGGAGACCCTCACCTCATCTCTATTAGCCTACTGCAACTCTGGGTGCTAGCTGCAAACTCAATTAAAACATCTGTACTTCCCCCTTCTCAATTACGGCTCCTTACACTTAAAGCCAAACAAATTGAATTGCTCCGCTGCCTCAGGCTGCAAAGGCAGTTTCTGCCAGCAAATTTATTATCACCATAAAGCGCAGCTTGATTTATGTTAAAATATTAAAGCAGATCTTTATGATGGAAATAAACACTTTCTACTGTGATTCTCTCGAAGGACCTCACAAGCAGCAGCGGATTTTGGGGCTTGGGCTGTAAATCTGAGGCCAAACTGGCATCGGGGAGGAATTCAGTCTATTGCAGCACTTGGAGGAGCAGTGGCCAGGGAAAGAAAAACTTTGAACCTAAGAAGAAGCTTTAGGCAAAGCTTCACCACCATCAAGGAGCCACGTGTCCCTGAGGGTATTCAGCTGTTTGGAGGTTTGAGGAAAGTGCTCACCAGCCTTTCCCCTGGATGGATTTGGCCAGCCTGGGAGCTGTCAGTGGGTCAGGAAAGGGCACCTGCTGCAGGGTCACAGCTGGGGAAGGTTTTGTGCCATGGCTTTGCCTTGGCAGGAGGCAGGAACCAGGAGGTGGCTGCACCTGCTGCTCCCTCAGGCATCCTTGGGCACAGGCCTGGCAGCTGTCGCCAGCGCCTTCCTGGCCCCATATGGTTTGTGATTTAACCAGTTCCCTCTGCCCTAACCTGAGTCACCATCTCCCCCCAGCAGCACCAGTATATCCTTGCCATTGGAACCCCTTCCCAGTGGCTGACCTGTGCTGGCCTGCTTTGTTCCCCCTCTCCTCATCAGGATGGGTCTTACGATGCTGAGCAATGGGGCAGAGAAAATAGGATGTGCTATGGAGATGTCAGAGCTGGCAGAGGCAAAGGGTGGGTTTGGGAGGACAGTGCCTGCCCCCTCTGTGGGGCTGAGCCCCAGAGTTGGGTACCCAGCAGTGATCCAGCCTTATTTCTCTCTGCATAGCAGCCCACAGCCTCCCAGGGTACCCTGGGTGCCAGAGCAGGCTGAATTAAAAAGTGATTGATTAGACAATTTCACCAAAAAGAAATAATATTTCTCAACGTCTGTTAAACACTAAATTACCCAGCCCCTCTTTGGAAAGCCTAGCCAGAGGGTGCTTCCAGACTGCTGCTTCCCTGAAGGTTTGTCTCTGGTGTACCCACGAGCAGGGAAATTCTGCAGGAGCAGCTTGGTCCTTCCTTGGTCCTTGAAGGTCACAGATCTCACCTGCACTGGACTGGTCATGCCCCAAACCTCCTTTCCCACCAGTGCCCAGTGCCTGGCACAGAAATGGGAGAAAAACTCTGCTTTTCCATCCCATTGGCATGTAAAGATGATTATGCAAATGCCACCATGGTGGCCAGGGACCTGGGCATTCGCATGGGGCACCCAGAATAGCCCTGGCCGTACACCAGGTGCTGACACTCAACCCTGGGACCACCTCTCCAGGGAGCACCCCCTGCACCCCATTTGCCCTGTCCCTTGCTGTCCTCAGTCTCCTGCAGCAAAGCCCTTCCATAAAACATGAAGCAGCTCCATTTGGCCTCTGCTGAGTCACCAGGGACATCACTAATTAATTTAAAACGTGGGTTGGGAATTTTTGCTACTTTTTTTTTTCCTGCTCCCCTTTGCTGTCACAGCCCCAACCTCAGCTCAGGTTTGACTGCAGCTGTGTATGCTGGCTTCCTCAAGCCAGAGAGCCACAATTTGAGGGAAGGTTCCCAAGGCCACACTGAAGCTTTCTGGGGACCAGCCTGTCACTCCAGGGGGCATCTGGGGCACTCGGCTGGGAAAAGCTGCCCCAGGTGAATGCGTGCCATCACCTGTGGCAGCCTGGATGAATACCCTCCTCTCCAACCGGATTTATTTATTTATGGCTTTTATTTATACATCAGCATCTCCCACCCTGCCAGGAGGCTTGGAGGGGCTGCCAAAGCCATTAAGAGACAATTGCAATGATAAATAAGAAAAGGGAATTAAAGCACCAGCACCAGCGTGTGATGGCAGCCAGGCTGGGGGATGGGGGGGATTGGCTGGATTTAACCCCAGACAGATGGGTTGATGCATTGATGGACAGATGGATGGACAGACAGATATTGCCAATGCTTTTGAGCCTGGACTACACGTGGCCAGGCCTTTCTGGATCTCCTCGGGGTTTTGCAGCCATCCCTGGGGCAAGGCTGGATGTCCCAGAGCAGTCCCTGCCATCCTCCCCTCACTGTTACCAGCCCCAGCTACTTGGTAGCTGCCAGCAACCCCCAACAACTGTGTTTTAATAGAAAGGAAAATAAAAAAGAAAAGAAAAAAAAGAAAAGTAAAGATAAAAGAATCAAAGTAAAGCTCTGCTCTAGAGCCGCTTCCCGAGGAGACATTTATGGAGGAAGGTGATGCCAAAGCTGGGAAGAGGGGCTGAGGGTTGGCATCTCCCTGGGACAGCCTGCCAGCCAGTCACGGGCAGCTCCGTGTAGTCTTGGTGGTGCTGCTCTGGGATGGGGCTGGAACAGCCCGGCAAAGCCGTGGCTTTAGCCCGGGGCCCCGGAGCCTCAATTTCCATTTGCCAAAGACCCTCTCCCCTGCCTGAGGCTCCTGTGAGTCACGGCCGCCTCTGGTCGCGCCCCAGCCCGGCAGGGAAAGGGCTGTGTCAGACGTACATGAAGAGAAGAACTAAACCCGGCTCATCTATCACACCTGATTTATGGCTCCTTCAGCCTGGGAAGGTGGGAGGAATTTTTCCCTTTCTCATTCCCCACAGCACACCTTCCCGGGGCTGCTGTGCCGAGCTGGAGATCCCGGCCAGGCTGCCCAGGGTCTCGCCTCCAGCGTCTGCACAGCCTGACGGCTCCTAATTAATCCCTCGGAGCAGTTGCCATTTTTCTTTTCCATCTTTCCTTTGTGGGGACGAGCCTGCGCCGCGGCTCAGCAGTAACGGGACACGGACGGGGAGGGGGTGCACAGGACAACGAATATTCATGGGAATCCATGATGCCAAGGGCAGCCCCGGAGGATGGAAGAAGGGTCCCCAGGCAGCTGAAAATGTCTTTTTAATGACCTGGACATGGTGTTTCGAGTCCTTTGAATGAAACCAAAACGCGACGGCAAAACGGCGGCGATGCGTTTGGCGTCCCCGATGCCAGCCCCGCCTGTGGGAGAACTC
>NW_005054370.1:3034303-3034590 GCF_000277835.1 Geospiza fortis | reverse complement strand
TGTGCTCCCTGTAGATGTCCGGTGGTGGGAGGTCCCGGGGGGATGCGGGGGGCGGGAGGGGAGCCCCGACATGGTTCCCCACCAGCATCTGCTCCCCAAAATCCCCTCCTGGGGAAGTCTTCACCAGGAGGTGGGGGAAACCTGTGAGAGCTTCATCCCCTACACAGCCCGCCCGAAACTTCAGGGGGTGTAGCAGGTGGGGGTGCTCGTTTTCCCTTCTCCAGTTCTCCTCCCCGTGCAGACGGGAGTCCACGGGCATGGGCTGGGGCAGCGGCAGGCCCAGGGGG
>NW_005054370.1:3027679-3034217 GCF_000277835.1 Geospiza fortis | reverse complement strand
TCCAGTCCTCAATGGTGCTGCTGGCCTGCTCCAGTGAGCCGCCCACGCTGGCCGTTGTCACCATCTCTTTGGCCGCCTGCAGCATTTTCAGCACATTGGCCTGGGCTGAGTTGGCAGTGACATCGGGTGTGGGCGCCCGCCCGGGGCTCGACAGGGTCTGCACCCCATTGAAGCAGCTGTAGATGCCCTGTGGGGAGAAATGGGGACCCCCCCCATCATCAGCAAGGTCAGTGGAGTCCTGCCCCCCTGAGCTCACCCTGCTGAGCTGAATTAATGCTGCTGAGTCTGAGAGAGCTTCAGAGCACTGACACCCCCTCCCCAGGATCCCCAGAACCTGTCAATGTGGGTGACACTGTTCTCTATCACCCTTTTCCCCAGGGTTGCTGATAAAGGTGTGGGGTCATTCCCAGGACTGAGCCCTTTCCTCAAACCTGGCTTTTGTCACCAAGATCTCATATCAACAAGAACATCTCCCCTCCTTCCCATGCAGGCCAAAGGACAATGCCCACCAAGCTATGTCCATCTCTGTGACACCATGTGAAGACATTTGGACACCTTGAAAGCCCCTGTCAGCATCCCTCACCCTGCTGATGGCCAGGAGGAAGTCAAGCTTGTGGGACTTGGGGACAGAATGACGCAGCTTCCAGTAGACGAGGTGCTCCCAAGCGAAGACCAGCAGGCTCAGCCCCATGGCCACCAGCAGCATGTAGAAAACCCCAGCCATGTTGTCAATGTCCAGCTTGCTGCTCATCACCTCATTCTTCTCATTCTGGCAGATCCCTGATAGCCAAACTGTCTCCAGCTTCTGGGTCTCACCTGGGACATGCATAACAGCGCAGGGGTTGAAAATCCACACCTGGGAATCATCTTCCCAAGCACATCCCTGCCCCTTTCTACCCTGCTGTGGGTGGAGGAGGATAAAGAGACCCCTGAGCCTCTGGAGCTGGAATCACTTAATGTTGCTGCTGCCATTGGCCTGAGTATCCCACCAGTCACTTATCCTTCTCCAGGGTCCTCTCCTGACTCTGTTTCCCACCCATGTGCCAGCCAGCCATGCTCACTGTCCTCTTCCCAGGCTTCTCCTCAGGACCTTCAAATGTTGTGCACAGCCATCTCCAGGATTTTACAATCCCAGAGGGAATGACACACACAACATCCAGAGGATTTCATACCCCTGAAAGGAGCTGGTGAAGTCCCTCAATGCCGTCCTGCCATGAGGATGTCAGCTGTGAAGGCTGCACAGGGTTTGAGGACCAAGCCCCATTCCCTGGGTTAATCTGCAGGGCAGGGGTGGGGCAGGATGGGGACAGGGCTAAGGAGGAGCTCACTCAAACACCCACCATCTCCCAGGAACTGGAGCAGGGCCAGATCAATGGCCCGCTTCCAGCGCGAGTCCTTCTGCAGGGCGATGCCGTAGCCCGTGGTGGCAAACACCTTCCCGCTGCCGATGGTCACCAGCTTGCAGCCCTCGTCCTTGCCCGCCATGTAGTTGAGCACCGCCGCGTCGTAGATGAAGGCATCCAGCTTCCTGCCCACCAACAGGAGGAAGGGTGAGGAGGGCTCTGAAAGCCCGTTAGTGGGGGAGGGCTGTGCCTATCTGGGGAGCTCTATCCCTTTCAGAAAGCTGTAGCCCATCTGGAGGGGATTCTATGTTTTCTTGGGGTCCCTGGCCTATCCTGGAGTGCTGTAACCACACTTGGAGGGGAAGTACCCAATCCTGGGGGGAGCTATACCACCTGGGGGAGCCATGCCCCATCTGGGGTGAGCTGCATCCCTTTTGAGGAGAGCTGTATGAAGCTGTACCCCATCTGCAGCAGGTTGTGCCATGTTTGAGGGTCCTGTACTTCATCCAGGGAAGATGCACAGAGCCATACCCTGTCTGGGAGAGCTGTACCCAGCCTGGGGGGCTCACAACTAACTTCAGGGGGGTTGTACCCCAGTTGAGAAATCCCTTCTCCATCTGGGAAGTCCTGTACCCTATTCCAGGGAGCCACAGTTATTTGGGGGTGCTATATATGGGGGTCATTTGGGGGAGCTCTGAGAGCCATATCCCATCTGGGGGCCATACCCCATCTCAGGGAGCCATACCCCATCTCAGGGAGCCATACCCCATTTTGAGGCTGGTGAGGGCGTCCTCCACAGAGCGCTGGTTGTACTTCACCATGTGGGTGTGCATGTCGGGGTAGTTGCTGCGGATGTTCCTCTCGGTGCTGCCGTTGGGGACAGTGCCAAAGCGGAAGGGTGGATACTGCTCCTGTGGCCTCTGGAACTGCAATGGGGAGCCCCAGAAGGTGGCATCACATGGTGCCCATGTCTTTCCATGTCCCCAGCATGTCCCCTCCCCACAGCCAGCCCTCTATTCATGCACTCATGCGCAGCCAACTGGCAGTGATGTGTAGCTCCACACACATCACTGCCAGTAACTTCAAAAAGGGGTTTTTTGGGGATTTTTTAGGGCTCCCACCCCAATGATCACCTTCCTGTCACTCAGCCCTGACACAGTGTCAATGTACTGCTCCTGGATCATGAAGGCAGCCAGGTTGGCCGTGTAGCTGGCAAGGAAGATGACAGCAAAGAAGGCCCAGATGAGCACCATGATCTTGCTGGTGGTGCCCTTGGGGTTCTCGATGGGGACTGAGTTGTTGAAGACCAGAGCCCACAGCAACCACACGGACTTGCCGATGGTGAAGGAGGGACCTCCCGGCCCTGCAGAGACAGGGAGCAGAGGGGAGATTTGTCAGCCCAGCCAGGGACGTGTTCCCCTCTCCCAGCTCCCACCTTCCCAACTCACTTTTGCCGCTGGTGAGGTTCTGGTTGTAGCCAACGGGGCTGAAATACTCGAACACGAAGACAGTGATGGCCACCACAGTGAGGCACATGACAAACATCATGACCCACACGGCTGGGCTATAAGGCTCTGCAAAGCAAGTAGAACTTTGTGAGCCTCCAAGGACATCCCCTGGTCCTCTGAGGACTGCCAGGAGCCCTCCTGAATGGATGGGGCTCATCTGAATATTGCCCCTCCTTGGAGAGGAGTTGGAGGTTGGCAGCACCGTGGCCAAGCAGCTCCACAGGGAATCAGGAGGGAAGGGGGTTGCTACAGAGCTAGGGGATGCAGCCATCCTTCCCTGCCTAGACCGAATCAGGTTCTCACTAACAGGGAGATCTTTACAAAATGCTACCCATCTCCAGGGTCACTGCAGGAGGGTTTCCCATGGGACTACAGGTTGTCCCCCATGATGGTTCTGGAGACAGGACTGTGCCTGCCTCAGGACCAGAACCAGCCCCCCAGCCCTGCTCAGCCCTGGGGAGAGCCCCCCATGAGTGGGGACAGGCAATGAGCTCCTGCCTGCCCAAGATGATCAGGGAAGGAACAGCAGGAGCACTGGATGGAGCAGCAGGAGCACTGGGGATGCATCCGAGCTGTCAACGTGCAGCCACCGAGGTCCATTTATCAGCGCGTCCTTCGCTGTCAGGGAGGAGAGGCCTCCCCTGATGGGGCTGTGGCTCACTAGCGCAGAGGCAGGAGACACAGGGACATGGGGACAGCAGACCCCAGCCCTGCCAAACCAGGGCAGGATGCTCCATCTGTCCCTGGGGCTGGTGAAGGTGACCCTGCTTCCATGGGAGTCTGGGCTTCGTGGTGGGGGGGGGACAGGATGAGGAGAATGTGCCCAGGCTGATGGTCCGAGGTTCCATGGCATCCCCAGCACCCTCCTGCACCCTCCCCACACAACAGCCCAGTGCTCCCTGAGCTGGGACATTGATGCTGTGCCCTTGCCAAGTGCAGAGAGCCCTGCCCAAGCTGAATTTCCCGATGACATTGGCCCATCCTCCCCTTCCTAGGCTGCAGCTTTGCTGGTGTAAAACTCATTAAATAAAACTTGTAGCACTGGTGGTTTCCTACACTTGGCTTAACCACTGGCACTGGTGATGGTGGCAGAGATGGGTCCCCAAAGCAGAGCTCCAAGCTGGCAAATCCTCCCATGTCCCCATCCTCCCTCCTCCACACAAAAAATGAAGAGGAGAAAACCACTGAGCCCAGCCTTAGTCTCCAGCCTCCATCTCCATAATAAAAGGATTATTCAGGCAGGGAAGAAAGAAGACCCAAAGCTGACAGCACAATCTCCTTCCCTTATGACTTAGGCTTTTTTTCCTTGAAAGTTTTTAAAATTGAACAATATTTCCAATTTGCATTTGTAGGAAGCATGGGATGAAGCTGCAGAAAGACAGGGGGACACAGGGCTCACCCAGGAAAGCGGAGGGGGACACGGTGCCGTTGCTCCGGGCCACCATGACGCTGATGCCCGTCTCCACAAAGGGCACGGAGAAATCCACAATCTCAGACCGCTCCTCATTGATGGTGAGGGAGCCAATGGCCATGTCTGCACGCTTGTAGTACACCTGGAAAAAGGGCAGGTGAACTTGGGATGGGCAGAGGGGCAAGCAGAGGGACCCAGACCACTTTCCCCAGGCATTTCGTCATCTCCAGCATTTCCAGCCTTAATTTCTGCCTTTTTAAAAAAACAATATTACCTTCCTAAGTGATCAGGGGCACAGACACAACCTGCGGTGCAGTTGTAAGTGTTCATCTCATGACTCCTCCAGGGAGGAGCTCATGCCAAGTTCTCCCCTGCCCACAGTCCCACCACAAATCCCATCTTCACCAGGAAAGCCCCAGGTCAGGAGTGAGTGGTGCTCTCCAGGGATTGTCGAAGCGGGGTCTGAGCCATGCCCATCCCTACCTCACCAATCATTCCATTCCAGACCCCACGGACGATCTTGCCGTGTTTGCCATTGGTCACCAGGTAGAGGTCATAGGAGAACTTCACTGCCTTGGCCAGCTTCTTCAGGATGTCGATGCAGAAACCTTTGCAGCACAGCTTGGTGTAGGGATCCACAAGGCCATCACCACTGGAAACACACCAGGAAAGATGGGTTGGACCAAACAGAGATGCTCTGAGCACCCCGGACACCATGTGCCAAGGGAGTGATGGCCAGACTTGCCAAGCTCCACGTCCCTGCCCACCTGTGGGAGGAGTTGGTCTGCTTGCGGCAGGGCACGGTGTTGCGCACGCAGACCCCCGTGCTGGGGTCCGTGTTCTCCACGATGACAAAGGGTCTCTCCTCCAGGGTGGCCACTGTCAGGTGGCGGTTGTCGACCACGGGCTGCATGAAGGAGCCATAGCGGGGCCACACCGGGTACTTCATGTGGATGATGCCTTTCTCCCACTTGCCCACCTGCCCCCACGGGAGAGCACATGGTCACCCCAGTGAGGGGCTCTGGGGGTCACATGTGATCCCATATCCATCCTCCCACCTTTGGGGCTTATTCCTTGTGAATCTCAGCATCCCTTTCCCCACACACCTGTGGAGGCATTTCCCCCTGAGCCCCGAGCTTCACACTCGGCTGAGCACATATCTGGCCAAACTTTACCCAAAATACTTTCAAACTACAAAAAAACCCTCCATACATCTTGTTTCAGATCTAGGTGTTTGGCTGCTGTTTTCCAGAAGTGGGCATCTGCATTTCTGACTTTTTTTGAACTTATCAGCCAAATTGCAAGGAAAAACTGTCAACTCCTGCCAGAGCTTTGGTGCTCATCATTGCTGCAAACCCCCACCATGGCACCATGGGTACTTTTGGGACCAGCCATGGTACTTTTGGGTTTTGCATGGTACAACCCACCCCAGGGTGGGACCCCAGCCTGTGCAAGGCCCCAGGCTCACCCTGCCCAGTCACCCTGCAATGTGCCCATTTCAGGGGGCCTGGGGGTCCTACCATCTCCCAGAGCCGGTGCTGGTTGAGCGTGATCACCACCATGGTGGGCTTGACCAGGTAGCCACCTTCATTGAAGGAGAAGTCCCTGTGCTCCCATGTCACATTGAGAAGGTGCCTGGTGGGACACAGAGCCTGTAAGTCCTTGGATGTGCAGCCCTGCACTGTACAGCCCTCCTCCTTCTCCTCTTCCACCTTCACCCAGGCTGCCACAGGTCCCATGGAGACATGTGGGGCTGAGAGCTGGGGACCAGCTTTAACCCCCACGCAAGGGGCAGAGGGGCGCTGGAGAAAGCTCTTCTAGCAAGGAGGCACCAAGGATGATGGCCCACTGCAGGGTTGAGGATGCACAGACTGCCAAAGCAGCCCTGAGGTGCCACAGAGCTGTGATAGACCCCCTGAGACCCCCAGGGCTCCTGAGTCGCCAAGAAACATGGGAAAAGGCAAGGGAGATGCTGGGACATCTCTGGGGAGATGCTCCAGGAGAATCTCAGCCAAGAGGCATAGACTACCAGCTGTAGCCTTCAGTGAGCATCATCCTTGCTGCTCGCCAGCTCCATCCCCCTCCTCCCCTGCCCTTTCCCTCACCTTTTCCCCACTCCTCCCATTTCACACCCACCCTAGGGGGTCCCCAGTCCTCACCGGTAGAAGCTTGTGTTGGTGGCCGTGGCCCTGGTGGGGGCCCAGCAGTCCCGCCCCACCCCTGGGAGGTAGCCATGGGCACGGAAGAAGCTGGCAGCCCCCATGGCCATGATGGGC
>NW_005054370.1:3021184-3027616 GCF_000277835.1 Geospiza fortis | reverse complement strand
TTCCCCCCCCACCGTAGGGGGTCCCCAGTCCTCACCGGTAGAAGCTTGTGTTGGTGGCCGTGGCCCTGGTGGGGGCCCAGCAGTCCCGCCCCACCTCTGGGAGGTAGCCATGGGCACGGAAGAAGCTGGCAGCCCCCATGGCAATGATGGCCACGCCGTCCCGCACCTTCTGCCGCAGGCTCAGCTTCCAGCTCTCCGTCACCACGCTGATGAGGCCCACCGGGAAGGAGGAGGGTGGCACCTCCATGTTGCCCACTGTCATGCTGGGCACGATCCAGATGTATCCTGGCCCCACAAGCCCGGCTTGTTCTGCCATGGAGAAGAGGTACTCGGCCTCCTCTCGGGAGCAGTAAACAATGAGGACCTGAGCATCAATCTGGCGCAAGAGCCGCTGCGTCCTGGAGCTGCTCTGCTCCTGGCTCATCTCGAAGGTGAGCACCTCTTGTAGCTCCCAGCCAAAGTAGCTGGCATCCGTGAAGGAGCGGATGACGTCCAGGAAGATGTTGTAGCCTGGGTAGAGGCTGGTGATGACAGCAAAAGAGCCCCAGTCGTATTCCTCCAGCACCTTGAAGATCACCTGGATTTGCTGCTCGATGGAGACACCCAACTGCAGGAAAGCTGATCCAGGCTCCTGAGGGAAGAGAGGGATCAGGGGCTGCTCTGGCATCATGATCCAGGTCTCATGCACCCATGCAAGCCTCCTTGAATTTGCCATCATAAGTTCAAGATTGCCATGAACCAGTGTGGTCCATGGGCTGGAGACACCCAAAATCACACTAATGATCCTCCGAAGAACTTCACCCCACACAAAGGGTCAACTCCTGCAGCCTCACATCCATTTCTTAGCATATTGACCAAAATGTCTCCATCCTCCAAAGGAAATCATCAGTTTCTCCTTAAACCAGGAGAAGGAGGTGGGCAAGAGTTCTGCCAGGAGCATAAATCCCATCCCTGCTCCATCTCACTACCTGCAGCCAGAGCCTGTGTGGCTCCTTCCCTCCTGCTCCACCTCCCTGGCCATCTGGCCTCTCATTAGCAAACCTTAATTGGTCTGATTCTGTCTTAAATGATTCAGCGAATGGCAGTTGCCGAAGGTCACGTGCAGGCAGCAGGTTTTGCCACCCAGACCCTCCCCACCTCCAGAGACGTAGTCTGGGGTGAGCCCCAGAGAATCCCAGACAGGGAGGAGATGGAGATCCCTCCACTGACCCCAAAATACACAACCCCTGGAGAAAGCTGCAGAAAATCACCCGGACAGCAAAGCCATGGATATTTTTCCAATGCTCTGGGCTCCATCTGAGCCCTCTACACCCATCTGAGTCCACTGCACCAACCAGAGCCCACCACGCCCACTGCCACCCACCCACAATGCGCTCGAGGTGCTCCATGAGCACCACTGAGTAACAGACAGGGCAGTGGGGGTGCAATCCAGGGGGATTGGACCCCAAGCCACTATGCAAGAAAAGCACAAAATCTGTTCCCTGAAGAAGGGCAGGATCTCCAGCCACAGGAAAGAGCAAGCACTGAAAGCCCTCCAGCACCCAGGCCAGGCATGCTAAGGAGATTGCCCAAATCTCCATGCCCAGGACTCTCCAGCCTGGCTCCAGCTCTCCTTGCCACCAGCAGTTCCCAGCAGGCAGGTGACAGTAACTGACAGTGTCTGATGCCAGTGAGGAGCAGAGAAGACAGAAATCCTGTGTCAGCCGCAGTGCACCTGAGATCACCGCCACAGCTGAGCAAGGCTTCTTCATGCTGCCCACGCAGCCATGCCAGGGCTGGATCCAGCCCCAGCAAGGCAGGAGGAAGATAAGGTTGTGATAACCCTGCCACTGCCCCAATAGCCACAGTGCCACCAACCCAGCATCCCGTGGTGGGCACAGGAAGCAGCACACCAGGGAAGGTCCTTCCACTGGGTATTGAGCTCCACTCCCACACCCCATTAACGGGGCCCCTCCTTGAAATCTTCACCATGTCCCACACTGCCACAGCCACTGATCCACCATTCCCGCCCCTGATCCCAAAGGCTGCAGTCCAGCAGTTCCTCTGCCGTCCAGCATTCCACATCCCTTACCACCACTCTAACAGTTCCTCATTTCTCTCATCCCCCCTGGAAATAGTAAGTGAGTACCTCACCTTTGGGGTCAGGACCACTGCAGACCCACCACTGATGCTGATGATGGGGACCTGGGTCTGGGAGGAGATGAAGTCAAGGATCTGGGCCACGGCCTCCGTGCCCACATTGTCTTCAAAGACGATGCCGTGGATCTTGTGGCCGGCAAGGATGTCGCAAATCTGGGTGAGGAGGGTGCTGGGGTTGGTGTTGTTGACGACAACAGTGATGGGGTGGATCTCCAGGGGCATGTCCAGGAAGCTCTGGGGGCTCAGGCGGGAGCGGATGTGCAGGGGGTAGGACGTGCCCCCAAACACCACGGCCACGTTGACCACGGGCTCCTCGGGGCCCGGCAGCAGGATGTCCGTGAAGGCAGCCGAGCAGCCCAGCTGCACACCAGCACCCCCAGCCCCCCCTGCCCCCGCCCTCCCCACTGCCCTGGGGCATCACCACTGAGGGTTGACCCCAGAGAACGAGGGGACCCTCATCCTTTGGACACTGGATGTGGTGAAGGAATCACCACAGGGTTGTACTCACCAGTACACCTCAGTGCTGTGTCACTTGTCTCCAGTCTTATCAACCACTAACCCTTCACAGCCAGTCCCTGCTTCCCACCACCACCCTGTCCTCAGCTCACCATCACCATCTCCCTCCCACTGCCCTCCCACCCCATCCAAAAGCCACCACTGCTACACTGGTCCATGTCATCCCTTCAGCCAGGGACAGAGACAGCTGCAAGAGATGCCAGGAGGGGCTGGGAGCTCTTTGGTGCCTCTCTCTGCAGCAGACAGCCACCTTCAATATTCAAAGGCTTTGCCCTTGAGGGATGGTTCAGCTCTGCACCCTGCTTGTTGAGATTTTGCAAATCACAGTCACTGAAGTAGCTGGTTCCCTGCCTGTTCCACTGCCTGTCTCCTGCCCATCACCCTACTTCAGCCCCTTCTCTGCCACAAAATCCCAACCAATGCACCTATCTGGCTCCATATCTCCAAGTTTTCTCTCCAAGTTTTCCACAGCATCCTTCCGCTTTCCTTCTTCTTCTCTTTACCCCAGTGTGTGTCCCCTGCTGGCAGTGCCCACCCTGATGGGACAGCTTCACACTGTGTCTGTGCTGGTTACAACCCAAATCCAGGCTCTCAGGGGTTGTTTGGGCACACGCTCCCTGCCAGGTCCCCAGTTCCCCACTGCCAGTGGGTGCTCACGCCGCAGCAGTTGAGGTGACAGTCCCCGGAAGTGGGACACGTGCCTGCCCACAGTGATGCACCCCTGTGCTGGAGTTCACCTCTCAGAGATCACCAGCAAAACCAACCTGTGGCCAGGGGTAGCCAAGCCCCTCTGAGCCCCATTTCCCCCAGGGCAGTCACCCTTGTGCCAAGCGGGGCAGCAGGGAGGGCACAAGCAGCCCTCCACAGTGGCACCAGCCACGCACCAGTGTTGCTTCATGCAGCAAGGTGCCAGCTGGTGCTAAGAAACGTCACTTGCAATTAAAAGCTGCTGTTGCTTAATGTGTCTCCAGCACAGCCAGATGCTCCTCTCACTGAGTCCCGGCTGTTTTTGGGGTCTGGGCTGCCCCAGTGACCTGCACCCCAACACTCCTCCCTGCCGCAGTGACGGACGCCCCTTCAGCACGCTGCAAAAACATTGCCAGCATGCTGGACTGAAAATGCAGGATATAAACCCAACAGCTGCTGGGCTGGGCACCCTGCAAGAGCTGCTCAGTGCAGATTTGAGCACTGAGGCTGTTCCCTCTAGGGAACACATTTCCCTCCTGTACCCCATGGCTACCAGGAAGTCTTGGGCTCCTGTCTGGGCACTGATGCTCACCAGGCAGCATCTCTCTCAACCAGCTGAGTTTCATCAGGGAATCATCCACCCCCAGCAGCCACCACCACCCAGGGGGTTCACTCTACCTGACTGCATCTCCCACCCCACTCCACCTCACAGCTGGTGGAGCTGCAGGAGCCACAACGCCACAGCGATGGCCGCAGCCAGGGCCCCTTGGCCAGAGAGGGCAGCAGGTGAGTCATGCCATGCTGGCAGCGTCCCATGCTCCGGCACGGCCAGCTCAGTGGCAGGGCAGCCTGCACTGCCTGCTCCTCACTGCGAATTCCCAAGTATTTTTAGTCCTGTGATAAATAATTCATCGGGAATCCGGCATCAGCTACCCAAGCAGAGAGGAAGGGGAGCAACACGCCACCCAAAACAAACAGAACCGCCCTGCCAGCAGCACTGCCCGTCTGAGCCCTCCTCAAGGACGTTTAAATATACTCTGGGCCCTTGTGGTGATTGATTGAGTTTGCTTGTGCCAGCCCTGGCACCTCACCTACTCCAGGACCTTATCCTCCTCTTCCTCAACTCAGTCTTGCCTAAGCTTGGGAGCTTCTTCCAGTACCGAGTAATCCAGGCACAGACCAGCGGTCGTGCCTTGCAATGCCAGGCTCTGCCTCCCCCTGCTCCTGGCTGTGACTGGGGACAGGGCTGAGCAATCTGGTTTCCCACGGACCAAGCCGCAGGTGGAAAATATCCCCATCGCTCACAGCTGAAATGCAGTGGCAGCAGCAGAGGGGAGGTGGGCATGGGCTCATCCCATCGTTCAGCCAGTGCTGAGACAACCAGGACAATGAATTTCCATCCTTCCCAGGAGCCTGCTGCCTCCATGCAGAGTCAGGCTGGCTCACCACAGCCTTTGGTGGACATGGAAGAGGATGGAGGGGTTTAAGGCCAGAGAGCCCATGGCTGGCAAGGGCAGCCTGGGCAGGTTGGAGATGGGGCTGCTCCAAAATGGCCAAATTTGGGAGGCAAAGGGCAGCCAGCTCCTCCAGCCCAGCTAACACCATGCGCTTCCAGCCCACTGTTTCTCCTACTGAGCTAGAGGGGTACAGGAGAATTTTGGGGCTTTTTGGGGGAGATGACAGATTGCAGGAAAGTGGTGGAGGCTGAGAAGAAACTGAGCCCATTCCAGAGCTACTGCCAGAGCTGGGGCTGCTCTTGGGCTCAGCACAACACAGCAAAGCCCCTGCCAACTTCAAAGAAAATCCATGTTTTCCAACCCCTTGTAGGAAACAGTGCAGAATTGGTCCCTTGGGAAAAGACTTTCCCAAAAGGGTGGTTTTCCACCTGGGTGAAGGGCCAGTGGCCAGTCAGGGTCAGGAGGAATGTGGCCATGGCCAGGAGCCTGGGCAAGGCAATGCCACCTCCTGGCAGCCTCCCCAAGGACCAGAGGACACCACAAAGCTGCTTGGTGTCTTTGGCACTTGTTTTTTGTTGCTTTGGGGTAGTTTTGAGCAGGTTAACCACCTTCCTAGGCACAACTTCCTCTGGTGCACCCAACTCACAGAAACCTTGTGCTGAAGGCACCAATAGAACCCTCACCTCTCACCAGACCCTGAAATGCCATTTTAATGCAACAGGGAAAGTTTGCTCCTCATTTTAAACCTCCTTTTTTCGCCCTCACTCCTTTCCCTGCTCCAAAAGAGGGAGAGATCATGCAGATATTTTGACCTCAGGAATGGGAAAAATAAAATTCCAAAATGCAAAATATCATTCAGGAAAGAGAAACCTTATGTCTCCAAAAAAAGCCTCCGAGACTGAAATCAGAGGGAAAACGCAGCCTGCGCCAGGGGATGGGGAACGGAAAGGACAGAGCAAAGCCAAACCTGGCGGGAGCCCTGTGGGGAGGAGAGGGGGCACAGAGGAGGGCACCAGGATGTGCCAGGGCTTGTCATTGCCCCGGTGGGGACATCCCTGTGGAGCAAGGACACCTCGATGAAGCCCCTCAGAAGGGGAGAAAGCAGCAAAACCTCCTCAAAGACAACTCGTCACCATCCCTGTGCCCATGCAGGGGGGATGACTCGGGACAGAGAAGCATGGGCAGCCCTCGGCAAGCACCGTCTCCTTTCAACCTTCATCTGTCGCCACCCGGCATCACCCTCCTCTTCCTCATCACCCTCCCCTTCCTCGCCCGCACCTCTGACAGCAACAGTTGCGGGCCGGGGGCTGCGGGCCGGGGCGATGGGCAGGGCCCCACACGCACGCACCGAAACGCAGCTTAAAAAGGTCGAATATGGATTAACCAAAAATAAACGCCAAGTGTCCTGCCTGCCGCTGGGTTACGCAAGGTGGCGGCGGGGGACACAGGGCTGGTGGCACCCAGGGAGGTCTCCTCAATTTTTCCTGCCACCCACTCCCCCCAAAACCCCCCAGAACAGCGCCCAGGATTGAGGCTCATTTCTGTCCCGTGCCCGGGATGGGGAGCAGGAGCTCTGGGGATGCGGGGGGATGCTGAGGTAGGGGAAGACGGACAGGGAAAACCCCCACCCCAG
>NW_005054370.1:3015022-3020670 GCF_000277835.1 Geospiza fortis | reverse complement strand
AGCCCTCCCTCCAGAAACCGGCCCGCCTCTCCTGGCACCGCGGCCGGCCCCGGTGCCGGAGAGAGAAGGGGACAAGACCCCCTCTTTTCCTTCGCCCCTCTCCTCCATCTCCAGGAAGGAAAACCCACGGTAAAATGGCACAGACTCCCTCTCTGGGCAGTGCCCGTCCCTAGCCCCTGTGAGGGCTGGAGGAATGCGGTTGGACTCATTCCCTCCCGCCAATATCTTCCATCCCTTTGCTGATTGAACTGGTGGAGAGTGGCCAGCTGCCCACCGTGGTGCCCCCCGGGCGGTGCAGGACAGCCTCAGGGTCCCCATCGGTCACAGGGAGGGGGGTGACACCGAGCAAAGCCCCCGCAGGCAGCAGCATCCTCCAGCTGTCGCCAGTATTAAAGCATCAGCTGATCCCGAGCACTGGTTTAGAGCGAGCCAGACTGGGGGACCGGATGGGGCGGGGGGGTAGAAAAGGGGAGAGATACAGTAAAGGAAGGGGGGAGAGAGGCAGGGGCCCTGCTGGGGCTCCCTTGTCCCTGGGTGGTGCCCACTGTGCCCCAAAATGAGCCAGTGGCTGCAGGCAGATGGACTACGGCTCTGGCAGGACCTGGCAGGAGCTGGAGCTCAACTCAGACCCCACTGTGGGGGAGAGATTCTCCCAAACCTCCCCAAGTCCTGGCTCAGAGCCACCAAACCCTGGGCATGACCCCGAGAGCCCAGAGCCGGGTGCCAGCAGTGCCCGTGCCCAGGCACTGCCCTTCTGCCTTCCCCGGGGACAGATGCCTGGCTCAGGGACAGGGCCACCCAGTTGGGTTGGGTGTTGGGCGTCTGCCACCCAGGCTGGCACTGCAGCCACCTGCAACAGCATCCTTGTGGCTGCTGGGCTTGGAGAGGCCCTTTCCAGAGAGGATTCAACTGGCCTCAAAACGTTCTGTCTGTGCTTAGCCATGAGCTGCCTGATGCAGGACCTCCCCACACCATCCCTGGCCCCCAAGACAGCCTGGCCACCTTCTGCCCAGGTGCTGTGGGTGCCTTTGGGGCACCTCGGGGGTGGAAAGGTACCAAAAAAAAAAAAAAAAAAAAAAACAACCAAGGAAAAGGAAAAATGCATCTAGGGCTACGTTTTAATCCCTGTAAAGCAGCACCCGCTCTCTGCAGGAGAGCTCAGCCACATCTCTCAGGTTGCTGCAGTGCGAGGGCTCAGGGCCATGGGGGATGCAGGATCTGTCCTGTCCTGGGTACCTGCTGGCCATGTCCTGCTCCCCAGCCTCAGGCTGCCCATCCCTGCCTGATTCTGGCAGCACTGTCCACTCTCTTGCCCAAAGGCAGATTTAAGGGTTGACAACAGGTCCTCAACACCACAAATTCTCCTCCCAGGTCGACAAAAGGGCCGATCTTGGGTTTAACATTGAAGGAGGCAGTGGCTGCATTTAACCCTTTCTGCTGCCTTCATGATCCCGAGTGACAGAGCCCATGGGACAGCATTCCAGGGATCTGGGCCAGTGTTCCAGGGATCTGGTCCTTTGGGGCTGGCACAGCAGCACTGAGCAGTTCCCATGCCTTTATTACTCCTCCAGCAGCTCAGGGTCTTCATTTATCTCTCCCAGGACTGACTACTCCATGGACTGGATCCCTCAGAGGGTCTTGGCTCACAAATATTTCCCAGCAGAGCTTCCAGGTGGACTGAGGGGAGCACAGCAACCCCACACCTGGGACAATACCCAGCTCCACCATCACATCCATGACTCCCCAGCATCCCCATCCCATGGGGCATTTAATCCCCATCACAGCCCAATTCCCACACATGAGACAGAGACAACCTCAAGTCTGGTCCACAGCTGGGCACAGCTGGAAGGTGTCTGGAAGTGGGGACAAGCAGTGGAGGGCAAGGACTGGTGGTGGCACTCTCATGCCAGGCTCCCCAGCCTCATCTCCTCTCCACTGGGTCCAGTGGCTCACAGTGAGCGACTGCCCTGAGAGCCCAACTGCAGTTTTGCAATTTTCTTGGCAAAGTCCTTCAATGTCTTTAAAAAGAAAATCCCAGCAGTGAGTTCCCAAATCCAACCTGCTGTTGGGTCTGGGTCACCAGACGTGATGCAGCTTGTGGGGGCTGTTCTGCATCATCAAAATAATTTATTTGTGCATTTAAACACCTAAAGTCCTTTCTATATTAAAAAAATCAAAAAACAAAACCAAACAAAACAAAACAAAAAAAAAACCAAAACAACTCCCCCCCCCCCCCAAAAAAACCCTAAAAACCCAAAAACCAAAAACAAATAAACAAACAAAAAGTGCCCTGATGGCTACAAAGGTCCAGGTTGAAACAGAAGCACCGCTGGCACCCTGGGATGGAGCCCACAACCCCAGGAAATGCAGCTGCACTTTTCCTCTTACTTCCCCAGCCCCTTAGTGCCACTCTCCCAGGGGATGCTGTGCCCTCATTGCCCAGCTTTCTGGGCTGGGTGGGGACAACACAGGCACCAAGTGCCTTTCCGCACCTTCATCCTCCTCCTTCCCACTGCTGTGGTTGTGGCCCAGTGTGCGACCCTCGGTGTCCCAGCTGGTCCCTTCACCACGGCAGTCCCAGCAAAAGGGAGCTCAGCCAGCTTCTCCATCGCCTCGTTACCTTTCCCTGGCATCTCCTCTTGCAGGAGGCTCTGTAAGCAGGTTGATAAATGCAAGGCATGGTGCTCTGACAGCTCCTGGTGTGCAGCCACCTCCTGCAGGGAAGAGCTCGCTGGCAGCCAGGCCGAGGGAGCAAGGAGAATGTGGAAGGCTCGTGTTGGGACTCTGATGTTTGCCCAGGTTTGCACTGGCCCATCGAGGCCAACACCAGTCAGGGAAGTGCCCTGGGCTCCATGCAGAGCCCACTGCAGCCCCGCTGGCATCTCACACCCTAAACTCGGGTAAAGCCCCACATCCTGCCTCAGCCCCCTCCATTCTGGTTCCTCCAGAACTCCAGCCTTGCAGAGCTCCTGGGAACCCCCACGTCCAGCATAAACCTGCACCCCAGACCCTACTCAAAGCACCCACCCCCAGCCAGGAGAGCAGCACACTAAGGCTTTGGTATCTCCAGCTCTGCGAGGCAAACCCCAGCATCAGCCTCCTGTTCCTGGGAGAGTCAGTGCAAGGTTTCTAACCAGTACTTGGGGAAGGAGAGGATCTGCATCTGTGCTCTGCCAGCACAAAGCCAGAGCTGCCCCTGCAAATATAGGGTGGCATCTGGGTGACACAGCCCTCTTGGGCTGTCCTCACAAGCATCTGCACCCCCCTAATGGCATCTGACATCAGAGCCCACAGGTCCCTCTGCCAGAGCTGAGTCTTGCAGCAGACACTTGTGACATGGGATTTGGCCATGGACCTACACCCATTCCCTGCCCTGCACCCATCCCCGTCCTGCATCCATCTCAGTCCTTCCTGTTGGCAGCCAACCTCTCCTTCCCAAGAACTCTGGCCAAAACTTAAGAAGGTCTGAGCCCAGGTGCTCCTGTTCCTGTCCCTGTCTTGTTGGGTCTCACTTCAGATGTAAACATAGGTGTAGATCATCTTCCTCCAAGCTGTGCCACCTTGAGCTGACAGGGCCACCCCTCCTTCCCCACCTCCCCTGTCTGCTCCATCCCACAGAGGATTCAGGGCTCCAGTGCTTAAATAATCACACAGAGCTGGCTGATATCTTGGATCCCAGCAGCCATGAAAGCAATCAAGGCACAGAGTGGAGCAAGGAGAAAGGTGGGACAGAAGGCATGGGGATGGTGCTGTGCATGGTGTGTGCCTGGCACAGGTCTGGTGCAGCTCCAATCTGGCACAGCTCTGCTGCCACCGTGTCCTACCCTCACAGTAATTAAGGGAGCAAAAATAAACACAGATGGTTTGATCCCTGCAGGGTTAATTCCTCCCCCTGGGGTGCATGTGCCTGCAGGGCTGCCCCAAGGTTGGGGATGAGGCAGACAAAGCTGCTGGAAATTTCCCAGGAAGGAAGGAAATCACTTCTTTCTGGGGCGTAACCAGGCATCACCCGCCAACAACTTTATCTGCCGCTGTCGTATCCCTAAATAACTCCTGGAAACAGCTGCTTGGAGTTTGCATCTCCTACACCTCTGCTCCTCTCTTGACCTTGAGAAATGGGCTCATGCAGTCCCAATTTCCAAAGTCATTCATCCCAAGCAGAGTGAAAACATCTGGACTTGCAGCACCACTACCTGACCCTGCACAACCCTTCAACCATGAGCAAGACTTCGGCAAGGCTGGATCTGTAAGACTGGGCAGGAAAACCATGAGCCTGTGGTGGGTCTGGAGTCAAGGATGTGCTTGGGGTCCTCTGGGAGAAGGGATGATGTTGTCCCTTGAATGAAGTGGCTTCCTGGGCGCAGTGGGGCTGGTATCCCACTCCAATGACCCCAGAGCCTGGTATGCCATCGTGTTCTCCATCCCCACCCAGGGAGGGGGATGGATCTGGAGGGGAAGAGCACACGAGGGATGTGCCCGGGAGAGCAAGGAGTGAGGGTGGGTTCAGGCAGGGGCCGGAGCTGTGCTCAGCCAAGGCGCTGAGGTCAGCGCTCTCCGGAGCCATCTGTTCCCGGCCAGCCCCGGCGCAGACGGGCTCGCCGGGCTCCCGGCGGCAGCGGGTGCCGCAGTTCGGTGGTTCATGCGGAGAGGGGCCGGCGCAGGCCTGGCCTCCGCCCCTGCGCCACGGGCATGGGGCTGGAAAATCGAGTATTAGCCACGCTGGGGAAAAGCCTTTTCAACCATTCTTCTCGTCGTGTGAGCTGGCTTTAAACAGCAACACAGCTCCTCAGTGCCAGGCCAGAGATCCAACTCCAGCAGGTTTTTACCCTTATTCCAGAGCGCAGGAAACCTCCTGTTTTGTGGGCTCTAAATACTCATTGGAAGAGGCCAACTTCAGCAGGCAGTCAACTAGCAAAGGCAGTGAGAGATCTGCGCTTCTGGGAGTGGTTGGAAAATGAAGCATCAACAGGAGCTTCTGGGATGTGCCAGACCTGCTACTCCAAGACAGCAGCCCACAGGCAGCCCACGAGCCTGAAGAGCTTGCCTGGACATCTTCAGACAGGGAAACTGAGGCAGGGCAGTGCAAAGCTACAAGAGGAAGTTGCAAAGACCCAAATGGAACCATGCCACCACCCCACAGTGTGACAAGCTCGGCCCCACAGCCAGCCTGGCTGCCTTGCAGAGAAGCACACAGGAGACAGGGAGGGAAGTGGGAGCAGGGAGCCGTGTCCAGCCTTTCTCCAGGCCATCGCTCACCACATGCTGACCTCCAGCAGCTTTGTGCAGCCTCATTAAAGCTAAGCTGAGCCATAATTCATCCAAGCAGGGCAATCCACATGCAGAGCTGGCAGCGACGACTTTCAGTGTTTCAGGCCTCTTTCCAACAGCAGACGGGTGTCACTCACAGCATCGCCTTTCCAGCTCCTCACCTGCATCAGAAAATGGCCTTGGAGCTGCTGCTGTGGCAGCTCAGGAGAGCGGAGGGCGAGGGGATGGCTGCCCGGCCAGGCTGCCCTCCTGCACCTCTGCGGTGGGGACACGCCAGGGGCAAACACAAGGTTATTCATGCCTCAAAGCAGAACCCGGCTGCGAGCGGGAGCCTGCAGGGGTGCCCCAGGCTGCCCGGGGAGCCCCGGCCCGCGGGTGCC
>NW_005054370.1:3011017-3014805 GCF_000277835.1 Geospiza fortis | reverse complement strand
GACATGGACCCTCCCGGAGCGGGGACAGGGACCCTCCCGAGCAGACAGGGACCCTCCCGAGCAGACAGGGACCCTCCCGGAGCGGGATGCATCCCGGTGCCCTGAGGAGGATGGAGGGCGGCGACAGCGATGGGGAGGCAGAAGAAACCTGGACACAGGGCTGGGGCTTGGGCTCGTAGGCAGCAGAGGAAAGGGAGCTGGAAGCGTTGAATAAGAATTTACATGATTGTGGCCATCCTCCCTCTGCCCATGAGGCTCAGACCCCTGTCCCTGCCCTTCACTGACCTTCATCAGCCCATGGTTTTCCCACAGACCAGCATTAACCCCAGGGCCTTGGCCAAGTCCAGGGTTGAGCAAAGTCACTGAGCTCAGCAAGGACAGACACTCCTGTTAATCTGTTATCACAGCCCAAAAATTACCCTGAAGCATCCTTAGTTTGGGAACAGCCACGTGCCAGGCTCAGCGTGAGCACAGTGGCCTTTTCCACCGCTACAAAAGCATCCTGCTATCAACATTCAAGGCAATGTGGAGGAAAATCCTGGGGAGGATCCATCTCCTCTCTTCCCAAAACCTTAAGATTTGATGCAGCCACAACAACCCCTTTGCTGTCACACTCCTGGCTGGGCTGCCAAGCTGAACTGCTGCTCCCCGTGGTAGGTGCAGCCCCCCTGGCCTCCCTCCCCCTTCCCAAAGCTCTGATTCACCTCGGAACCCAGCACTGATGTAATCTCCTGCTCGAGAGTTCAGCATTAGGACTGCATCAGCCACGAGACGTAAGGAGAGCCACATCACACAAACAGCTGTTCCACAAAAGCTTTATTGCTCGTTTGAGTACGAGCTCCCATTATCACATTTCCTGAGTTTCTTAATGAGCTTTCAAATGAGATTTAAATAGAAAAGTATGGGAGAGAAAAAGGGAAAAATAGGGAGAAGTCAGAGATCTCCCTTCCTTGAGTTGAGTCAGCGATGAGGTGAGAGAACAGTGCCCTGTGGGCAAGTCCTCTGCCGTGAGAGGGCTGGGCTGAGGTGGAGGCTGCCCTAGCTCGATCTCTCCTCTGCCTCCATCACAGAGCCACTGCCACTGTCACCATTTCCACAGGCCAGGGAGGAGGGGTTGCAATCCTGCAGTGCTCTGGCAGGGAGCACGGGGGGGTTGGGGACAGCCAGGGAAGGGGCCCCGCTAACGCTGCCCCTGCACCAGGGATAAAAGGAGATTACAGCTCACGGCTTGTAATCTGGCTTAAAACCTGACACCGTCACCGTAGGCAATCTGGGCTAAGAGAAGCATTTAATAAGCTTCAAAACACACAGACAAAAAAAAAAATAACCCCACCAGTGAAAGGAGAGAAAGAGCTCAAGGCACTGCTTGCACCAGTCAGCACTGGCAGGTACCAGTGGACACAGGATCCCTCATGATCCTGAACAAGGCAATGACATGCTTGTTATCCCAATCTACCCCGTAAGACAGACTGTGGGAAGCAGAAGGCAAATTAACTGTGGGAAGTAGAAAGCAAATTAATGCCCTCTTCTACTTGTGTAGAGCTCACAAATGGAGAGCACCCAGAGCTGCCTTGCCTTGGGACATTGCAGGAGCTGCAGCACTTTGGGGGCTGCTCCGAGGTCAAGGCAGTGGCAGACAAAGAACCCAGACTCAAGCTGTAGGTCCATTTTGGCTTCCCTGTAAGGGTTTATTTTTAAAAAAACATCATTATTAAAAGATGCCTGCTCTGGCATGAATGACAAGGCAACAAACCCATATGGCTTGTGGCTTAAAGGGGAGGCAGCAAGACACAGGGAAACTTCTCCATGTGACTTGCTGTGAGAGAATGCCTGGTTCCTCAGGGGCACACACACCTCCCTTCACCTGCACTGCATGATTCATTAATGCTTCAAAGACAGACAAGAATCACCTCCAGGAATGGTAGCTGGCTGCAGGGATGTGGGGCCAGCCAACAGCCTCAGATCTTGAGACTTTGGGAACCCAGAGTTCATTATTACCAGAGAGGCCCCAGTGTCACACACCCCTCCAGAGCCACCAGCAGCCCCAGACAGAAGGCCTGTGCTCCAGGCTCTGCTCATGACCCACTGGTGTTGCCCCAGGACGGTACCACTGGGGCAGTGCCACGGTCCCACCAGTGCTGCCTCAGTGACCGATGATCCGCAGCATCTCTGCAGGATCCACGATCTTCTCCCGGGGTTTGCCAGCAGCTTTGCCTCTCGCCACTTCAGCAGCATCAATCTTCTCCCAGTCCGAGAAGGAAACGGGACGGACCCCTGAGGTGATGGTGAGAGACAGGAGAGAGAACTTAACCAAGTAAGAACAAGTTCAGCCTCACCTCCCCATTGGCAGGGCCCTGATGTGGCAGCAGAGCTGCCCTTTTCCAACACGGTGTCAGAGCTCAGCCTCGCAAAGGAGAAATAATTCCTAACACCAGAAGGAGAGGGGTGGCAGGTTCCAGTCGGCTCGGATCAGTCAGACCTTTGTGAGCCGTAACAACAGCGAGCACAAACCACCTCGGGGGACAAAATGCTTCCAGTTCAGTGTTAAACCTCAGACAGTTTAAGAGGCAAAACACACACACACACTTTAATTGAATGTCTTTAAACACAGCTACAGCAAATTACTCTCCTGGGCATTTTAATCTTTCCCCTAACTTGCTTGGAAGGATTACTAGGAAAACCACTCAAGAGCAATAGCTCACTGTCTCAGCAGCTGACACTGACATTTTACCCAAGGTCTGTGCTGCTTTTATTGGCCCTTCCCAGAAAGTGGTCATTAACCTTAGCAATGACACAGATATCTGAGAGAATTCAAGCCCTGTTCTCCCTGGGCTTTGGAACATCAAAACAGCAGAATAATCCATTCCCATGGTTCGGACTCTGCTCCCTCACAGATCCAGGAGGAGTTTGGCTGTGTTGAACCCTCCTGCTGGCTGCTACTGACCCTCGCACTGACCTCGGCTGTGCAGGATGCTCTCCACAAGCCCAAAGCCTTCTCTGGAAGGGGATAGATCCAGCACACCCCCCTGGAGATCCTCCAGCAGAGACTGGGCAGTGTCAAAGCTGTCGTTCATGGTGGTGATGATCACACCTGTGGGTCCTCTCTTCACCCACCCGCTGCAGTACAGACCTGCAGGGGCACATGGAGCAGCCAGGCTCAGGTCAGCATGTGGCCTTGGACCCTTCTGGCTGCAAGTCCTTGCCCTCTTCCCCACCTTGGTAATGTGAACAGACAAACAGTGCTGTGGCAGGACTTTGTGTACCTACAGAACAGCACAAAGCAGCTGCACGGGCTGTGTCACTTTAGTAACAGGATGCAGTAAAACCCCTGTGCTAAACCAGACAACCCTAAAGAGATGGAGACTGGCCAGCTCTTAACCCCTCATAGAGGCAGCTCATGCCCCCAGTTTCCACTCTCCAAGGCGTGCAATACCCATGCCCTTGGTGAATGAACTTCCCACCCCAAAGCTCCCAGCCCAGCAGCTGTGCTCAGCATGCCCCATGCAAATCCCTGTGGATACAGACCTGGGACACCCTCCACTCTGCCCGAGCTGTTGGGGATGACCCCGCGCTGGCTGTCGAAGGGCACGGCCGGGTCCAGCGGCAGGCTCCGGTAGCCGATGCTGCTGAGCACCAGCCCACACTCCAGCTCCTCCACATCTCCAGTGGGAATGGCTTTGGCAGAGTCACCCAAGCCCTGAGAGAGGGAGGAAAAGGCTGCTGACCACCACAGTCACCACTGCAGAGCAACAGCCCCCTCCAGTCTCCTATGGCACCGTTGATCCCTG
>NW_005054370.1:3010705-3011007 GCF_000277835.1 Geospiza fortis | reverse complement strand
AGCAGCATCAGGGAAAGGGCTCCCTTTGGAAAACTCTCTGTGGTACCAGAAGCTCTTCAGGTACCAGATTCCCTAAGAGCCTGCCAGAGGCCACTCCTGACAGACAGGAAACACAGAAGTGTCTCTGGGGAGATTCCCAAGGGATGGATGTGTCCTGCTCCACCCCAGCCCCCCGGTACCTCCAGGCGGGTCAGGGCCATGCGGACGCCCCTCGCCCTCCTCCCGTCAGCACTGGGCAGCACTTCCTGGGGGCTGCGCTGGAACTTCAGCCCCCACTCCCGGGGGGCTGCTGCCCCTGCTGC
>NW_005054370.1:3004916-3010628 GCF_000277835.1 Geospiza fortis | reverse complement strand
GAGAGAAATCTTCACAACAGGAATCAGCAAAAGCCCCTTGAGACACAGCACTGGGCCAAGGCCACGTCAGGGCAGTGTCGGTATGTGAGTCTGTCATGTCGGTGGGAGCCTGACACCTTTGAGATGACAAACTGCAAGTCAAAGTGACCAGAGGACCTCCTGAGGCTTGAGGCCAGTGGGACACACATATCAAAGTCTGCAATTTCCTGTCTTGCTGGTGTTTGGAGGCAGCAGCCCGTGGAGAAGAGCAGGTCTCTGGACACCCTTGAACTCAGTGTTTTCTTTTCAGGTCTACAGGAAGCTCTTAAATCAACAGCCTTGGGATCTCCCCTGCAAGGTTCCCTCAGCCCTCCTGAGCCTCCTGCCCTCATCACTCAGAGTGCAAGCTCTAAGTGGCTGCACAAACAGAGATACACAATGTTCCCTTGTCTTGGTGCCTCCTGGCACTCTGAGGATGTGACACACCATGGTAACAGCCTTCATGAGCCAGGCATTAAGTACAGGACAAGAATTTCTCTGTTGTACACTCTGAGCACCTGCAGGTCACTCCTGGTTGCTCACTTGCCAAGGTGAGTCCCTGTCTGGAGAAGCATGGCACACTTCCCTCACCTTTGACAGCACTTTCGAGGCCTGTGAAGTCGGCAGGGTCCAGGACAGCTCTGGCACCAGGCAGGTTTATCATCTCCCGCAGCTCCTGGGAATTGTGGGCAGGAAAATGTAACCTCCAGCAGAGAGAGGACAGCCCCAAACCCCTAGGAGCCAGGAAATGGGTGCAGGAAGGAGGATGCCTCACACTCACCCCCAAACCACCTCTCCCCACCAGGGACAGGCAGTTTGGGGCTCAGCTCTGGGAAACAGCAGCACCTCCAGCCTCACCTTGATGGTGAAAGCAACTTGGAGAGGTCCCCTCCTCCCAACCAGCCAGACACGCTTCACCTTGCTGCAGGCAAGAGCTGCCAGGGAGCTGTCAGTGATGTCTGTCTTCTGCAAAACAGAGACAGCAGAGTGGGATGAGGGCAGATCTGGAGGGAGCTGGGGAGAAGGCACAGCCTCTGAAGGTGAAAAATCAGCAGAAAAGCTGGCTGTGCATGCAGAGAGCCCGGGCGAGGACGGGAAAGAAGTCATCTCCCTTTGCACAGAGCTATTTGCACAGCTGGTCCCTCATCACTGAATGTTCTTTCCGAGGCCATAATGCACCAGAGGTAACGAGCCAGCACCCCGTGACTGCCTCGGGGGATCCACCCAGCAGGTTCACCTTGGGGCTAACAGAGCAAAGCCTTCAGTGAGCTCCATTCCGAGGTGCCTGCAGATGCTGCTGGGGAAATTCCCAGCTCAGGATATACAGGCTCTGGATGAAACCTGCTGCAAACCACAGCTCAAATCAGCACCTGCCTGCTCCAGGCAGCTCCAGTACAAACACAAGCATGGCCAGGCCTCAGCCTGGCATTGGCACCTCACAGAAATCCTGTGCTCTGTTTCAATCATATCTGCTTATCTAGACTGCAAGATCTTTTGCAGAGAAAACACGATGGGAGAGACACAAGGTCACCAGGATAAACCATTCCAGACCAATATTCCTGTCAGGAACTACCTGCCCACCCTGGCACTCATACCAGTGCCATGTCTTTTGCAGCACTGCTCCCAGTTGGCTTAAGTCACTGCTTGGCAGTGTCCCCAAGTTGGGGACTTTTATAATTTAATTTAGATATTAAGGAAGTTGCTGCACAGCTGTAACAAACCTCGTGGCATTTCTCCCAGAGGGAAAGCCTTTGCTGCCAACATCTGGGGCAGCAGCTGTATGGAGCAGCTGGTGCACACCAGCTCCCAGCTGTCTATAGGGATGAGGTCCACCAGTCTGCCCAGTGCCACCAGCTGAAACCAGGCTGCTGCCCTCAGCTCCAGCAGAAAAAGATAAACCTCAACAGAAGTTTCTGGTTTGGTGGCAGAAGAGAGAAAGTGGCTCCTCTTTTGCTTCTCATACAGATAATGCTCAATTTCCAACTTTTTGGATGCCAGTAGAGCAATCCAGAGGCCTCTGCAGCATCACCCAAGTCAAGACCACAGCCTTGGATCATTCCCTACAGACTGTGAATCCATGGGTGCACCCGACAGGCAGCAGCCTTCCCCAGGGAAACATCCCAAGACAGAGGAGTTTGAGGTTTTATCTGAGATGGGTGGGAGCCAGCAGCCACCCAGCAGGGAGGGAATCTGGGCTGCCCTCATGGGGCAGAGCAGCCATCACTCACCCTGAGGAGCTGCAGTGGGGACAGCAGGATGCGGGCAATGTCCAGTGCCACGTTGCCATGACCCAGGATCAGCGCTGTCTCACAGCTCAGGTCAGGCTTTAGCTGTGGGGAGAGACCCAGCTGTGATGAATCCATATGGCCTCCACAATGTCCAGCCCTTTAGACCCGCTCCTACCACCCAAATTCCCTTCCACCCTGCTCTGCCCCAAAAAGAGGTGATGCAGCTTGGGAAACTCCACACCAGCCTCCTCCCCAAGCAGACACAGCAACACAGCTGCTCCAGGCACCCCAGATGATCCCCCTTCCCACCTTTCCTGCCCTCCTGGGAGCAGGAGCTGTTTTGGCCAAAAAGGCTCCTCAGGAAGCAGAGCATCACCCCTACAGGTTCCCATCTGGCCCTGCCAAAATGTGCTGCCAACGTGCACAGCCAGCTAATCCACTCTCACTGATGTGCAAATTGTTCACATTTCTACCATCTAAGAAGGATTTAACATGGCTTCTGCTAATCTTTTCCAATTGCAGGCCTTTCAGGACTTAATCTGGAGCTGAATGCCTGTATGGGGATGGAAAGGAGGATGGGAGGAAGGGCAGGGAAGCACAGGGCCATACTCACGTCCTGGTTCTCCGGCAGCCCGTTGTACCAGCCCACGAAGGCTCGGGCTGAGTAAACACCAGGGAGGTTCTCCCCTGGGATCCCCAGGACCCGGTTATCTTCAGCACCATAACTCTGAGGAGGCAGCAGGTACAGTCAGAGATGTCACTATGTGCAGGATTTGACACCAAAACACAAATCTCCCCTTCCAGCTGCTGCCAGGGTCACTGCATGGCTGTGATATCCCCTCCCAAAGGCTGAGCTACTCAGTGGAAGGGCTACACACAGCCCAAGCACAGGGGCTTCATCCACCCCATCATCCTGGGCTCCAGAGCCAAATTTGACGTCCTTGGTCCAAGGCAGAGCATGACAAGCTGAGGACTGATCAGCAAGGACAAATCCATGGCAGGCTAAAATAAGCATTGGCCAGCACAGGGAGAAGTTTCAGAGACATGCACTTGATGCCATGCTCCAGCACATGCCCCCTGCAAGGGCTTGGGAGCATCTGAGCTCTCCCAAGGCTGGGAAGAGTTTCCCATGGTAACAAGGCACCCAGAAACACCTCACCCAAACACTCTTCCCAGGATGCCAGTGGAGAATAACCCTGCAGACCTTTCCCAGGACTCGTGGGGCACCGAGGTGTGGTACCCACCAGCACCACGGCGTGGTACGCCCGCTGCAGCTCCGGCACTGTCACGTCCCTTCCCACGGTGACGTTCCCGTAGAAGCCGCAGCGCCCCGAGCGCGCCGTCTGCGTGAAGGTGTTGGTCACGTTCTGCAGAGAGCACAGAGCCACAGCTACGGCCACAGCCAGGGCCGAGGCTGCTGCTGACAGGAGAGCCCTGGGCCCGTCCCCTCCAGCCTTGAGATCGTCACCGCCTCATCCCAATCAAGCTATTCTGAGACTCTTATCTGCCAACAGCCAGAGATAACTCACAGGGAGATAAGCACAGCTGTGACTTGGCACTCTCTCCACCACCCTTTGTGAAAGGAAAAGCCATATTTTGCACCTACCTGGGGAGGACAGGACCTTCCCAGTACATTCAGCCCCTCAGAATAAACCCCACTGCAGGGGAAAACTCCTTCCCAAAAGTGAGGTTTGCAGCCCACCTGGTCCCCTCTGCTGGCATTTCATTTCAACCCTTCCTGAAAGCCCCTTCCTCGAGAGAGGACGCAGGGCAGGATGGCATCCAGGCCTTTTTCTTCTGAGTGATCAGAGCTACACAGCAAAACCACCACTCCCAGCCCTGCAGCCCCAGATGGACTCAGCCTGGGGACAGGACAGACTCCACCACAACAGCTGGGGCAGTGTCTGCAGCATGTCCACTCCTCCTCTCACACAAAGGGATCCAGGCATTTTGGTGTTTGGATCTCCAGGGATTAGAGGAAACCACTGCATATTGCTGTGTCTGGATCTCCTGTGTCCCACCCTTCCAACCACCTCCACTCCAGCTCAGATATCGCAGATACTCCTGGGTACCACTCAATGCCAGGCAAAGGAAAATGGCTGGGAAATCCTTGGTTTAACTTTTCCTTGCCCAGGAGAGCACCTACAGCCCAACTCCACGGCCCCCATGAGGAGATCTGTGTGTTCCCAGAATGGGTACTGCGTGAGGGGCAAACAGCAGCAGCAATGAGCAGCCCAGGGACACAGAAACCCATCTGTGCTCCTTGTTCTAGGCCAGACTGACCAGCACCAGGAGCAGCACTTCCCATCACAAGCCCCTGGTTCTGGCCCACTGTCCTGAGCCCTTATGGCAGGTGTCCCATGTCACCCGTCTGTGGCCTTAGCACGGACAAGGAGAAGATCTGGACCTCTCTGGCCTGGCAGCTCCATGTCACAGGGAGCCTGGGGCACCAGGAAGGACAGTGACCACCTCAGCTGCACCCACCACTGTCACCACACTCAACCACACAGTCAAGGGCAGGGAGCCAGCACCAACCTTCACCTCAGGGTGGTCTGGGGCCACTCCAAAACGCACGAGCCCGAAGGGAACAGGCAGCTTCTCGTAGATGTCCACCAGGGCCCCACCATGGTGCTGCAGGAGGAGAAAGTCACAGCCAGGATGAGGACAGAAAGGTCACAGGAGCCTAGCAACACTCATCTGCAGCTGGGGAAATACAGGGCAGGAGCATGGGCTGCAGCAAGCCAGACACAGCCTCTTCCAGACTCTTCCATGAGCAGGATGATGCTGCACCTGTTACTGCCAGCTCAGACCACAAGATGTAGCACAGAGTGGCCCCAACCACCATCAAGTCCATCTTGGGGGCTCCATCTCCCTGCCCAGTCCTGAGCTCCTTTGCCACACTAACCTGGTGGGTATCCAGTACCTGGGGGGCTGATCAGAGAGCCCCATGCCAGCTGGGAAGCAGCCAGTACAGCACCCTGGGTGCTGGGGACCTGCCAGACATCTCCCAGTCCTCAGCAGAGATGCCCATGCCCTGAGATGGCCTGGGCTCAGTCACCTCAGGGTCAGAGCCTTAGACAGACCCTTGGCTGCAAGGCTTTTGTTATCTTGTATTTTGAGTCAGCCTCTTCCCGAGATTAAGCAGCCCTGAAATTCGTCCCTGAGGCTCAGTAACAGCTATTTTCCAACACATTCCAGAGACAGCACAGCATGGTTTAATGATGGGGTTAAGCTGTTGTATCTCTGCAGGGTGCCAGTAGCCCAGTTCTGTGTTCAGGTCACATTTCCCAACAGACCTGACTGCCCAGAGCACTGAAATCTGCAGACACAAGGTAAAGCATCACCCACGTGTCTTAATTCTGCTGCGGGAGGAGGGAGGAGAGCAGGTCCCACACAACCACTTTAAACACACAGTTAATGTCATTCTTGCTGGGTGACAACAGCGTTGAGCGAGGCAGATTCCTGC
>NW_005054370.1:3004619-3004888 GCF_000277835.1 Geospiza fortis | reverse complement strand
AACTCACAGCAACCAACCTAAATCCTGAACGGACGACCCAGGGGCAGGGCAGGGATGAAAGCAGTGGTACCGACCCCATGCAAAGAGGCCCAGAAGGACTTTGTGGGGTCTGGGCAGCCCCAAGCAGCCTCCCAACAACACCGACCTGGCTGGAGCAGGGCCAGGAGCCCACAGAACCACCCCCGAACCGCTGAGAGGCAGGCAGGGCAGAGATGCCTCCCGCGGGCAGACCCCATGGCGGTACCTTGAGGATGTGCTGAGCCGTGTAG
>NW_005054370.1:2998342-3004017 GCF_000277835.1 Geospiza fortis | reverse complement strand
CCGTGTTACCATAGAGAGGCGGAGAAGGAAGCGCCGCCTGGCGGCCGCTCGCACCGTCGCTCTCTATGGTGAGACCTCCGCGGTACCCGGCGCGCTCTCGCAGCATCATCATCGCTGGTGCTGCTAATTGCCTGCGCCCCTTTGCCACCCAACAGCGACCAGCTGCCGAGGTCTGCCGGGGAAAGCGAACCTCAGACTGATTTTAACCACGCGCTGCACAGTGACCCTGCTCGTGCCAGGAGAAAACCCCAGCGTCCTTCAGTAAAGAGTAAAACATTAACGCCAGAGAGAGGATAAATGATGCTGACAGAACTCCTGCCCCAGCGTCCCCACGGTCTCTGCTTTATTTCCTCCTTCATGCCCATCACTCAGCGTATTTCAAATGCTGGTGCTCTCACCCCCACACAGGAGCACTACATCCCATCTTGTTCAGCCAGTGCACAACACACCAGACAGAAAAATCATCTCAGCGGGCCCAGCAGACATTTAAAAGTTGGCCAGATGCCAGAGCACGCAGGCAAGTGCTAGACAGGGCTTTTTAAATGCAATTAAGACCATGAGGAGTTTACAGCCAAGAGCTGGTTGTAATATGGATCATAAAATTCACACACTTTCTCTCCTGGTCTTGGAAATGAGTTGATGGCTTTCTGCAAAGGCATGCTGGAAACAGCAGCTGGCTCTGTGCCTCCTTCTGCAGCCGCTCCTTCAGGGGGGCTGTGGCCAGGACCAGGAATTCCGACAGCTCCAAACCCTCCTCCTCAGGTCAGCACAGCAATCACTGAGCCCCTGCCCAGAGGGGCTGAAGGCTCCAAATATCACCACAGGGGTCATCCACAAAAACAGTTGGTTTAAATTTGGAGGATTCCAAGCACATGAGTCAGAATCCTCCTTTTTTTTTTTCCAGAATTCTCCCTTTTCCCCATTAACTTCTGTATCCACCAGTTCTGGCAGGGAATAATCCATCTATTTCCCAAATCACAGGCTGTCTCCTGCTGGCTGAGGGACCTGCAAACACTTGCCTTCAGCCGGCATTGCTTTAAACAACATCCATCAAATCCAGCTGGAAAAGAGCTGTTGCTCTGACCAGTGCCTGGGAACATTTTGGGGCTTGATCTCTTTGCAGCAGGAGAGGGCAAAAGAGCATTTTGTGCCCACACACAGGAACATGTGAGGGTAAGATTACCTTGCCTGAACCAAAAGCACCTCTAATGCTCCCTCATCCCCTTGCTGGAGCTGGGAATGTCAATAATTTGTCACATTTATCTTATCTCTTACGCTCAATTAAGAGATGAATTGGGGAAAGGGGGGGGGGGCTCTGGGGAGGGTCTTAGACCCCCCAGAGCATTCAGGCCATTTGCTCTGCCCATGCTCCTCCAGCTGCTCCCCCACCCACAGCCCCAGCCCAAGCCCTGCTCAGAGGATGGGATTTGTGGGATTTGCCCTTTGGATGTTTCACAGTGCCCTGGATCGATGACCCACGTGGGCCTGGAGAGAGGTGGCAATGCCACCAGAGCAGTGCACCAGCAGCCCTGGACCCCAGCCCAGCATAAGTCAATAATTCAACATTTCTGATGCCAAAGGGGTCACACTGCATGGATCCAGGATCTTCCTTGTCCTGAGTCCTCTGCACAGGGATGCCATGGCCATGCTCCAGCACAGGGACACTTCTCCTGTGCATCTCAGGAGGCTCCTGGACTTGCTGGAGGAGAAGTGGAGCAAAGCACCGTGGATTGCCCTCTGCAACAATCACCCCACCGCGGGCCAGGGCCAGGGCAGAGCATCCTTGAGCCTTGGGACACATTTGCCTGTGAAGCCTCAAAAATCCACAATGTGGCACTGCCAGGGTGCAGCCCGGATGGGAGGACAGCTCAGATCAAAGAGCAAAAGCCCAGGCTGAGAGCAAAGCCACTGCTCCCAGCTTGGCCATCTGCCTTCCCTGCTGCCAGCTCCCCACCGTGACCCTGGGCTGGACTTTGTCATCCGTCCTGCACGTCTGGGGCAGCAGAGCACCCTGGTAAAGGCAGACACAGCTTCCCATAGGTGGCTTGAGCTGCCCACGGGAGCATGCCGGCCCTGGCAGCAGCACAGGGGGCAGAGTTCACCCTCCCTAAGCAGGGAAAGCCTCCCAAGCCCTGACACCTGCCTGCCTCTGGCAGATGATTCCCTTGATAAATTCCTGCCGTAGCAATGACCAGGCTGGGGCCACCTCTGGCACCCCAACAGACACCCCCACGGGGTGAGGGTCTCTCCCCCACTCCTACCCTGGGCACCACAGGATGCCAGTCAGACTTCGTCCAGCAAAAACCCCAATGATAAAGGAAATCCACCCCAGACTGTTAAGGATGAACTTATCTTTGAAACAAATCTTTGTTCCTAGAAGGGACTGATTTAGCCCAAAGTCAGGCAAAGCACAAGCAGCAGTGTCACAGCCCCCTCCCCACATCCACCCCTTCCCTGAGACCCCAACAAAACAGCTGCAGCTCCATCCTACAGATCCTGGTGCTTCTCACTTCTGGATGTCCTGGACGTGGCGCCGCATCCCCCTCGGATGGGGTGGTTTCCTCTCCCCAGGAGTGAAAGCAGAGTGGATAAAAGCAGAGTGGATAAAAGTTTCCTCTCCCCAGAGCCCTGGCTGGGGACAACTGTGGAGAGCCCCGATTTTTCTGTCCCTGGTGTTGCACCAGGCTCTCCCCCTGCCATGGCTCTGTGCACCATTTTCTAGCCAAAAGCAGGACTCCAGGGGGGGATGTTTCCTACACGGTGACTTCACGGAGGTGTTGGTCCTGCTAAAACCACCCCTCTGAATGTCCCTGCAGGAAACAGCCCCCCGAGTGCTGCAGCCCCCAGGGTCCTCACTGGATGCCCACCAGCTCCGTTATGGGGGGAGCATGGACCATCAGCTCCTCGTATCTCTGCAGGAAGAGCCGGAGCCTGGAGCTGTAGGTGTCCTCGTTGTAGGGCAGCTTCTTCTGCTTCAGGTACTGGGAGACGATGGGCTTGATCTGCAAAGGCAAAGGACACGTCACTGCTGTGCAGGGTGCCCTGTGTTTGTACAAGGTGCCTGAAACGTGCCCAGAAAACCCATCCCACATGGCCAAAGTGGGCTGGAGCAGGCAGCACCAGCTGTAGTACCCTTGCTGTGAATATTAAGAGGAAGGTGGTTTCCAGTTGCAGCATCACAGGGAGTTCACCCTGGCAAAACGCCTTTGGAGGGCTCCAAATTAGGAGAGATGCCCTAATGATGCTTCTAATGAGAGCCAGCCATGAATGCTCATCGTTCACACCCATCATTATTGGCTCACACAGCATGCTCGTTGATGGCACTGGGAGGCTGCCACAGGCTTAACTACCTCCTTCCCTGTGCCACCTCTTTGGGGGAGGAAGGTCCTGCCAGCCCCCTGAGCTCAAGCAAAGGACCCTGAAAACAGGGGCACAGCATTGCTGTGGTGATCCTGTGCTGAAGGGCAGTGTATGGACCTGCCTTGGGATCCCCTCCAGCCGGGGCAGTGCTCAGAGCCCACGTTTTGAACACACCCCACACCTCAGAGCAGCAAGTAGGGGCATGAGCAGAGTGATAGGAGGTTTGCCTGGATGTTGTCTGAACCAAAAACTGCACTGTGCAATGTTGGGGATGCTTTCCCAATGGAATCACTGGGAGGATCCTGGACTGCTGGAAGGCTCCTGCAGGCTGGAATTGGGACAGAAGGAGCAGGGAGCAGAAACCCAGGAGAAACAGGAATGGGATGGCAGGAGAGGGCTTAGGGACTGTTGCAAAGCAGTTTCCAACATGAGAAGGAGCAGCACAGACAGGTCTGGCAGTGGGGCAGGAGGGGGTGGGAAGATTTCTTGTCCCCACATCACCTCCCAGTCACCCTGTGGAGTCATCTCACCTTCAGGCACATGTTGTCAGAGAGGCTGGGGAAGAGGTGATGCTCCACGTGGCAGCTGATGAGCGAGTGGCCAAAGGACCAGTCCAGGAGGGGGTTGCGGGGCAGGTTGAGGACACCCAGGCTCATGAGGTGGATCCGCTTGGGTTTGCGGTCGGCCGCGAACATGGGGAGGCCAATGTGCTGTGGGAGAGGCAGGGTGGGCACCCTGTGGCCCCTCCCCAGTCCCATCCCAGCAGAGCCAATGGCAGCTCTGCCTGTGTGTGGGCACGAGGAGCCACATTTTGGGGTCTCTGTGTCAGCCCAAGAGCTGGGTTTGTCCCTAAAGTCACCCAGTGTGTTTGTCCATGGAGCCACCAGGGAGCTCCCAGGCTCTGCTCCCCCAACACATCCACACTTAGAGCCACCAGCCTCTCCCCACCCCAGGGCCTGTAACACCACCTGAAACACATCAGCCCTCCCAGCCACTGCAGAGAACATCATCCTCATACCCTGTGCCTCATCTGCCCTGATATTTTCCACAGGCCACCACTTTCCACCCAGCACCACCAGCCTGATCCTCCTGGTGACAACGTCAGCACAAGGGAGGTGACAACTGAACGCACATGCCTTAAGGTGACACAAGCTCCAGCTAGCATCATCAGGGCACTGCGTGGTGGCTTGCCTGACTCCAGCACTGTTGGGATACCTTGGAGCTTCAGGTCTCTACCTGGAATATGTTGACATGGATGTAGGGATGGGCCAGGAGGGAGCGGGTGACCAGCATGCAGAGCAGGGCGGACCACGGCGACTGGAAGCCTGAGACGTGGAGCAGGAGCCAGTAATGGCAGTAAAACCCCAGAAACATGCAGCAGAGGGTCCGGAGAGCTGCCTTCCACTCCACATTCCTCAGTAAATCTGCACAAGGAGAGGACGCAGCGCATGGGAGAGGTGTTGATGTTTCCCCACCATGACTGCTACTCCAGCAGTCAGGCTGTGCCAATAGCCCCACAGCCCAGCCCATGAACTTACTTTCTCCATCCTCCAGGTTGGCCCAAACCCTACAAAACTGCTGGGGTGTGGGTCTGAGAGACTCCCCAGAGCAGCAAATCCAGCTGTGCAGCATCACTCAGGGGATTTGGACGCACCTTCGTTTCTTACACTTTGCCAAGTCATTGGCTGTGCATTTGGCACTGCCCAGAGCTGGGTCATGCAGCCTGGGGAGCTTTGCTTCCCCAGCCTCTTGCTGCTTTCTGGGCTCTTCTCCCTGATTGTTTTCTGGCACCATTATTTCCCTGAAGCCACCACCTTTCCTGCCCAAGCTCTCTGTGTCTGGCCCCTGCATTGCCCCAAACCTCCACCCCATACACGGCCACCAAACACCTCATGTGATGCTCTGGTCAACCTGAGTGTGAGACTGAACCCCATTATGGCCACCGATCTGAGTTAAAGGAGAATGGATTTGGGGTGCTGCAGGCTCATGATGGCTTTTGCCAGGGATTTCAACATCCAGCCCAGGAAAAGGTGAAGTGTTTTCTCAGCATCAGCAGAAAGTAGATGCAGAAGATGTGGTCCCCAGAGCAAGTGCAGCATCTCCTGCCCTTCCTGCAATGTCCCACCAGGGACAGGTGTAGTTATTGTGATGCCTTCAAACAAAGCAGAACTCTTGGGTGGGGTGAGACCTGGGCAGTCACGAGCTTCCCACACCCAGCACCCTGTCCCAAGGCACGTGGGACACGTACCAAGTGCAACCAGCGGGGTTAGGATGGGCACAGCGAGAGGAGCGATGAACATGTAAACGTAGCGGTT
>NW_005054370.1:2996444-2998321 GCF_000277835.1 Geospiza fortis | reverse complement strand
GCTGGAGTCCCCCAGGCCAATGACGTTGGTGTAGCCGTGGTGGATCTTCACATGGTTGTAGGTGGCCTGCTCCACTGTGAAAGCTGAGCAGAGCTGGGAGGGAAGAGAGAGAAGTTGCAAGGGCTGGGCAGTGCCTGGCTTGGGCTTGTGTGGGAAGAATCTGGGGGGATGCTCTGGAACCATAATGAAGCACCATGGGGAGATGCTCTGCATCCCACAGACCCCAAACCAGTCTGGAAATGAACTTTTAAAAGTTAAGCACTAGAACCCTTTCCCAGCATTCCAGACATTTCCCACCACCACAAGGTGCTGATAGGGTGTTTTTGGGGGCTGCCCCACTCACCTCAATGAAGAAGATAGCCCACACTTTGCTCCAGGACTTGGACTCAGTCAAGGCATTGTGGCTGGCCAGGTGGCTGCCCTTGACGGTCAGGGTGTGATGCACCACGCCAAGGGTGAGGACGCCCGCCAGGAAAGGGATGGCCTGGGCTGACCGCAGGCACAGGAACCCTGTGGAGAAACCAGCCGGGCAGGAGCTGGGCCATGCTCATGTCCTGCAGCCCTCTGAGCCAGGCTGGAGGTGTTGCTACACCCAAACACGCCAGCCACGGCCCTAAACCTGTTCTTCAGCTGTAGTTACAGGTACTTAAACCACGCAAGTCAGAGTTTGCCTCCTCATCATCCTCATGACTGGATCAGCCACACTCACCCTTGTGCTGAAGATTTGGCCCCTTCCAGCCTCGATGGCAAGGAGTGCTGCAGGTGCCTGATCCTGCCCCACAGCTCTGGGATGTGGGATTCCACTGGTGCCATTACTCTGCCAGGATCTCAGCATCCCCAGGAGTTCAACAGCAAGAGAAGGTCCCAGATTTCCAGCCATGCCACCAGAGACCCACGTTCAACTGCTTTCCCTTGCACCCACACAGCCAGGGCCGTTGCCACCAAGACCACCATGTCCCATGGTAGGACACATCACCCACTGTCCTGCCCTGTGTACATCTGCCTGGGCACCATCCCCTCAGCCCAGGCTGCACCCCGGGTACCACTGTCCCTCAGCCCAGGCTGCGCCCCAGAGATCACTGTCCCTCAGCCCAGGCTGCGCCCCAGAGATCACTGTCCCTCAGCCCAGGCTGCGCCCCAGAGATCACTGTCCCTCAGCCCAGGCTGCGCCCCAGAGATCACTGTCCCTCAGCCCAGGCTGCGCCCCAGAGATCACTGTCCCTCAGCCCAGGCTGCGCCCCAGAGATCACTGTCCCTCAGCCCAGGCTGCGCCCCAGAGATCACTGTCCCTCAGCCCAGGCTGCGCCCCAGAGATCACTGTCCCTCAGCCCAGGCTGCGCCCCAGAGATCACTGTCCCTCAGCCCAGGCTGCGCCCCAGAGATCACTGTCCCTCAGCCCAGGCTGCACCCCGGGTACCACTGTCCCCCAGCTCAGGCTGCACCCCAGAGGTCCCTGTCCCCTCAGCCCAGGCTGTGCCCCGGGTGTCATCGTCACCTGCTGTGGGGTCAGAGTGCACCAAGTCACGGGGTGAAGGAGCTATTGTGGCTTTGTTACAACCTCAGTAGGTGCCGACAGGCTCCCAGCACAAAGCAGTCATGAGGAGGCAGTGGGACCCCTGGGGACCCCCCGGCCATGGTTTGGGGGGCTGCGCCAGGTTACCTGCAGGGAGCAGGAGGAAGCTGCAGGCAAGGATGCTGATGTCTATGCCGTGCCGTTCCCACCAGCTGCTGCTCTTCACCACCTTCTGCACCAGCTCCGAAAGCTCGGTCATCAGGGCTTCCTCGGGCTGCCGTGCTCGCTGTGGGGCTGCCCCGGGGGTCACATCCCCATCACCCAGTGCTGGCCCCGGCTCCCAGCCCTCTGCCATCACGTCTGT
>NW_005054370.1:2985932-2996117 GCF_000277835.1 Geospiza fortis | reverse complement strand
GCGGAGCCGCCCCGATCGGGAGGAGGAGGAGGAGGAGCAGGGCAGGGCTGCGAGGAGGGCGGGTGCAGATGAGCGGAGCCGATAATCCGCCCCCGTGGCCCATGTAGGGGAGCGGCCGGGACAGCGGGGCCGTGCGGGGGGCGCAGGGAAGCGACGGCGGCAGAGGAGGGAAGGAGTGGAAAAAAGATGGAGAGGCGATGGAAATGTTGGAGGCGAAGGAGCCAAGCGCCAGGAACAGCCCTGAGAAACCCAAGCGGAGCACTGAGGACAGGGATAGGGTTTCGCTTTTGCCAGGGAGAGGGAGCAAGCGTTGCATGTCCCACGTGGGAGCTGTTTTGGGGAGCAAATCGGCCTTTTCCTCAGCGAGGAGCAGGCTGCAGGAAGGAGCGGCTGCTGTGCCCGCCTGCCCAAACTGCTGCTGCCGCGGAGCCTCCAGCACCTCCGCTCTGCCGGGGGCACCCCCCAGGGGCCAGGCCACCCCAAATCTCCCTCGCAGCTCTGGCACCCAGCTCTGACCCCCGCAGGGTCTCTCTTCTCTTCTGACCTGATTCTGTATGAATTTCTCCCATTTTCCGTCACTGCCTCCTGACTCATCACCCAGACATTGGCATCCAAAAGGTTTGGGGATGCCCCTGCACAGACCCGGACCTCGAAAGCCCTATTTCTTTATGAAGGAAAGCTAAAATCACATTGTTCCTTGCTGTGGCACTGGATTTCTTCTTGCTTTGTTGTTTCTCCTTGCCAAACCTCAAATCAGCTCGACTGATCCACCAAAACCCTAACGAACGTTGACATTCATCAAATCCGTATAGATTTGCAACAAATAAGGCTGGTTTGCTGCACCCATCCTTGGATATCACAGCCCCAAACTGGCATGGGCTCAGCACCACCAGTAACATCACATCACTGCTGTGATTTGCAGGGAAGCAAACCTCACACCCAAGTTACACCAAGCCCCAAGGAACTGTCATTATCCTCTGGAAAAAAAATTAATAACAATTAAAAAAAATCCAAGTGCTGCAAAAGGGGTGGAGCTGCAAGCGCATCACAGACTTGCTGAGGTTTCATTTCCAGTGTCAGAGCGTGCATTAGGAAAGACCATTTCTAGAGCCAGGGGCACTGAGGAATTGGGTGGTGTGTGAAGCCCAGCCAGTGATTCACTCTGATGGGCAGAATGGCTTCTGCCACCTGCCCACAGCTGGGAGAGCACCCATGGGTGCTGCCAGGCCAGGGGAGGCAGGTGCATCGGGTGGGGCTGCTCCTGAGAGACACAGACCTGCACTGCCACGCCTGGGATGTCACCACAAGGGACAGCAGCAGGAGGGTGACAGCCCTGCTCCGAGGGTGCCGCTTGGCAGGGGCCAGGGTGAGTTGTGCTGGAACTGCCATTGCACAGCGGGGCAGAACTGGTTATGTGGGGGCAGCTGAGGAGGAGCAGGGGGTCGGGATCACCCACACATCCAAGACCAACTTGATCCATGAGAATCCCACTGCAGCTGGCACAGGGAGAGGCAGGTGCATGGCATCACTCAGTTCTGTGGTGCCACTAGGACCAGAGACCACCTGGGAGAGGAGAACAAATCATGGGCTGAAACCTACACGGGAGAGGCTGAAATTTGATTTCTGAGGAAAAGTGCTGAACTCAAAGAGGTACAGCCGAGATGGGAGTCACAATGCTGACAACAGACCAGACACTGTAAGAAGAGCCTGCAGAGCCATAAGGGCAGTCAGCAGGTTCAGGATGGTAGCCCTAAATCTGCTGCCTTACAGAGCTCCATTTCCAAAAGAAACTTTTAAACCTCTGATTTCCCACCACACACAGGCCAAGTCACACAATTCCCCTGACCCAGCTGAATCCTAGGGATCAAAGCAAACGCTGACCTGGCCCTTGCACTGTGGACACAAACACCTCCAATTTAGCAGGGAAAACATGTGTAAGACTCAGAAATCCTTCAGCACACAGCAGGGCAGCTGGAGCGGATCAACGTAATCCCTGAAGCAGCGAGCCAGGGCCAGCAGCTGCTGTCCCCCTGCAGTGGCTGTGCCTTGCCCTGGGCACCACGAGGGTCCCACAGGCAGCTCCCACTGCTTCCCCAGGCATCTGCCATCCCGAGGGAGCCACGGGAATCAGACCCTGCCACTGTCCCCATCTGACCCACCTCTGTCCCTAGAACTGAGCCAAGCCCCCAGAAAGGCCAAATCTGGCTCCCAGCAAGCTCCTCCCGTGTTCCTGCTCCCCAAAGAGGAGAAAATGGGCCATTTTAGCCTGGCACAAGGACACACATGTTGAGACATCAGAACCCAGCAGCTGCAAGTGCTCCCTTGCTGAGCCCTCCCAGGGTCCCCCCAGCCCGTGGCACAGCACCTGCTGCAGTCCCAGGAGTGCAGCTTCCAGCCCAAATCCAGGAGTCTGGAAAGGCTGCACTATTTGCATCCCAGGGTTGTGGTGAGGAGGTTGAGCTCCCTCAGCAGCCCTTCCCTCCCTACAGCCCACCTTGCACACCCTCCTCCTCCTCCCTGGGGGAGGAAGGCTCAGGCTGCAGGCGGTGGCAGTGGAACACCACCAGATCCCCTGGTTGCCTCAGCCAGACACTCCCAAAACCACCACCTCCCCTTCCCCTCCATCCATCCATCCATCCGTCCATCTGTAGAGATTCACTTTTATAATACCTGGTTTTGGGCAGCACTTCCTCCCACCTCTTTCAGACCAAACGCTTTTGGGTAATTAACTTAATCAGGGATTAATTACCACCATCCCCTGCCCAGCAGGGAGACCTTAAGCACCGTCTTTTGGGGTTTGGCAGAGCTGTGGGGTCCTCAAGGAGGAGAAATTCTCCGGCTTCATCAGCTCGCTCCGCCCCTTTCCCTGCTCCCAGCGGCCGAGCGCGGAGCTCCATCTGCAGGCGCAGCTCTGCCTCCATCACCCCGAAAGCAGCTCCCCCCCAGATTCGGGCCCTGGCACACGGGTGTTTGGCACACCCCGGGGCCCACAGCCGAGCAGCTCCCACAGCTCTGCCCAGGTATGAGTTTAGCTCCGGTCCTCGCTCACCCATCCAAGGTGATGCCCCAAGACCAGCTGGGCACCCCAGACTTTCCCTCCTGTGGAATGAGGAAAGAGAGAAGGGCGAGCTCAGGACCACGGGGCAGGCACCAGAGGGAGTCACAGCTCTGTGCAGCGCCTGCTCCGCCTGTCCCGTGGCCAAAGTGCTGGAGATTGAGCTGGTGGGCTCCCAAGGGACACTTGGTCCTGAGCTCCTGGGCTTCCAAAACGTGAGACCCAGCCTGATTTGTGTGCCAGGGAAAGAAGCTCAGTGGACACCAGAGCTGGCACAGCCACCAAGCCCTCACCCATGGGATGCAAAGTCTCCTTCCAGGGACCCAAACCTTGGATGCTGGGGGGACAAAGCCGCTGAGCCCCATCCCATGGGTTGCTAAGCCCTCTCCTTGGGATCAAGACCTTGGGTGCAGCCGCAGCCTCTCTGAGAGCTCCGGTGGTGCCAGGCTGGGACGGAGCTGGCGGGGGCTGAGATGCCAGATCTGTCAAGGGCTGTTTGCCAGTCCACATCCTCCCAGCCCTGTGAGCCTTGGCAAGGTCATGCTTTTAACCTTAAATAAATACCCTTTCCAGGATATCTCGCTGTTTGCACGGCCCAAATGGCCACTTCAGGCCCCAGAACGCTTCCCCCTCGTGCTGAGCAGCTCCGGGAAGAGGCTGGATCCTGTCTGGCTAATCTGGCCGATCTGTTTGCATGGCACGGGCCGGACGGCGGCGAGACGGGGCGGGCAGAGCCCTGGTCATGCACCAGCTGCGGGGGAGGCTTTGTGGACAATGCTTGGTCTTATCCAGGCTCTGTGCTGGTCTTATCCAGGCTCTGTGTTGGCCCAGTGCTGCCCTGCACTGCCCCGACACCTCCGCATGGAAGTGGCTGAATGGCAAAACCCCACAAAGGACAAACAGAAAGGGGTTGGAGGCTCCACACCCTCAGTGTCATTCTCACCATCTTTTTCATTGCTGCTATATTTTTCTCATCCATTTGACCCTAAGATGGGTGCTGGAGGGGTGGTAGGTGGGGAATTGCTCTGGCAAACCTCAGTGATGTTCACCCGGGGTGAGAACACCTGGGATTTACCTGCCAGGAGCAGCCAGGTATGGGGACATCAACCTAACTCCTCACTCTGGCAAGCTTTGGGGGCTACATGGCATTGTAGAGCTTGAATCCTCCTGGCTCTGGGGTTGGGACAATGTTCCTCTGGGTCCTGGCTAGGCCAGAGTGCTGCTGTGCTGCAGGGATAGACCATGAATAACCCTGCAAATGCAGAGTGTGGACAGACCCTTGGGACAACCTGACAGAGTGGGAGATTCTTCCCTGCGTGGAGTTAAACACAGGCCTGGTATCAGCTGCACCACGTATCCAAACACAACTACCTCCCCTCTTCCTTTTCTAGTAGCCACCTGCAAATACAAGAATCCCAAAGCTCAGGGATAAGCTTACCCTTGGGAAGTAATTTCTTTGCTTCCCAAGGCTGCATGAGACTCACAGCAGTGGCTGGTGAAGGGAGGTTTATTCAAAGCACGTGGAAACCAAACCCAGCACAAAGTCCTGCCCTGAGCCCTTGGACATCGCAGCCCAGGGCTCAAAGCCACAGCACCAAACCCCACCTTTCCCCATGAGCACCCCCAAAGCCCCTGGGGACTCACTGCTTATCCACCACCAGCATATCCTGATACCATACCTAGGCTGTGTTTTCAGTTTTATCCCTGCTTTATTCACTGTAGTTTTATTCACAAGTGCTTTATTCACTGTATCAGCAGTGAATAAAGCAGTTGTCATCCATCCCTGCTCCAGCTCAGCTTAAAATCCAAAGCCTGGCTGGAGGTGTCAACTAATCACAGACTTCCTCCACTTAGCAGCTCAGGGCCAAGGTAATCACTGGTTTGGATGCCTCTGCTCTTGCCCCGACCGAAACTGCTTGCCCCCACCCCTGTGTCCCTGGCGTCACCGCCTGGCCGGGTGTTACCCAACGCAGGTGCACGGTGGAGATGCCATGGGCTCTGTCCTCTGCTGCCATAATGCTGAGCCTGCCACCAACAGTGTCACCAAGGGATGGTTGAGTCTTCTCTCCTGCCAGCCTGGCAGGTCTTCTGTAATGTTGAAGTTCTGTGGGGTCCTGTCCTGGCAAGGATCAGCTCTGAGGAGGAACCAGCCATGGCTCCAGTTCCAGTCAGCAGCCAGTGATTGGAATTATGCTCCTGGACAGAACCCTACACTTCCAGTACTCAAAGATTAAATATGTTTCTCCTTGTAAACGTGGCACTACCCAACCCCAGCCTTCCCAGGTCCCAGGTGCCCTTCTGGTCCCAACCAGAGCCACTGGGGCTGGCCACACACAAGTCCCTGCAGGCAGGCACCCGGGCCAGCAGCTCCCTATCAGACGCCCACACAGCATTTTTACCACTCGGTGCAGACAGCGTAACTCCAGGCTCCATCCTCTGCCCTCTCAAGGAAAGAGGGACGTTTCCAGTCTCCTCAGTGTGCAGAAGGAGGATGTGGACCCCAGGATGGCATTAGCCAGCACTTTCCACCTTGGGCTGATCTGTGACCGAGCACGGGTGGGTTGCCAGGGTGGCTGAGTGTTACTACCCACAGCTGCTTTTGAGGGACAGTTCTCTCTGCCAGCTTCCACTGCTGGCTTCGCAGGCCAGAAGGGAAAGGAGTGGGGAGGGAGTGCAGGGCTCAAGGCTGAGAGCCTCTTCCTTTCTCCCCCAGGAGTTTTTGAACAGGCTCTGCTGGGGCTGTTGCATTTGCCCAGTTTAAGAAACCAGAGTAAGGTGGGTACTGACCAGTAGCTGTGTCTTTACTCTGTTCCTGTTCTATCAGGATACCTTGAATTCATGGAAACCAGGAATTCCTGCAAGACAGAAAGCTCCCTGCTCATTAAGAAGCCCAAGTACAGCATTAATTGGCGAGAGGAGAGATTGCACGATGCAGCCCCTGCACCTGAGATGGGCACTGCCCTCCTCTGGGCATGTGCCCATGCTTCTCCCTGGCATGGCAGGGTGGTGCCAGCCTGGGTGCAAACAGCAATTAGGTGCCCTGGTGCCCGGGCAGGTGCCGGTCCCGCGCTGCTCCGGCCGCAGGGCAGGCGAGGGCAGCCAGGCCGTGATGTAACAGCCGTGCCCGGGAGGCAGCGCTGGAAGGGAGCGAGCGCCCGCCCGATCCAGGGCTGGCAATCCAGAGTGCTGCGTCACTCCTGCGGCCTGGAAAGTTGGTTGGGAGCCAAAGAGCTGCCCAAATCCAGCTGGACTCCAAGAATGCATCCCCACCTCACCGGTCGTGCGTGGCTGTAACCTATTTCCCACTTTTGGCTGCTGCAGAGAGATTATAGTTGAGCTGAGGGGATGAGGAGAGGGTCTGTCTCAGCTCCATCCTGCTGCCAGGCCTAGGGACACATCCAAGCAGCACCCAGTGAGTCCACTTTGTCCATTACATCCTTCCCACTTGGCACAGGCAGCCCACCAGAGCCCTGCTGAATTAGGCACTCACCAAGGGCAGTTTTTGTTTCTTCTTCCAAGAGAGTGCCCAATGCTCCCTGCCATCCAGAGGGATAACTCACATGCTGCCTGGCAGCTATTTCATCAGCACAGCCAGACCCATACAACCAGTTAGCTTGGAAAAACACGATTCTTCTAATGATACCTTTGGAGAAGTGGTGCTCTGGATCCCAGTCGACCACGGGAATATCTGGAGGAGCCCTGAGGAGGTTGTGGGGCAGCTCTGGCTGGCACATGGCTCCAAACCCAGTCCTGCCAGCAGCACTGGGTGAAGAAGTTGCCTTCCATCCCCAGTACCTTAAAAACAGCATTTTTCAGCCCACTAAGAAAACACAAGCACCAGGAAAGCTGCTAATCCTCCAGCTGGTTTTCCCATGAAAGAAAAGTCTCCCTGGCCCCATTCCTCCTGCTTTTCCCCTCCCACTGTAAGGCATTGCAGGTAAATCCAATGTGCTGCTCCTTAATCCCAGCCTGGGGAAGCAGGAGCCACCCTGACCCAAGCAACCTCACCTCACTGGTGCATTTTATTACTGACTTCAGCCAGGTCCTGCTGGGATCAGGGTCAGCAGCAGCCAGAGCTCACTGGCGGGAGGGCAAAGTGGGGCACAGCAAAAGAGGGAGGAGGCCCACAAAAAAAAAAAAAAAAAAGTAGGGAATAGAAACCAGGTTAGGGCTAAACTGTGGGTGTAGAGGCTGTTGTGGCAGGCAGAGCTGGCTGCTCTGCCAGCCCAGGGGACCAGAGGGCCTCCGAGCCATCCTCAGCATCCTCACCAGATTTCCAGGGTTTTCCATCCTCTGGTTCTGGGAGTTGCTGTGCTGGAGGACTCAGGGAGAGCAGAACTACAGGGATGAGGCTGGGTGCAAAATGAACAAGAGCGCAGTCCTAAAGCCATTGCTTCATCCTGCAAGGGCTCTTCTGGTCCATCAGATGGCCATGTGGCTCCAGAGGGTCCTTGCTGCCCCAGAAGTGTCAGACCAGGACAGTGACACACCAGGAATGGAGAGTCAGAGAGCAGTTCTGCAGAAAAAGTAGGGTTTGTTTTTTACCTTTCTTCCCTATTGGGAAGAGAACAATCAACAATGAGCCAAGCTTGGCACAAGGCAAGATAAGGCTGGCCTCCTGCAGTGCCTGCGGTGGCACCATGAGCATCACGGGGCCCTTGGCACAGCCCAGAGGGTTCCTCTGAAACACACACAGGGCTCACAAGGTGCCCAGCACCACCCTGGCACCTGCCAGCCCAGGAGGCCCAAGGGCAGCTGGATCCACTGGAAAACACGGAAGGCATCTTGTAGTCACATCCCTGGCTGGGCCATGGCCAGCTGGAGGCAGGCAGGGAGCTGATAGCAGAATTTACCAAGAGAGGCCAGAGGCAGTTCTGGGAATAGCCCTGCTGCCCAGGCTGAGCCCACTTCCAAGAAAGATGTTTCTTTCTAGCACATGGCAAAGGTGATATCCTCAGAAAACTGGGAAATTCGCTGGAAGAAAGGTGACTAAGACTCATGTTTTGTTGGAAAAAGAGGTGGAACCAGCCTCCTTGAAGTTCATGGGAAATCTCAGGTTCAGCCTGAGCGTGGATTGATGGCTTTTCCCAATCCCACAGGACAACTTGTCACCTAGGAATGCACTCCATCTGCTTGGGTGGGAGAAAACCTGCTGTCAGCCATAGGAAAAATATCCCTATAAGCTCTGCTTTCCCCTAGCAGTAGGTCTCCCTTTCCCATAGTAAAAAGTCCTCTGGCCAACCAAATTACCTTTCCAAAAGACAAGCCTGCAGTGATGTTGTGAGTGGGTTCCCGTGCCCATTCCCTGTCCCATGGGAGTGCAGGGCAGATTGCCCTCAGTCCCTTGGGAAGGCTCTGCTGGTGGCAGGGCTGGTGGGGATCCAGGATGGAGAGGACATCTGAGGAGAGAGAGTCAGGGCTGCCAGCTCCCACCCCTTCGTTACATACATAATAATTTTGGGAAGGAACAGTGTAAAAAGGCAATTCTTTTAGCCTTCAGTCCCATCACAGCCTTATGCTGCTGTCAGGGCTGGCACAGTCCTTGCCATCACCTGTCCCTGGGGTGGTGAGAAAGCGAGCTTGTGGTACCCTTCAGAGAAGAAGACACCCATTCCATGCCACCTCCTCCAGCCCTTGCTGTCTGTGGGATCCTGGGGCGGGCTGGCGACCTGCTCATACCCCTGGCATGGAAAGCCACCCAGGAGGCACTGGCTGATCTTCCCTTGGGAAAGGCGGTGTGAGCACGTGGCATCCCTGCCCGGCCGAGGGAGCAGCCCCGGGCCAGGTGAGTAACACCTTCAGCTGCTGCCTCGAATACCGGGGGCTGATCTCTCACCTGGTGCCAGCAGGGAGGAGCCGCGCTGCTCCGCTGGCACCCGGGATCCTGTCTTGGCACCTCCAAAATGCCTCCTGGGGAGGGCCAGGGAGCCCTCACTGCCACCCCGGGTTTTGTGAGGGATGCCCAGCACGGGCAGGGCTGTCCCTGTTCCCGTCGGTGTTGTCCTGGAGCCGGAGCAGGGCTCTCGTCACAGACACACCGACGTTGCTCCCAGCTCCCTGCCGGCACGGCATTGTATAACCTCTTACATCAGGCGGTGCTGGGCCTGCCCTGGCTCTGCATGCAGTCCTGGGACACGAAGCTCCGGGCTCCCACTCCCTGGGGATCCCTGCATCTTCTGAGTACCCCGGGGGCCTCCATCCTGCAGCCCTCCCTCAGGGATGCTGGCAGGTGCTGTCACCTGATCCCCACTGTCACCCAAGGATGCTCATCCTCCACCTCAGGACCTTTGGGGAACACAAAGCAGCACTTGTCATTGTTTGTGAAAGCAGCTGGGGGGGGGGGGGGCGGGGGAGAAGAGGGGGTTGAAAGGGAAAAAAAGGCAAAAAAAAAAAGCTTGCTTTTATGCTTTTCCCAGGTGAGAGGAGAGAAGGGGCAGGATGTGGTCAGAGCTGATCCCCGACCAGCAGTAGAGATGAGTCCAGCACATCCCATCGCAGTCTGACAGGTGCCCATAAAGCCTCCACCTCCTCAGCCGTCTCTGGCCTGCTTTCCAAACCCGACTGTCCGGGTTTCGGGGTACTGGAGGGGTGCCAAAGCACCAGGACAGTGGGGCGAAGGCATTCCCTGGCACTAAAGCAGGCAGGACACCATGCCACGAACAGCACCTGCTGCTCACCTCCCCTTCCCGGCCCCCGAAACGCGAGCAAAGCCCCTGGGGAGATGCTGTCTGTGCGTGTCAGCGAGCGCCCTCGAGGGCTGAGCAGCAGCCATGAAACCACAGCCGGGCCCACTTCCCTGGGCACGGGTGGCCGAGCCCGGACACCGCCACCGAGCTCCCACTGCCGCCCCTCGGGCATCCCTGGAGAGCGTCCCGGTGCCGCGGGGCTGGGTTCGGAGCCGGGCGCTGTTATGTAAAGCAGCAGGAGAGTGGCGGGGATGAGCCGGGCTTTGTAGGTCAGAAAATGGAAGTGCGGGGCAGTTCGGGGACTGGGCTGGGTCAGCTCGTGAGTCAGTGGCAAAGGAGGGACCGGCGGAGGCTTTATTAGCGGTGAGGGGTGGAGCGAGGCTCCGCAGGCAGGCGAGCAGCGCCGAGCTCCGGCACCGACGGAGCGGGGCTCGCCCTCCTCCC
>NW_005054370.1:2965687-2985776 GCF_000277835.1 Geospiza fortis | reverse complement strand
ATTGGGCGGGGCCGAGGGCTGGGCTCCCTGCTCCTCCGCGGGTAGCGGCTCCGATGGGGACGTGGATGCCCTGTGCAGCTCCCCGTCCCTCCCCAAGTGGGCAGCCGTGCTGCTCAGCTCTCCCTCGCCTCGTGGGACCCCAGGGGATCCCCCTGCCCCGGGAAGTCTGCTCCAAAACACTAGTGGGGTCAAGGTGCTGAAATAAGGGGTGTTGGTATGGGAGGTCTGCAGTGCCAGGGATGAAGAAAGGTTTGGGGATGGCATCCCCATCTGACTCTGGTGCTGTGAGCTGCAGCCACCCCGGGTCAGCCGAGCCTCAGTGCCACGCTCAGGGGCTGTTGGTGGCTGTGGAGAAGGACCAGGCTGTGGGTTTATCACTGCAGACATAAAAGGCAGCAGCAGGCTGACTTCCAGAATCCGCCTTCTGCCCTGTTCAGGCCTTCTGGCATTCTGGAATTCCTGCACATTCCTCTACACTGGTCACCAGCACTGCCCACAGCTGATGGCACTGCACTCCAGCGATGGGGACGTGTCAAGTCCGGCCATCCCAGACATGGGTGCATTTCCGAAACAGCCAGAGAGCCCAGGGCGGTGTCCTGGGGGGGGTGAGCATGGGTGAGGGTCCCAGGCTCTGCTTGGACATGGTCATGCTTGCCCAGTTTTGCTGTTTCCTGGGGTAGAGATAATGGATGGGAACAAAGGGATGTTGTGGCAGACAGATCTGTCGCCGGCGCCTCCTGCGAGGGCAGAGCCCGTCCTTGGACCAGAGCAGCGTCGTGCTGAGCCTGCTGCTGCCTCTGCCCAGGCAGTGGTGGCTGCAGCCTCAACAGAGAGGAGATGGGACCCTTGGAAAGTCCATCCATGCTTGCTCACTGTCTGGGTTTCGGTGGTTTCTGGGCTGGATGCCACCCTGGCAGCCCTGCCCTTGCTGCTCCAGCCAGTTCCATGAGGAACTGGGTGGCCCAGCCTTCACCCAGGTGTCTCCTTTGGTGATGGCTGCTCCTGGTCCCACCAGGACTTTGTGGGCTGGGTGCCTCGGTTGGCTGTGTAGAGTGCTGATGTGTTAGAGCTTGGTGTCCTGCAACAGGAAGATATAGTTGTTGTCAAAGTACAGTCTGAAACGTTAAAGCTTGGAGATCAGGAGCAGCAGGAAGGTTGTCTCTGTCACTGCAAGAAAGTGAGGGATAATGATGAAAGCTGGAATCACCACAGCCCTCAGAGCCAGCCTGGAGCTCAGGTTCTGTGAGCAGGGATCCCTGGTGCCTGGGCAGGCAGTGCCGCAGTACGTGCAGTGCCACAGTACATGCAGTGACAGTCACTGGCCTGGCCCCACACCAGCCAAGGGTCCCACAGCCCCCTCAGAGCCTTTGCCCCCAGCAGAGTGTGCAGAGCAACATCTACAGGCCATCCAGAGCATCAGTCCTGCAGTGCAGGTGTTTGCCCCAGGTACAGCATGGTCACAGCTACCAGCACTGCTCAGGAGCCACTGCTGGTGCTGTCCCAGCTTCTGAGGGTTGCCCACCTGCCATCGCCCCTGGGACCCACGTGTCCCTGCTGGCCTGACCCTTTGTTCACACAGGGGATGTTGTGGTGCTGGGGCTGTGCCTGACTGCTCAGAGTTCTCACCCCAGCACGTGGAGTGGCACAGAGCCAGCTCCATCACTGGGCTCAAGTCAAGTCCTCCTAAAACAGTTCTCCAGTTTCAGTTTCCCTGGAGCAGTGTTTCTGTGAGCCCATCCTCAGTGCTGGTTTCAGGGCTGTGCCAGAGCCCAGGTGTCACAGGGGACCAGGCATGTTCAGCACCTGGGGATGATGATGTCCTGGGTGATGACCTGGAATGACCAGGTGGTGCCTGGGCTCCAAGCATGCTTCTTCCCAGCAGTATTGTCAGTGCCCATTGGGATGGATCCAGAGTGGGCCCAGGGCACTGGTGATGCCTCACACCTTTCTCTGCCCTGGCTCCCCCCTGGGATGCTCAGTGCTATCTGCAAGTGTGGCTCTGTGCTCCTTCTTGGGAGCAAGCCAGGATGATGGGTACAAGGAGAATGGGTACCAGGGAGTTCACACCAGCCCTGAAAAAACTGGTGTCAGAATCCATGGTATTGCTTATATTTTGCTAGTACTTATAAATTGCATTAAGTAGAAAATTTATGAATTGCAAATGTAGAAAATTATTTTCCCTGTTAATTCTGATTTCAGAATAAACTCTGTAAATTCTGAAGTCAGAATTTAAATAAAATGGCCCTCAGCTTTTCCCACTTTTCCAGCCCACTCAGCAACTGTCACTGGGAAGACATGCTGAGCTGTGTCCATGCTCCTGCCTTTTGGGGCACTTTTTGGTTTTGGGAATAGCCATGGAGACTCCCAAAAGCAGTTGCAAGGCCCCTGTGAGGTGCTGCATCCAACCCAGGCCATATCAGTGCTATATCCATCCCTGTGCTGGGCTGCCAGGGATCACCATGCAAGGCTCAGCAAATCCAGAGCATGCAGGAGGTGCTCTGCAACAACCCCCTTGCCTCTGTCCTGGCCATGCACCTTCCTGTAGCCATGCATTACTCAGCTGCTGGGCCAGGAAGTGAATCCCTGGTGGGATGGGCAGGAAATAATTAAGCAAGTGGGGTGAAATGGCCCATGCTGGCCTGGCAGGTCCTAGACCCCAGAGCCACCCTCCAGTGTGGGCCCCATGGCTGTCACCAACTCTGGGCGAGCTGGGGAAGAGGAGCACCAGGCAGGGCTGAGGGCAAGATGCTCCAGCCCAAGTAAAATGCCTCCCCCTGGGCCTCTCTGCCTGTAGGAGCTATCTGGTGTTCTGTGGGTTCTACCTGGTGTCCTGTGGTTGATGTCCTTTCTCAGTTCCCATGTCAGTCCCCCATGGCAAGGCCGAGCACATGTGCCATCCAAGGGCAGCAGCCCATAACCAGGTGCTGCCAGAAGCCTGGAGAAGCAGCCACGTCCCCACGGGCCAGAGGTGGTACCCAGCAGCCAAGCAGAAATGCTGCAATGCTGCCTGCAAGCCCACATCTCCAACAACACCACTGTATGACCTCAGTCTGGCCCAAAAACCTCCCCTGCTCTCTCCCCACTCCAGACCATGGTCTGGAGCATCTGAGTGCTGAGTGCCAACATAACCCCCCTTGCAGCAGCTGCCTGGGGATAAAGGCAGGGCCTGGGAATCAGCACCACTTTCGTGAGCAATGCTCCTTCAGTGGAGTTGCTGGGGCTGTCCAGCTCAAGGATGAAGTGTCCATGCCACACCTGGACCACTGGCATGGCTCATTGGCCTTTCTCCACTCCCTACACATCACCTCCAACACTGTCAGGGACAAGGAAACACGTGTGCAAGCTAAACCCAGGGGACTGGTTTTGCTGGGAAGCCCCATTTAACACAGACACACGGTGGTTTGGGGTTTGTGGCTCAGGGTGTTACAGGACAACCATCCCCAGGATCACTGGTTCCCTGATGAGGACTTGCTGCCATCCACTGCAGGACCTGCCCTGTGTCTGACTGCTCTGGTGCCACAGGCAGGGACAGTGTTTGCTCCTTGGCAGCAGCGGGTCGGGGAAACCTGCTGCCTGGCTGGGTTTCTGTTTGGGAGGGTATTTAAGGGTGTTCTCCAGGGTGTGCCAGCTCTGGCCTCCACCCTGCTTTCACAAGCACCCTCTCCAAAAGGAGGTTGTTGTTCTCGGTCGTGGAGTGTAATGAGCACCGTGAGGTTCCCCCGTGGAAGCTCCGATGGGCAGAGCAGCCACAGGGCAAGCTGAGCTCTGAGAACCCGGGGACAGCCACATTCCCATCTCATGCTCCATCATGAGCCCAGTGGGATGCTGCAACCCAGCTGGATGGGGGGCTTGGAATGCAGGAAGCATCTCTTTGGCCAGGGCTTTGGATGTTGTGTCCTGCAAGGGCTGTGGCCCCACACCTTGTGGGACAAACTTGGTTGGAAACAATGGACCAAACCTTGAGACAAAGAACACGCATGAGATCCAAATGCAGGTGCTTGTTCTGGAGTTTTTGGTGCCAATGACAGCCTCCCATGTCCACAGACCACCCTCCTCATCCCACAGAGCCCATCTCTTGGGCTCTGCCACATTGCATTGATGCCACAGCTCAGTTTTGGTCTCTCCCTGTGTCACAGAGGTGACCACATTGATCTCAGGGCTTGGTGATCCCAAGTGGCATTTCTGGGCTTGGTCTTAGCTATGTAGGGACATGTCCCATGGCACCTGGGTACTGTCATGTCACCAAACCTTTCACTGGCTCTTTGAAGGAAAGACAAGTTGGGAGAAAGGATTTCTGCCCGCATCAGCTCAACATCAGCAGCTGCTTGGGTGCTCCTAAGCAAAACAGCAAAAGTCAGGGAGTGTGCACACCCCAGGTGCCTAGACCTCTGAAATACCCTCCACATCCCAGTGCCTGGCCTGCTAAAGTCTCCAGTGGGTGCCAAGCCAATAGATCCACTTCTCTTTGTCACCTGCTGGGATAAACTGGTTCCCATTGCACGGGAGTGGCAATGGAGTGAGCCATGGCAAATCACTCCCCTCCTGCACCCTGCACAGACCCAAAGGCACAATCCATCCCCAGGGAAACTGGGGCTGGGGACTGGTTCATGGTGGGCAGCTGATGCTCTGGCAGTTACCCAGAGAAGGGGCAGAGGGCTTGGATGAGGTTCACATGTGCATGAGGAAGAGGGTGAATTTAGGGATCACAGCCTCACCTGAAAACCGTCCCGAGGGTGCAGGTCCTGCTGGCAGCAGTGGATCCCAGTGGGCTGGGGGCCCTATCCTGCTCTCCCAGACCTGGTCCCGGCAGAGGGAGCTGTGACATCAGCCAAGCCATCGCTCTCCCTGCTGGGACACCAGCCCTGGGCTTTGGAAAGGGACCAAAGAAAACAGTGCTGGGGCCGGGGTAGTGCAGCCTTCTTGGAGAACTCACTGACTCAGCACATCTGATCGCTCACCCTTTTGCCTGTATATTGAGCCAAGAGTTATTCAGAACTTGTAATTCCACATATAAATGCATGGTTAGGTCTTAAAAAATGCTTTAAAAAACTGAGGCTGGGACACCACACTGTCCTGGCGGGGATTCAGCCACTGGGGGAGCAGCAGGGCAGAGAAACACCCGAGTATTTCTAACTTGCAAAGAGTAATTTCCCTCCCCTACACCCACACACCCAGGGCAAGCACAGACAGGGAGCAGCACAGCTGCTTCACACCAAACAAATCCCCATCTTCCAACCAGCATAACCACGGCCTCTGCAGCTCCAAAGGGACTAAGTGTGGTCCAAATCCCAGCCTGGCCTGCGATGAGCACACACAGGTCATTCCTTATCATTTGCATCCCTGAGATGAAGTGGATAAGCACTGCCAGTAACGTGTGCAGCATTTTTCTGATCTGACAGTCTGCATCACAGCCTGAACAGGCACTTTGCCAATACCCCATGTCACAGGCTGCTGACTCTCCCTCAAGAGGATATGTCACTGCCCATCCTGCTGCTGCACCCCAGAAACTCCTGCAACCCAGGAGCCATTCATAGATCACACGTAAAATGGTGCAGTGGAGCTGGGAGTTCCCTGATCATTGGGATGGGTCTGTGGAAACACCTGGCACTGTGGTTCAGAGCTGTGCTTGGAGCACTGATGCATCAGGGATGCTCAGAAGAGGCTCTGGGCTGCAGCCTGGTGCTGTGCTCAGTCCTGGGAGATTGCTGGATTTCAGAGACAAAGTCCTTTGCACACAAACTACTGACACAGCTCAGTGCTCTGGAGAGATGGGACAGAAACACTGGTCTGTGAAATAACCATTTGACCACTGGAAGGCAACTACCAACATGTTCAAAGCATCATCTTCATTCTTGATTTTGCCCTCAAGACAGCACAGAGCAGACTCACAGACTTGTTGGGCACCAGCTGGCTAAAGTCACAGCTGGCACATTTCAAACTGAGACCATGACCATCAGAACTGCCTTCCAAAAACATAACACCAGACAGGATGATGCTTCTCACCAAAGGAGAACCAGGAGAGAGAGCAGAATTCCCAAACCCTCTGCTCCTCAAGCCCAAACCCCAAAACAACCACTTGCTCAGGGAAGAATAGATTGTAATTATTTATTTTGTGTCCCTTTGAAAATATCATGTTATCTCCTTCCATTCATGGCTTGGTGTGGTCTCACAGCCTGTGACAGCAGTGCCCCAGCCATCAGTGCAGCTCACTCCTTCCTCCAGTGGGAGACCATGGTCCCTTGAAGGCTGGCAGGTTGGAGCTGCCTGGTCCAATCTCAGCTGTCATCCCCCCGTGCCAGGAACTGCCCGGGAGCATTGCACAGACAGGGAGCAGAGTGAGGGAGCAGTCCCATGGGACTGGTGGGGATGGCTGTAGCTTTCAGCTGCCCCAGAAAGGGAGTCTCTGGCTTGTGTTTTCTGGCAACTTAGAACTGGGTTTGTTTCTTGAGCATTAAAAAAAAAAGATGCTGCTGCTATCTGCAAAGGAAAAGAGAAAAATCTATCAGCACCGTGAGGATCCAAGAACAAGCTGTACTGAAAGGCTGTAAAAGCAGCACACAGATTATCTGAAGGCTGGGAAGCCCAAACAAAACAGTGAATTGGGGTGTCAGTGCATGTGGCCTTCCCTTCTCCTCTCTGACAGGTACAGTCCTTTAACCCTATGAACCAAACCCTGGAAACACCATAAAACAGCAACAACTCCAACCCAGATATGCAATCTCCAGAGGCCTGAGTAAGATCTCAAGCATTTGGGGAAGGATTCCCAAAGCCACCTGGCACTGCTGTCAGCCTGCTCCCACCAGGAATTGTGGTTGATTTCCTAATATCTTCAAAAGGTGAAGAGTCAATACAAACCTGAGTGTGGTTGAAAATCTCAGCTACATGGACTGAGAAGTATCAGACCACAAAGCAGTCTGCATTCAAATGGGTTATGAAACAAAACAAGGGCTTCACATCCTGCCCAGTTCCATTAAGGTTGTTGAGTAATGAACTAACGCTATTGCCACCTCTCCAAACTCTCATCCTTTCCACATGAGCAGGAATTTGCCCACACACAGAAGTGCTGAGGTTACCTGGACTCCTACTCTTCCAAAGCAGGTTGAAAACAAGACCTTACATTATCCACATCTCCACCTGCTGAAGGGTTTAACCCCTCAGACACCCCATCTCCTACTTACAGTTCAGTGTCTACAATGACATCTGGCTTCTCCAGCGTTTGTCGTCTCCTCTGGATGGCATCCACAATCTTTTTCCTGGGGCCCAAAGGGATATTGATGCTCTTCAGGTCATGGTCTGAGCACAGCATGAGGGCCTCCAAGTCAATCTTTTCCTTCTTCAGGATGGAGATGAATTCAAACATGTGCAGGGAAGCCAGAAAAGTTTCCAAGGGGCTGGTGTCTGGTTCATCGTCGTCATCTAAGCCCAGCTCCACCTCATCCCAGGGCAGCTCCTCGGCGTTCCTCTCCTGCAGGCTGTTGGCACTGCCAATGCTGTCGTTGAGACTTGGCGAGCGCTGCAGGCGGCTCCGCAGTCTGACGCCCATCCCGTCGGCGCCGTCCTCCCCCAGCGCAGCCCCGTCCTCGCGGCCGATCCCGAAGAGCCCGCTGCTCACGTAGTTGCGCCGGAACACCATGGTGCCCAACCCGGGGCGGTTGAACAAGGAGTCGTGTCCGGAGTCAGTGCTGACCTCGGAGTGGGCCGAGTCCATGTGCAAACCTGGGTCGCTTATGGCACGGGAGACGGTGTCTTCATCCGTGAGGAACATGTCGCGGATGTTGCGGCGCGTCCACTCCTTCGGGCTGGCGTACGTGCCCTGCTTCACAAACATGACGTCATTGCCCAGCTGCAGACCAGACAGAGACCGCACGCTTTTCCTGCCATCCTCGTAGATCTTGAACGTCCCGTCCACCTGCTTCTTCTTCTCTAATTTCTTTTGTATTTTCGTCTTTCCCTTGGCTGTGCCATGGATGGTGGCTTGTGAATATGGCAGGGAAGTCACCATAGACATGTGCTGGAACTTCTTGCTTAAGGTGCTGCTGGAATAGCTGGAAAAGCTCATGGTATCCGAATTATCTGACATCTCCTTTCTGTACCGTTTCTCCATCCTTTCGTGGTGCTTCTTCTGCAGCTTCACGCAGTCCTTAATCCTCCTCTCTGCATCCCGAAAGGCCTTGTCCTTCAGTTTGCTCACCAGCTTAGGGTTGAGGTTGCTCTGCTTGGCAGCAATCGAGTCCAGGTACCGCACACACTCCATGTGCCCCTTCATGGCTGCCATGTCCAGTGGGGTGTGGTAATCATTGTCCAGGCACCAGATGTTGGCCCCAAAGGAGATGAGGAAGGAGAGGCAGTTCAGGTGGCCGTTGGCTGCTGCCAGGTGGAGGGGAGTGTTCCCCCATATGTCACATTTGTCTGGATCACCCCTAGGCAGCAAGAAAATCAACTGTTTAGCAGCAGGGATTGATGACAGACTTCACTGAGACATTCCCAGCTGTGCAGGGGCAAATCAGCACCATGAACTGTTGCCTCCTCGCTTGAAATATCAAGCTGTGCACCTAAGGTTCCTGCAACTTATTTTAAAGGGGTCTTCTGGAGGGGTGTACTACTGACATGGAATCACGTGCCCCACATGCAAGGCTGTGGCAATGTGACTTGAATTTAGGTCTCAAGAAAAATGTGTTCCCACATCAAACCAACTACTGGAGAAAGGCAAGTCAGGTTCTGAATAGCCCAGAACTGAGACAATGGGTCTAATTCCATCTCAGACCTTAAGCTTGTTGTAAAATTTCAAATCTCAAATATCCCATTTAATTCTGGTCAGAGTCTGTCTTCAGACCTTGGCTTCATTCAGACTCTGTGCCAAAATGCCTCTCTGTATTCCACATCCTGGGTAGGACACCTTGGGATCGCACCATGAAACATCCATCCTCAGCAATGGTTCTGAAACCCCCCAGCTGCTGTACCTTCCCACCCAGCTGTTCCTTGGCACCTGGGGAAATCTGTGGCACAAAGAGGAATGTTGGCAGGAGAGGATAAGAGTGATTTTGCTGTCATTGGCCTCGGCATTGGGGTTTTGAGGGAGATTTTGCTGTACCGTGCTTGGTCTCCATAGCACAGCTGGAAGCATGCTGGTATTAGCACATCCAGAGAATCCAGTTTCAGAGAAAGTGCAGATTAGGTTTCTGCACTCCTCAGGAGCTGGACACTGCCGGTGGCATTTCCATTCACACTGTGCCAGCCCCTGCCCCAGCAAGCTGCTGGCAGGACACAACCACTTGCCTGCATCTCCTCCTCCTGTGCCAGGACAAGCACAAACCTGGGATTCAAGGGAAGTCTGTCCTCCTGACATTCCTCTGTATTTGTGCTCAGGTGAAACGAGAGAGAGTTCACACCCCTGCTGGCACCAGCCCTCTCCCGAGCTGTGTGCTAATGATATGCAGCCAGCAGCAGTATCTGTCAACAGGGCGCTCTCCCTCCATGCACATGGATATGGCAAAGCCTTTTATTAAGGCTGGGCAGCTCCACCACCCTCAGGAGCAACTCCTCATGGGCAGCAGGGCTCTGACAGAGCTCTGGCTCAGCACAGCTCCTGCCTGTTCCCACACCACCCTTTCAGTGAGCTCCAGAGGAACCCAGCACTGTTCCTCCTCCACACAGACCTCAGCTCCAGTCCATGGTGACACCAGGAGTGCAGAAAGCAAATCATAGAGAGTTGAAAGTGACCCATCAAAGATCATCAGGTCTAACTCCTTAAATGCACACTTGAGACCTTCAGCAAGGGTTACTTAACTCCTCGCTGCTTTAGGGTCTGTGTTGACAAGAGCTGGGAGCAGCAGAGCCCAGAACCCTCTCCCAAATCCCATGTGCTCTGAGCTATGGCTTGTCTGACTTCAAAGAGTCCAAAAACTTCTCCAGAGAAGGAGCAGGAGACCACAGGAGCAGAGGGACTTCTTTACCCTGCTGCTTTGCACCTTCATCACTTTATGCAAATGCCCAAACCCCAGAAACAGCCTCATCCAGCACATTCATCCCCACACAGGGACCCCACTGCCTGCTTGTCACACTGTCCAAGGGGCAGCAGAGACAGAGAGGAACTGTCCAGTCAGTGTAATGCCAAGTTTGCAATCCTTAGGCTTTAGAAAAGCAATAAAGCCTGTCCAGAGGTTAAGCTGGAGAATATTTGCACCCAGAGCATGAATATCCTAACTTCACTCCCTGAAAGCTGCTATGAGGTGCACTCAGCTTTCTCTGTGGGAGCATGAACAGCAACTCCATCATAAACATGTTTTCACTAAATTTACAGAAACATATTAAGTACAACCTTGAGCTCATTGGCAAATTCAGCAAGTTAATCAATAGGTTTGAAACTCTGTAAGGCCAAAAAACCCACAAACCCTTCAGGACTTCTGAGCCAGAGCCTTTGACATCTCTTATAGAAGGAGAAAAAGGTTTCAAAGATGGGTGATGAAGAGAGGGAAAGCAGGAGATCGATCACAGGGTTGAGGAGCCATGAAGCCAAGAAAAGGAGAGAAGGGATCTGATAGTACTCTGGCAATGCCGAGTTTCCAGGAGCAGTAATTCCCAGCCCTTGCTTCTACCCTCATAGTGACATGTCCAGGCTGGGAAATGCATGGGGAGGATAAATATTTGATGAATTGCAAGAGAGGAGTAAATTATTGATGGAGCTGGATTTAAAGAGCCAGTGAACCTGTTCCACATGGAACTGCTGGTGCTGGTGGAGAGACTCCAGTGCATGAAGGGCTGTTAGTTTTGTGTGCTCTGAAAGGGCACTTGTGTGCCTGGCATGTGTGGGCAGGTGAGCCAGGACACCCCAAGGGTCCCAGTGTGTATGTGAACTCATGATGTGGACTGTGACTGAGCATGGACTCACTGGAAACAGTCTTGCCCCCTAAACTAAGTGTGTGGATGCTCAATCCATCAAGTACCTTTTGGAGCCTATTCTCAGATCTGTCTGGTTCAGGGGGCAGAGGGCAAAGCCAGGGAGCTCTTGGGGGTCTCATATGTGAAAGTCTACTTTCCTCAGAGAGTGAGGGGAAAGAACATCAAAACCAGCTTTCCCTGGTCATTTCCACTATCTAGAAAGCAGAGTATTAGAGCAAAATTAGATATCTCAGGCCCTCTGCCCTGTAAATGTCTGCCGCAGGCGCTAAAAATGCATCAGAAGGAAAGAAGAACGGTGACTTGCAAAGTAGAGACGTTTGATTCAACTCAGATAATAAACATGAGGCCCTCCCTCTGGCAGGTGTCTGTCTGAGCAAAACTTCACCTCCGGGGTGCTGCACAGGAGGAGATGCTGACTGCAGGGTCCACTAAGTGGGAACGTATTTTAATAACAGGTGTAAAGTGCAGCACTTCTCAGCTTCAAAGCGTTTTTGAGCACTTAGTCAACTCCTGTAATAATCATTATTAAAACACTGTTAATTGGGCCCCTTATGTGGACATGTGCATCTCTTGAGTCACTGTGTTTGCACCATGACATGCATGCTCACTCCCTTCCTGCTGGTTTTTCCCCTCTGCTTCTCCCATAGGATTCCAGTTAGCCAGGGAATCCAGTGGCACTTACATATGCTCTTCCCTGGCTGCATGTGTGAAGTTCCTCTGATAGCAAAGGGCTGGCTCACCCTTGGCTCATGGGTGTGTGTGAGGTATCGGGCCCTCAGACCAGGAGCCAAGTAGGTGCAGAGTGTCTCTGCTCCCATGAAATGGTTTTGGATAAAGGAAGGGTGAAAAAAAAAATTTATGGCTTGAGAAACAATCCCTCACTACCTTCAGCATAGTCAGTCAGGGCAATGACCCAAGTAAAGCCTAGAAAAGAGCAGAAAAGATGAGATTCTGGGCTCTGAGCAGAACTTTGGGTCCTGCACACCAAGTTTTCTCCAGGTAGTGGTAGCCGGAGGATTCAGTTGTCCTCCAGGCTCAAATCCCCAAATATCCAGCAGAGATGCTGTAGATGAGGGTCATGCCAGGGCTCTGTGCCTCTTGTCCCAGCAGAAAGCCAGGCTGGCAGTTCCTGTCCAGGTGGCTGCTCGTGCTGGGGCAGTGCCCAGGGCCGTGTCTCCTGGTTCAGCACCTCAACGTGCCCAGGGCTCACCCTCAGTCCCAGCAGCCAGCTCAGGTGCCGGAAGCCACGAAGCTGCAACAGAGCCCCACCCTGCTCCTTCACCTTCCCGGCAGGTCGTCACCCTGGGAAGGTCCCCACCAACACAGCCAGGCTGCCCCAGCTCCCACGTGGCCTCCAGCCCTGTGGGTGCAGAGGGTGCACATCACCCTCACATCACCCTCACATCACCCTCACATCACCCTCACATCACCTTCACGTGCCTTTGCTGCAACCTCCGCTGCAGCCCTGCCTGGCTGCGGTGATGTGATGCCCTCAAGCAGCCTGGCTGATGTCAGGAGCCACCATCAGCCCCAAACCATGGTTGAGCCACCTGTCCCCCCTGCCACTGACATCCAAAGTATCTGTGCCCCCTGTTTTTGTAAGAAGGGAAAATGAGGACCAGCTCTGCTAAGCGAGGACCTGCAGACACATCCTCACTTCTCCTGCTGTCCGCTGCAAGCAAGCCCTGGCTGATCCCAGCCAAGGCCCCCAGACCTGCCTATAACTGGAGCTGGACTGGTGCCTGCCACTGCCACAGCAGTGCCTAATGAACCACACTGAAGAGTTACTGTGTCTGAAAAGCTGCAATGCTAAATGCCAGCTTGCCTGCCTCTTCCCAGACATCATGTTAATTGAGTTTGTTTTCCTCACTGGAGCCAGGCCAGGAGGAAGAAAAAGGCTTTTTGTGTGGCAAACAAGAAGGATGAGCCACTGCTGATCCCTCCATCCCAAACCCTCTGTCTGTTGCAAAGGGTGCACAGAGGCACAGACACCTCACCAGCTGGTAAGGGCAGCACAGTAAGCCTATTTCATTACCCCTTCCATGTCAGGGCAACAAGCTTCCCTCAAGAATCTACCATAAGATTTCTTTCCCCCTCCTTGTTCCAGCCTGACACCACAATCTGCTGAACACATGTGGATGAGGCTCCTTCACTGATGACAGAGCCTACATGTGTCCATCAGCCTGGCACAACCATTAGAGCCATGATTTTGGCTCCCAGGAGCCCCCTCCCACAGCCCTGCTTTCTCAGGGTTCCTCTGGCTACCCTCACTAGGGCATTTCATAGCACTCAATGTCCCATCTTGTTTGGGCACTGCTGCTACTGCCCAGCACTGGCAAGGAGATTTTGGTGTTTCTTGCTGTCCCAGGACTCCCCATCATCCTCTGTGCTTTGACATCCCTCTGCAACCCAGATGGAGGCTCACCAGCCCACTCAGGCCCTGAAGATGCCTCCCACCCCATCCCTGCATGGAGCCAGCCCAGCCCCAAAGCCTCCACTGCCCCAGACACTGCTCCATCCCATAGTCCCACACTCCCACCTTGTAGTGCAGGGCTCTCTGAACCAAAGGAGGAATATTTTGGCAGCAGAGGCCAGAGAGCAATTCTCTGACATTTTGGGATGCTCAGGGGTCCTCCCTCTTGCCTCACAGTGCTTATAGTGCAGGTGTAATAGTAACATATATAACACAGCATTAAGTTTCATCTCTGAACAAAGCTTAAATACTGTGGCACATCATCCTGGGCACTGGCAGAAAATTACAGGGTCTGCCCTCAGGCTCTCCTGGCTCTTGCGCAATTCCACCTCTCTGGCACCCTTGACCCCAGGCTGGGGCTTTCCTGCCTTTGGCAGACCCAAAGCCAGCTCCAAGGAGCAGGGGTGTGCCTGCCTCCATGCCAAGCACTTTACTGGTCTCTCTGTGGCCCTGGGCAAGGATCTGACACATGGAGATGAATGCACAAATACAAACACATCCTGCAGTCCCACAGCCACACACCTTGCTCCACCATCCATCATGTAAAGGGCACTGGGCTTTTGCCAGGCTATTTTCCTTGTCAGGAACAAATGTATATTAGGTTGTTAATTAAACAGCAGCCAAGCTGCACTCGAACACGATTTGAGCCCACAAGGACCTTTTAATCCAATGTGAGTTTACAAAAGCAGCCCTTAGGCTTTGTGGAGAGGCAGAAACTGCTGGCTTAGGTGGTGGTTGGCAGGGCAGGCAGTGTGCCCTATGATGGAGATGAGCAATATGAGGAGGTACAGTGATATAAAGAGATTATAAAGCCAGTCCAAAAGGCTTTGCCTTTCTGGAGAGGCATTCATCCACCGCTTGGGCCTTCCAGGTTGACTTTTTGGCCATCAAAGTCTTTGGAACCATTTTTAACTTCAGGCTCTTATCTCCTGAGCATTCCTCCCATGTCCCTCTGGCCCTGGCTAGCAATTCCTGTCCTGACAGGAGCTCTGGACAGGTTTTTGCTGAGCAGTCTTTCCTGGAGTACACAGGGAGTCACAGAGCCCCACCCAGGGAAGCATCACAGGGCTCTCACCCTCTCAGGATGCTCCACTCAGAGCACTGTCTTGCTCTCTCCCTTCCACACTCAGAAATAATCTTTTCCTGAACACACTCCTACTGCATCAGGACTTCTCAAAGCCACTCTGTACACAGCCTTCAGTTCAGGATCCGAAAGGAAATGATTCACAATGAAAGGACAACAATGGATGGAGGAGCTCTGCCTGTGAGCACAGCTGAGGTACTGGCTGAATGTTTTGCACAAGCAAACCAGAATATCAGGAAATGGCAATAGCCCAGGAACAGGTGCAGTGGAGATGTGGCTGGTCAGGTACACAGCCCAGGGTGGACAATAAATCCCTGCATGGGAGCTGACAGGCCCACCAAGCCCAAGGTGGAGAAGTAAAGCCCTTCCAAGGAGGTGTGATGTCCATCCAGGCTGCTGACCTCAGTACCATCCCACATTATTAGAAATACAAAAATCAAAATCAGCACCACCAATCTCTCAACACAAGGCAGAAGCCACTCCAGCTTTAAAAGAGGTGCTCAGAAGAGCTACTGGAGCAGAAGGAAGCACTGGGCTGTGTCTTTGGGGGGTTAATAAGCACTGGAGAGTCACAGACTGCCCCAGAGGGAGCTAGGAATGGCAGGTCTTGCTTTAGCACAGATCTTGTGTGGCTCCCCCAACACCAAGGTGTAAATCCCTCCAGTCTGACCAGTCCCCTTAATCCCACTCCCACCTCTCCACTATGTCCACATTTAGGAAGCCAGAAACTCTTTAGGATTTGGCAGCCCAGGGTGAGGTACAGAGACACAGACCAGTATGGAGCAGGCCCTGGGAGGGAGATGGGGCTTAAAGAAATCTGCTCTTGGAAAACCTGAATTTCCCAGGCTCCAAGTGTACAACAAGCTGCCCATGGGTCACATACTGAGACCTTGCTTTGGGTAAAACAGACAAGTGCCAGCCACTGCCAGCTGGCACTGCATACATCCCTCTGCCAGCGTTCTCGGGACAGAGGGAGCAGTTATTTTCTCTACCTCCTCACTTAAAAGGGCTTTTTTTCACATCAGCAACACAATGTGTTTATCCTTACAGGACCTGTAAAAGATTACAAAGCACTTGGAAAGGGGAACTCATCCCTACCCAGGGTGCTGCAAGCAGGCTTGGGGGCAGGAGCACTTAGAGGGTCGGAGGAGCTGGGAAAACACAGAGCAGTTATCAGGAGTGTTGAATTAGATTCAAAGCACCACAAACAAAGAAAAGTAACAGCAGGGAGGACAGGAGTAGGGGTCTTATAGAGAGAAGCCATAATTTTGTGGGTCACACTGACCTGCGAGAGAGAGGGGGAGGAAGGGGGTCCCAGCTACTCTGCTCCTGAGAGCAGCCCCGTGCCCTGGCCAGCACTCACCCTCTGCTGACAATGAGGCGCAGCGCGTCCAGGTTGCCGTGGTAGGCGGCCCATAGGGTCGGGGTCATGCCATCCTCATCGGGCGAGTTCAGGTCCTTCTTGGTGGCTTCCTTCAGCAGGTCCAGGTAGCCGTCCCGGGCGGCTCGGTGGTACTGGTCATTCATGGTGCCAAGGGGACCCCGGGCCAGCACATGGGTGCCCAGGGGGCCCGGAGCATGGGCACGGACGTGGGGCAGGGGCAGCTGCCGGGAGGGCCCCGCTGGCCTCGCACAGCTCCGCGTACCGGGACACCTGAGAAGTCCTGCCCGGGGAGGCAGGAGCGGTTCCAAGCCCAGCCAGGCAGGCTCCACAGCGCTTCCCCTGGGTCCTAAGCATCCTCCGGCCCCGGCGGCTGCTTGGAACACGCACCAGCTCCACGGCACATTAAAAGCTCCAATTAAGCAGCATCGCTCTGCTGGGCTCAGCACGGGGTCACACAGCCACAATTCACCAGGTTTATGTGTCCCCAGAGCAGAGCAGGCTGTCAGACAGGCTCCTGGGTTTATCCTGCCCAATATGCCCCTATTCCACAGCTACCCCATCTCAAGCAAGGGGCAGCAGTATCCAGAGGAGGAAGAGTGGGTCAGAGGAGCACAAACCCCCACGGCCTCCACTCACAGCTCTGTCAGAGTGGGGACCTGGATGGATAATCCTGCTCTGTGTGGAGTTGGCTGACAGCAGTTTGGTGACTGATTTCAAAGCAATACCAGGGGTGTTCACAGCTAAGCTTTTCCTCACTTAAAACAAAACAACAAAACCAAACCAAACAAAAACCCAAACAAAAACAAACCAAACAAACAAACAAAAACCCCCAAACATTTTATTTGTTTGTTTGTTTGTTTGTTTGTTTGTTTATATCTCTCCCTAGTGTCACTAGGAAGACAACAGCAGACCCAGTCACCATCCCTATCCCCCATCTACCCTACCTGTACCCACAGAATTCTGCTTCCCAAGGAACTGCACAACAAACTGTGCAACAGGAATCTGATAAACCAAGGAAACTCGTAAGGGCTGGAAACATTCCCTTTCTCATCTCTTTTCCCTCTCTGGAGACTTAAAAACCCCTGTGTGTAACTCGGTAGTTCACTGCGATGTGCAGTGGGTGCAGTGTCTGGCCTCTGGTGTCTTTTATGCTGACACAGAATTCCCGTCTGCGTGAACCCTCGGGGAGCTGGACAGCCCCAGGAAACGTCTCCAGCGCAGCGTTCCCTGTTCCCGGGCACCCTCTGCTGTCGGAAAGATGGAGCCAAGCCTGGGTGTTGGCCGAAGCACGAAGCTGTCCCAATACATTACACCCAAGGGTGAATCGGTGGATTGTATCCCCTGCGGACATGCTGACGTGGAGGAGGAATTTCCTGCTACTCTCTTGTTCATTTTACCTGTAATGCCCTGACTCTGGGAATGGAGATCTCCAGGGCGGGACTCTGTGTGTGTCACCATGGCCCTGGGACAGGCACAGGGTTTGGAGAGGGTGGACAGAGCCTTCGGATGGGTGAGAAATGGGAGGAGAGTGGAAAACTGGGGAAAGACTGTAAGACAGCCTCAGGGGGGCTTGGAGGCAATGAGCAGAGAGGAAGTAAATGAGAAAGGCATCTTATTTTTGTAAGGAAAAAAAAAATGCCCCAAGACAGGAGGGTGGCCCTAAAGCAGTGCCAGGTGCACCCACGCAAGCTGCAGTGATTAATCCCTGGATGGCTGACACGGCATCAGCGTCCCGGCTGCCCGGGGACACCTGGAAGTGCATCAGAGCCAGAGTCTGCTCCCTGCGGGGTTTGCTCACCTCAACATGTTCATTTGCACCAGCTCAGCCTCCCTGGACAAGTCCTGATGGGATGTAGTAGCCACTGAGGCTTTTGATGCTGGGATCCTTGCGGGTGAAAAGCAGCACAGTAACGTCTGCAATTCATTACTGACATCATTTAATGATTCTTGTATTGTTACTAATTTAATTTGTTGTGCTGTACGGTGGCTGCCAGGGGGACTGGGAGCATTGCCCGAGGCAGTGAACACTCTTTTCTCTATTGCTGGCTGGGAAGGACAAAAGAAGCACGGTAAACCAGTAAGTTTAGCCCGAGGGGCCTCTGAACCTTTGGCCTCTGCAAAACATCATGATCAGCTCAGATTTACTTCTGGGAGGCCTGGGCTTCCCCTGGGAAAGGCTGCAACTGGGAAGAGATCAACCACTCACCCCAAAAGGAATCCCCGTGGCTCAGCAGAGGCCAGGCAGGGCAGATCTGGTGCAGCTGGTGGCAGCACGGCAGAGACACAGGGGCTCTCCCTGGGCTGGGCAGGGCATCCTGAACTCTCCTTCCCCATCACAATTCAGTTTGCTGTCCTGCAGTGTGGCAAGAAGGACACAAGCGGGCAGGAATGGGACTGAGAAAGCACAGAGCAAATGGCCTCAGCTCTGTGCTTGCCCTGAAGGGGGAAAGCATCAGAGACATCTCCAAATGAGGCATCTCAAGGACTAAAACTTGTCCCCATCCACCCAGAACTGCCGCGGGACTCCTGTAGCTCCCCCACAAAACACAGCTGGGTGAAAGGGACTTTGAGCAGAAACTGTTCCCTTACCAGACAAAGGTTTGAATCATACCTGCCCTGTGGTTTGTGACATGGTTACTCCTTAGAAGGAGAGGAATTAAGGTCCAGAGAAAGGTGATCCTACCCTGAAAAATCAAAGGCACTGCGTCAGCAAAGGAGACCACAAATTCCAGTCCCTAAATCCTGCCCTTCTCTAGTGCTAAACCTTCCTCGTTGATGACAGCATGGGTGGGAAAGGATTAAGTTACTGTGGCACTGAACAGGTACAAATGCAAATTTCTTCCTTTTCCTCAAGAACCTTTGAGGCTTGGAGTGGACTGATTTGAATAGCACAGAGTGGGGCACAGTGTTTATTCTGCTCCAGTAAGCGGAAAGCCAAGCACAAAATCATCACCAAAGACAAGTTCATCACCTAAACCATCTCCTCTCAAGGGAAGAGACCTCATGCATGTAGGGAGATGGATTTGGTGGGGTGGCTGTGCTCTGTGGTGGCCGTGACCCTGTGACCGAGCAGTCCATGCCATGCTTAGCAGTGTTGTCAAGTCATGCTCTTGCTAGGTAAATAACCCTTATCTCCTCATCTCTTTCCAGCTTCCCCAAAATCAGCTATTGCACAAAATGGATCACATGAGTTTCTCTGAGAAGCCCACAAAGCCCTGCTGTCAGCTCCAGATATGGTATAAATCACAGAGACGTCCCAACAGGTATAAATTCTTCAACTGACCAAGCTGCAGCAACAGGGAAACTTCTCAGCCTGGCAGGAGCAGAGATTTGGATCCTAGTCAGCAAAACAGGTTGGTGGAATGGCTTTGTTTGAATGGTTGATTCACTTTATTTCAGGCTTTTCACTGAGAATGAATGAAATGCCAAACTTGGCACAGGCAAGGGGCTTTAGAGGGTGTGACAACTCAAGTAGTTCACACCCTTCCTGCAGGAACTGCTACAAATTATGATGTGATAGTCCAAAGATTCCTGGGGGATTCTTACCTTTTGGAGGCCTGTTCTTCAGCAAGGAAGTATAACAATTTCTCAGAATATTTACTGTTTGACATTTAGAATTTAAACCACACTGGCTGTTTGCCCCAGGATATTTGATCCTGTGAGTGCTTTTTGGTGCTTTTCCAATTCTCGCATCAATAAGCACGTAAATGTGGTGTGACCAATTGAACACACGTCATTAAACTGACCTGGGATCTTCCTGAGCAAGAGCATCTTAAGTAAAAAAAGTCGTCAGGGAACCAGGAAAGGGAAAGTTTGAAAATGAGCTCACCCTTCTTCTTGCACTCCCTGTCTCTGCAATACATCCTGTGCTCCTCATCACGTGTCCTGGGCTGTTCCAAATGCACCTCTCACTCACGGGCCTCTCTTCATAACAGCTCTGACCCTCAGGCAGAGCCTTGGCTGAACCATGACCGAGGAGCCCGGGCAGAAGGACAGCGAGCTCGGACACCCCCGCTGCAGCATGGGCTGCGGGCACAAGGACGACAAAGCCAGCCTGGCTTCGAGCCAGACAGCATCTTTCAGCCACCAGCCCCCCTCCACTCCTGCCTCCAAGGAAGTGTGGAAGAAGGGTGGCCGCATGTTCTCCATCCTGCTGGCCGTGCACTTGGCCCTGCTGGCCTGCACGCTGGTGAGCAGCGGGGCTTTCGAGAAGATCGCCGTGCACGACTACGACGTCTTCTTCCTGCTG
>NW_005054370.1:2937815-2965669 GCF_000277835.1 Geospiza fortis | reverse complement strand
TCCTGCTGACAGTCATGATGCTGATTGTCATCATCTGGATCATCTTCTACCTCGCAGGCACCTCCCGGTGCCCCGGTGCCATCCTGGGCAAGGACTCCCACGCCGGGCCCATCTGGCTGAGAGGTAAGTGCTGGGGCTGGAGGGGAGATACAAATTCCAGTCCCTAAATCCTGCCCTTCTCTAGTGCTAGAGATGGGCAGTTCATGGGAGCATCAGTTATTACAAGGGAAGCAGCAAAGATCTGGGCACAGCCTCTTACTGCTGATGGACTGGGGCATGGCACCATGCCCTGCTTCAGGTCAGCTCCTGGTCCTTGCACTGGATTCACTGTCAGGTCTCCCTGAATCCACAAAGGCTCTTGGCAACTTACACCAGGATCTCTTCTGCTGCTTTTGCAAGAGCTGTTAGCCCCAGCATACCAGGCTGATTGAAAATCAGTTCCAGCTAAAATTATTGTATGATTTTGTTGCTGCCAAGATAATTTGGGTGCTGGGAGAGGAAAAACATTAGTAGAAGCACAGCCTCTTCATGACATTTCCTCTTGTTCCTCTTACCCATCTGCATTAGCCCATGTGTGCACACGTCTGTCCAACCACAGATATTTTTGTTCCCCAACAGGAGGCCTGATCCTATTTGCCATTTTCAGCCTTGTCATGGATGTGTTCAAAATAGGATATTACTCGAGCTTCTATAGCTGCCTGTCTGCAATCAAAATCATCTACCCCATTGTGCAGGCAATATTTGTGGTTGTCCAGGTGAGATGGTTGTGCTCTGTCTTGGGGAGCGGTAGAGAGACACAGGCACCAGTGGAAGGAGCTCTGATCTCTTGGATTTAGTTCAACTGCCCCCACAGCAAATGCAAGGGCTTAACTCAGCCCCCACCCAGCCCACATCTTCTCCCTCCAACCACAACAGCTTCCATCTATGGCAACTCAACTCACCCTAAGGCAGTGATTTAAACTTGTTACCATCCCGTGACATTTTTGTCACAAACTCTGAAAAGCCCCCAGCCAGCCAGGCCTCCTTGCCCATGAAGAACAGAGGGGGAGAAGGACAATCAAGGCAGGGGCTACATTGCAGTTTGAGGGGCCACACAGAGGACCCCCCACTCTGGGACAATGCCAAGGAGGGAAGAGATCAGAGAGGGGCAATTTAGACAGAACGAGGATTGGCCATGGGCAGAGCAATGGCAGTGGGAGCAAAGAACATCCAGCAGAGGGCCAGCATCATGAACTAGGCTGAGCCCAGATGGACGCAAGCAAAAGAGGCTCCAGCTTGCTCTCTGCTCTGCAGGGAGATCCCTCCTTCAGAGGGGTCCTTTGCTTTCTCGTTTTGCTGGGAATAACAACTCCTTTTCTTTTCCCTGCAGACATATTTCCTGTGGGTCTCTGCCAAAGACTGCATCCACGTGCACCTGAACGTTACCAGGTGAGCACTGCTGCTCCTTGAATCCCACTGGCCCAGCAGACCTGGGCCCCCACAAGCATTCTGTACTCTCTCACACACTAAAATGTAACCAGGGAATAATCCCTTAATGCTGCCCAAAACGAAACCTGCTCAATCTCCAGCTAAACTTAGATGCCAGCTCAAGCAGCTGTGGTTAATGACCTGTAGATATATCAGGGTTGGGAGTCAATTAAAGAATACAAGCATTACTCAAAGCAGATAGTATTAAATAAATAATTATCATTAAATAATGATTCATAGTTGACTTTTTCTTCCCTGGGGAAGATAACTACGCAGTAGGCAAGCCTCAGGCTAAAATGAGATCTTGTCCACTTTTGCAAGACTGGATCTGCTGGAGACCAGTTCAGATATTTTAATTTATTCACTATTGAGAAGCTCTTTCAAAAGCAACAATGGGAATCAAACCTTGCTAATTCTCATGAGCATGGACAAAAAACAGGAAGAGAGTGAGGGCAGCAAAGAAAGGATCAAGATTTCTAGCCTGGGCCACTGGAGTCCTCACACCACTTCAGGCAGATGCCACAGTCGCAAATCATGGATGGGAGAAACATGGACTAGAGGCACTGCTTTAATGTCACAAACCTTCTCCTGCTCCTGCAGATGTGGCTTGATGCTAACGCTGACTACAAACCTGGCTGTGTGGATGTCAGCAGTGACAGATGAGTCTGTCCACAAGGCACATTCAAAGCTGAAGAAAAACATGACAGAGGAAATCTTCAGGTGGCTCCTGAAAGGTAATCTGCCTCTTTGCGAAGCCATGTGGTCCAGGGAGAGATCCCACCAGGTAGAAATTGTTCCCCAGCAAGTCAGATTTTATCTCTTTTCAGAAGGTCTGTTTAGAGCTGGAGGTACCTTTGTCAGGGCTGGTTTGTTAAAAGCCAAGTATGGATGTTTATTTCCTAACCTCTGTCAGAGAGGAGTCAGAGAGGTGGAGACTCTGTACAAATGGGATGGGATTGAAGAAGGGAAGGAAAAATAAAGATTTAACCTAACAGTTAACGTTTTAAGAAAGAACCTGGGCACAAGAAAGCTGATGGTGAAGTGTCCTTGTTCTTAAAGTGGTCACATATACTTTTGTTCTTTGATTTGATTTTCACTGACCCCAAATATCCGGTTCTTCAGGGAAAAGTGTTGCTCCTTGTTTTAATACCATGGCACCTGTCTGGTTTTGTCTTGTTTCAGTGGGAATGAGAAGCAGCTCAGTTGAAGAATGCAATTGCAAGAGCCAAATCTGCCAGATCTTCAAAAATGGCTACTTTTGGCTGTACCCCTTTAACATTGAGTACAGTCTCTTTGCCTCTGCCATGGTCTATGTCATGTGGAAGAATGTTGGACGCTTCATAGACCACCACTCCCACCACATTCAGCGCCTGAAGTTCAGCCTCTTCCGAAGGACCTTCTTTGTAGGCATCATGTTGGGCCTCATCATCCTCGTGAGTGGTTTGGGAGTCCTCATCCTGTACGAGGTGCAGGTAAATTCCAGCACTGAATCCAGCAAGAAGAGCCAAGCACTCACCATGTACTACATCTTCAACATTGTTTGTCTGAGCCTGATGTCTCTTGTCTGCATCGGTGGCTCTGTCATCTACCGGTTTGACAAGAGGGACATGGACCGGCACAAGAACCCCACCAGGACCCTGGACGTGGCCCTGCTAATGGGGGCAGCCTTGGGGCAATATGCCATTTCCTACTACTCCATTGTGGCCATCGTGGCCAGCACGCCAAGGGACACTATCAGCGCACTCAACCTTACCTACGCCCTCCTAATGATCGCCCAGCACACCTTCCAGAACGTCTTCATCATCGAGGGCCTCCACCGGCAGCCCCCCAAGGAGGACTGCAAGCACGAGTCTCACCAGAAGGACCTCTATGGGCTCACCTTTGTGAACATCAACGCTGTGTCCCTGCGGGTGCCCGACACTGGCAGCACCTTGGCAGCTGGTGTGGCATCTGGCACGGAAGCCATGCACGCTTCTGACCTCGTCAGGTCCCTCACTGCCCCCAAGAAGATGAACTGGAGGAGGAAGTTCTTGAGGGAGATCTCCATGTTCCTGCTGCTGAGCAATATCATAGTGAGTACATGCAGGGAGAAGAGTTTGTGGGGAAGGAGAGGGCTACAAGCACAAGGGAGAAGGGTCTGTGAAGGAAAGGGTGTGGCCTATGGAAAAACAGTTATTTCTGTGCCTCTGCACAGAAAGTACAGAAAGTACAGAAAGTACATTAGTTATATTTATAAATGCAGAATTCTGATTCCCTTGTCCCCTAAAAAAACAAAGTGACTGCCCTGAAGTTAAGGCGTTTCAGGCTACATCAACAGACCCGTCACTTACCACCAGATTATCAGACACAAGAGGTGGATGCAAGAGAATAATCAGTTTCAGTATTTTTATTGTGTATTAGTGGATGTGTGGGATAGATTACATTAATAAATTACATTAAACCATTCCCTTCACCCCCCAAAGAAGGATGTAAAGTGACAAATATCTGGGGTGAAGTCTGGGTTTTCTTGAGACATGGCAGAACATCTCTTCTCGAAACCCATGGCCTAGGAGGTTGCTCCTTTCCTGGGAAGCTGTGACTGCAGGCTCCTGATGTAGCACACACCTTTCTCACACAGTGCTGTTCTCCCATTTCCTCTCACAGCTCTGGATCATGCCAGCGTTCGGTGCCCGGCCCCAGTTTGACAATGACACAGAACTGAACTTCTATGGCGATTCCATGTGGCCGGCCATCGTGGACATTTGCCTGCCCTTTGGCATCTTCTACCGAATGCACGCTGTGGCCAGCTTGCTGGAGGTCTACATCATGTCCTAAAGAGCTCCCTTGCAAGGAAGATGAGATCCTCCTCAAGCAATCCACCTTCTTCCTACCCAAGGGCTGGGAGCTGCCCAGATGTCCCCAGGGGTCTCCAACACTGCCTGAATCGTGTCCCCTTGCAGTGTTGGGGCATTTATGAACTGTCAGTGAAGATGATCCAAACATAGTCCAGATTTTATTTTTGCTACTTGTGTGTGGATGTGCCTGTGTGTGTCTGAAGTTCTTAAAGCTTAAAAGAGAACAGATTTTTAAAAAGGAAGTTATCTAGGGTGGGATCATGGTGATTACCCTTGGTTCACACAGAGACTCACCTTCCTTGTAAAGCCTGTTCACTCCATGCCACTGATGGACTCTCCAGAGTATTCTCAGCACCCTCAGGCAGTCAGAGCCTCCCTGCCACAGAGAGCTGGAGAGTGCAAGGGGCTGACAAAGGCCTGGAAGGACAGAAAGGGAAACCACTTCACCTCCTCATATGGCCAGTCGGAAATCACTCCCCTGCAGAGATGTGAAAAACAAACTGGTGATCACCAAAGGCTTTGGGAAACAATCTTTCCTCTCTGTATTGCCCATGTGTATGGGCCCTCTCAACACTTCCCTGTGCCAGCCCGTGCCTTCCTCACCAGGAAGCTTCACTACAGCCTCCTCTTCCCAAGGAGGGAGAGCTGTGCCTGTGGTCCTGGGCTAGCCCTGATATGGGATTGCTCTAGCACACTTTTTTCTCAGCTTTCCTGAATCAGGGCTCAAGAATCATAAAGATGATGTGGGCAATACAGTGTGGGGGATAATAAAGAGATTTTTCTTTTTTCTTTTTCTTTTTTCTTTTTTCTTTTTTTTAAATACATAATGATTTTTTTAAAAAATATATGAATATTTTTGTGTGCAAAGTTATTTATTGATTTTCACTGTAACTGAACTCCTGAAGGGACCCTATGACACAGAAATCAATGCAATGCTGTGGCCAGTTTGATGTCCAGCACCCTGAAGGGATCCTCAAGTGCTGCATCCTCAAGCCTATGTGTGCTTTGAGGCTTAGAGTACAGCCCTGCACCCAGACCCTGTGCCCCTGACTCAGGTTTTTGGGTGCCTGCAGCTCTCCACGAACCACTGAATGATTGAGGGGGCTTTCAGAGCACGAGTCCTGGGCTGTAGGAGTAGAAATAGGCCTCTCTGCTCTACCCAGCATCCAAGCAGAGCCTCAGAAAGCTCCCTCTGCCAGGACAGGAGGGTGCATGTCAAACTGGCACAGCTGAGCTCTGTTTGCATCCTGAGAAATCAGGGTTTAACCATTCTAATAAAGGCTTTATTGTTCCATCAGGGTTTATCGTTCCAATAAAAAACACTGCCGAGGTAGCAGAAACCATCAAGTCTTTTCCTATGGACATTTGCACATCCACCAAAGAAAAAATAATAAATGGAAGTCACGGGATTTGAAATGGAGTGATGCAATTTTCCACCCTACAGACCAGGCTGACGTGTTTCCAGCCACCTTTCCCTCCAAGTCCAGATCACCAAACCAGCAAGGACCAGTGCCTCTGGCTGGCCTGACACCAGTGTTCCTGTCTGCCAGCAGCCTTTCTCTGAACTGCATAGAACACAGGGGAAAGCCCAACTTCCCGTGCCCTCAGAGGGCTGCACTGATCCAGCATCTCCACTTGGGTCAATGCTTCCCCTCGCCAGCCTGGGAGTCATCTCAAGCCCAAATGACCCTCCAAAGGCCTGGTTCTATTTTTACCGTTGATCTGGTAAAGATAAAATCTTCCTCTAGAAACATTACCTTTCCTAAAACAAAAGCCTCATTATTCTGTGGCTCCTGCAGTTGAAATTAAGTCAGAGAAGAGACGCAAACAGTGCAGACGTCAGTCCTACTTACAGCTCCACACATTGTTTGAGCCCAAGTTGCTGAGCACACACAGGGGCAGAAAACACTTTTAATCACCCAATCTGTTCCCAGGGGGCACACCAGGTTTCCTCCTACGTGCTCTTGCTGGTTCCTGCTCCCAGATTCCCAGGAATGGGTGCTCTGGGTCAAGCAGGGCACACTTTGAACTGCTCTTTTCTTCGGGACAGCTGTTGTAGGGGCACTTCTGGGGCCAAATAGATTCAGGATGGAGGTGAGGAGAATCTCCCAACAACTCAAGCAGCTCTGATACAGGCAATAATCCCAAATCAACTTCTCCAGGGTGGTGCGTCAGCTGGAACCACAACATTCAACCAGAATCCTGGTTGGGATAAACCAAAACACTCTGGGGATGGTAGAAGCTCCACAAGGATCCCTGGCTAACCTGAGGTGTCTCCAGGCTGCAAGCACAGGGATGACAGGGGCTTCCAACCAAGGGCTGAATTCTTCTTCTGCCCTCCAGCCACAAACACGTATCTTGGGAAAAGCAGTAGATTGGGAAAGAGCTAGTGAACCCCAGCTGTATACACCAAAAAAAGGGGTATATAAATATACGGGGGTATATGTATAGCCAGAGGGAAAGTGAGCACAAATGCAAAGAAAAAAAGAAGACACCTAAAAATCTAAACCCTAAGAAAACTCTGCTGTAAACCCTCTTGTGTGCTCAAGGATACCAGAAGGTATCAGCTCATAGTCAGTTACTGTGCAAAGGGGTGTGCTCCAAGGCTGATGGAGAATCATCCAAATGTTCTGGGCGATTCCTTGGCACATTCAGTCTCCCAGGTGTATCACCCAAACCCAGGCACAGCCCTGGAGCAGGCACTGCCACATCCTAAGTGCACAAATCCATGCCTTTCCTTGGAGTTCCTCTCTCAGGCGACACAGCTGACTGCTGCTGGCTGCTCCATCAGTGCCCCTTTCCCCTCAGAGCTGGGACACAGCTCCTCACAGCCCACTCAAAGAGCAGGATGCATCTTCTTGATGGAGGGTTTGGCGGAAGGGGAGGACACCACAAACACAGTACCCAAGTTATGGAAGGGATCACGCTTGGCCCTTTGTACACACATCCTCATGTCAGATCCCTGCAGAAAAGCACTGCTGGTAGCTCCATCTTCCTGCCTGGAGGGAGGGAAACTGAGGCACAGGAGCTGGCTGGGCAGAGACCCTGTCAGAGCAGAGAATGAGGCTGGGCCCCAAGGCCACCAGCAGCATCTGGCTAACTGCTCCTGCCAGAGCATACTTATGGAGCAGTGATTCCATTCCCGTTAAGGGATGGGGAGCCAGGACAGAGATGTGCCTCAGGGTGACTGTTTAAATGGCAGTCACTGCAAATGAAGAGCTACAGGAAAGCAATGGGCTGCCCTGGGGTGCACCAGGTCGTCCCAGGGGCTTCCAGATTTGCCCACTTTGGTATAAAATCCACTTTGGCTTCCCAGGGATTTGAGCACCTGCTGTGCTGCAGAGGTTTGGTGGAACCCCAAACCCCACAAATAAAAATCACTCCCCAGGAGTTGGCAGGGTTAAGAGCTCGGGAGCTCCAGTCCCAAGACCTGAAACACCATGTGAAAGTCAAAAAGGTCTCAATTCAGACCCTGGCCTGAGGGACACGGTGCCAGAGCCAGCAAGGGCGAGCAGCAAGAGAGGGAAGAGAGGAAGAGCAGGAGATCAGAAATCATTGCTTAGAAAAGAGCAGGGAAGGCCATAGCCAGGGTCAGGCCTGAGGCATGATCCCACCCCACCTGGGTTTTGCATCCTCTCCTCTGCTTCTTAATCATCTGTTATTTGAGGGCGAGATTTGTTTTATTAGGAAAAAAAAACCAAAACAAAACACCATTTATCTGGGTGGTTTGCTCTGAGGTGTGTCCGAGACGGGAGGAATCCAAGTTAATTATTATCTGTCAGTGCAGTAGATGGAAAGTGGATGGATTGAGAAGGTCACAAGGCTGGAGATGAGGGATGGGATTGCAGCACAAGGTGCCTGTGAGCAGGATCAGCTCCAGCAGTGTGCTGAGAGCCAAGTCATGGTGGCAGAGGAGGCATTTCCCAGTGGTCCTTAGAGGTGAGGAGGAACTCAGTGCAGGCAGGAGGTCAAAAGGACCTGGACCAAGAGCCAGCAGGGAAGATAGAGACACGCTCACAAGGGGAGCCAGGCCATACCGCCAGAACCCATCAGAGGGGATGGAAGGACAGAGCTGGGCAGTGCAGCACAGCTCACCCTCACCCACGCTGGATGAAGCTGCTCTTTGCAGTGACCCCAGAAGTCTCTCACTCCCAGCCCCAAGGAGACGTCACCGCCATGGTTATCAGTGCCAAAGGAAGGGTGTGGGCCGGCCGGGGAGATGTGAGGAGCCCCGCGTTCCTCAGGTGGCCTTTGGGCAAACACAGTGGCTGGGCACGGAGCTCCTTCCTCCCAGGCCCTGTTTACTGACCTGCTGGGCCTGGCCTGGCTGTTATCACTGCTGAGTGCACAGATAGCACCATTAATAAGCACACTGCTGATAGCAGGGGGGCAAACATTGCTCCTAACGTTTACCAGCTTTCTCCCAACCTGTGAGTAGAGGCAGCTTCTCCGGAGCACTGATTCCCATGATTGATCCAGTGACTTGGACTCACCTTCTCCTTTTCTGCACGCTTGCTTACTTAATGATTTAGTTAAACTTGTGTCAATACATTCCAGTAAAACAGCTGCTCTTCTTCAAATTAAGGACCAAATAAGGAGGATTAACCCATCTCCCATGGCTTTAAAACTCCTCTGGGTTCAATTTCAGTTCCAAAGCCAAGATAGGGCAAGTCAGGCTAGGAAGGATGCCTCATCTTTGCAACACAGATGCCCAGTCCCATTGACAAAACTACTGAAGCACAGCAGGCACCAGCATTTTATTTCAGACCCATCTTTGAAGGAAAAACCTCCAATTTCAGCCAAACTTTAGGATACATTCAGATTCATGGCCTCCATTTCCTACTTCTGTATGGCTACCCCAATTTAGGATCAGAACACTGAAAAAGATCAGATTTGTTAATGACTTGCACAGAAATAGTTGGCTTTGGCCAACAGAGGCCACCAAATGGCTCTTGGGATATCCCAGTTCCCTGCTGATCTCTGAAACAGATTCTGGAAAAGAGCCAGGCCCCTGAAAGAGCTCAATTGCACTCAGGGGATCTCAAAACATGAAAGCAAGAACATCCAAGTAGGCCATCCAAACAGGCTGGAGATGCTGATGCTTTGGGGGAAGGCAGAACAAATCCAGCCATGGGTATTCATGAGCACCTGCCCAGACTGGAGCAGCTGGGCTCCACCACAGCAGTGCAAGGGCTTGGTCAGACATTAAACATGACCTTTTGCAGGCAGACATCAAACAATGGCTGCACCAGCACACACCGAGTGTTCTCACCCAGGAGAAATGGGGCCCTTTCAACCTTGTTTTCCACCCCTTTCGTCACATCCCCACACACGATAACCTGTGCTCCCCCAACCACTCCTACCCCTAATCAGCTTCTTGGGAATTATTTCATGGCTCTGAACTCCCAGCTCATGTGTTTGCCAGCTGTAAGGACCTCAGGGCTTGGGGGTTCATCCTGGGGCACACAAATAAGTCCTCTCCTGCCAAGGACAGTTCCATCTTCTCCTGATGGACCTTCTAAACTCACCAACTCAGAAATGCTGAATCCCTCCTGCCAGCCACAAAACCTGGGGCATCAGCTCACCACAGAGTTTAAAGTGAGAATCAGTTTGCCCTGCAAAAAGAGAGGGATCAAGAACAGCACAGGTTGGACCTAAAGCATCCCTGACCACACTTGGCCAAGACCATGAGGCTGGCACATGTGGGTCTCACTCTGAAATCAGCATTAGTAGGTTGTAGTTATCACCCTCAAAAGCAGCACCTTTCTGCCAAAAAGGCATCAAACTGGTGTCATTCCTGCACCTGTACAGGGGTGGACTGCGAGCTTTACCTTTTGGGTAAGATGTGTGCCCTGGATAAAAGCAAAAAGAAATCATATACGTGAGGAAAAAAAAATCTTAGGATCTACCTAAAAACAAGGGAGTGGGGAACTCAAGTGGATTTTGGCTGAGGCAGTGTGGGTAAGCACTCCCAACATAAGCCTGTGCCAGGAGATTAGCTCTACACCTGCCTGAGCCATGGCACAAATTAGTCACCACCGTTGTGGTTTTACCAGTTGGCAGAGCTGTTGGTGTGAGGCAACCCAGCAGGTGCATAAAGGAGCTGCTCCCCATTGGCTGCCTGTGGCAGATCTGAGAGCTTCCCACTGAGTAATTAATGAAATGACAATAATAGACACAAAGTAAACAGGGTGGAAAGAAAATAAATCAATGGGCTGGGAGCAGAGGCTGCATTTAGTGAGGAGCAGCCCTGACGGCTCCTGTCTGCACCTTGGGCTGTCGGAGTCTCCCGTGCATCCTGGTGGCATTCCAGCCACCAGCCTCAGGCCGGCTGCACCCGAGGCTGGGCCGGCTCCTCAGGCAGCAGAGGCTGCAGGCAGGTAAGGGCTGGGCTTGGCTGCTCCCCACAGCACAGCTACGGGGTCAAGGGCTGGGGTTCCTCTGTGTGCAGTCCTCTCGGGGCCCTTGGGTGAATGGGCTTCCTACTGATTTTATGGCCTCTAAGCTCCCTTTGGAGCACAAGAGCTATGGTCCTAGAAGAGAGGAGGGAGTTTGCCCCTCTGCTACCAAGTTAGGAGAATTCTGGAGAAAAATGGGGAAGAGTTTAGGATCAATCTCCACCAAGAGATGTGCCAAGGAACTCAGGGCTTGGGGGTTCATCCTGGGACACACAAATTATCCTTGTCCTTCCATGGAGAGGTCCATCCTCTCCTAATGAACCCTCTAAACTCACCAACTTATAGAGAAATGCTGAATCCCTGCTGCCAGCCACAAAACCTAGGGGATCAGCTCACCTCAGAGTCCCAGGGGCAAGGGCAGATAGGGCCCCTCTGTGCACATGCAAAAGAAAAGGGAAACACTAAATTTCAATCCCTTCTCAATTTCTCCCCAAGACTACCCATCACAGAATGTTTAAGGTTCCCCCCCCTCTCAAACACATCTCAGGGGGCTTTTTTTTCACTCCAGCCACCCTTCACTGTAGTGACTGCTGGAACCTGGGCTACCTCTCAGGACTCTGGCACCAGGCCAGGAGTGGGGAATGCCTCGGGATGGGGATTTACCAGAGGCAGAACCCTTGGAGCCACTTGCTCTACGGTGCCAGACACAAGCCAGGACAGGGACCAGGCCGAGGAGCAAGGAGGAGGCTCTCCATCTTGAGGTTCCACAAGGAACAATTCATTCTAGGAGAAGGGAGCAGGACAAAAAGCTCCTCGCTCTATTGTGCAAGGGGTTTTGCTCAGATACAAGCCAGGGGGTGGATACAAACAGCTAACTAACAGGGAGGGAATCCTCAGGGGAGCGGTGAGGGGATTCCATCCAGTGTCTGGGGCCACTTGGGGCAGGAGGGTGGAGAGGATGGGCCACATGGGCACATGGGGCTTCCAGGAGTAGGGGAATTCCAAAGGGGTATTGCAGACGCGGATTGGCCCGAGGTTTGAGTGGTAGGGAAGGTTCGGGAACAAAAGGGGCTGAGTTGCCTTGACAGGCGGGGAAAGAGCTGGAACAAGGGGCAGGTAATGGCATGAGGGACAGCTTTGAGGGAGGGTAAAACCCAGGGGTAAACCAACTCCGGGAGAACAGGGGGGTTACAAGAGAACAAAACACTTAACAAGGAATCAATAAAATAAATTCGAGCCTCAACACTTCACTACAACCAGAGCCACGCCCTGGAATGAAAGCATCTTTCCATGTACCAAATCTATAGAGAGGCTGATGTTGCCTGATTGTTTTATGTCAGAAAGGTTTCCCTCTCGAGAGCGGTACAGTCCTACCAAGACTTCACCGACAGTTCCCCGGCTCTGACTGTCCACCAGGGCCAATCCCTCCAGCTCGTCTGTGTCAGTGTCCTCACGGCCTTGTGCTACAAGAGGAAAAGGAAAGAAAAACAGGTACTGATTGTTTCCCAGTCTCAGTCCACCTGGGTGGCAGTTGGGATCTTCTCCCAGCAGCTTATTCCAAGCTTTACAGATCCTTTGTTTATTCTCTCCAAGTCTACCACAATTTGTGTGACCATTCAGGGAGCCTGTAACTCTCAGAGCCCAAAAACAACAGGAAGAGGTTGGACCCATCAACTGAAAATCAAACAGCTCTGAATTTCAAAGCAGGTCTAAGCTTGCTCTTCATTTCCAGCTAATCCTTACGGCAACAAAGGGTAAGGAGAAAACCTGAACCCAGGGCTGGAGAAGGTGTGAAAGGTGAGGGTGGGAACGGTTTGAGCGCCTCTGGTCCCAGCAGCTCCTGGTACTGGTGGGGCAGGTGGAGGTATCAGACACCCAATTTAATCCCATGTCTCTGGATATGTTTTGGCAGAAGGGCCTTTCCCCAGTGCCTTGCAATGGCTCTGTCCACTGAGAAATTTTTAATGCCTAACCTGGTGCTAAAAACCAATCTCCTTTTCCCCTTCATCCAGTTTCTGGAGAAGGAAGGAAAAGCTGCAAAGCAAGGAAGGGAGGTCACCACACAGTGAAGTGGCCTTCACAGCAGAGCATACAGCCTCCCATCTCAGCACATCCCCCGTTTAAACCTCCCTTGTTTTCAGTGCAGCAGGTGATCCCCAGGCAGATGAGCCATGTCTGACAAGAAAGTCTCCTGCCGCCACTGCAAGAGCAGATCAGCATCAGTCCCAGCAGACAGCACCACGATCCACTATGAGAAGTTCTGGCTGTACCGTCACTGCTCTTCAGTGCAGCAGAGGCACCAGCAAGCCCAGAAGGCTGGGCAGCTCTTCTCAGGGCTGCTGGCCTTGAACGTGGTGTTTCTGGGCAGCGCCTTCATCAGCAGCATGATCTTCAACAGGGTGGCCATCACTCTGGCAGATGTCTGGATCCTGCTCTCCATCCTCAGGGTCGTGTCTCTGTTCTGGATTATTTACTACCTGATGGGCACCATCCGGCAGCCACACGCCGTGCTCTACAGGGACTCCCACGCCGGACCCATCTGGGTTAGGGGTAAGTTCTGCTTTTATTTCTTCTCTCATGCCTTCTTCCAAAGGCTTGGAAGGCAAAGAAATTCTTCCCCTGTTACTAGAAGAGCTAGAAGCTGTAGGATGTGCAGTTGGGGCATTGGGAATTTCCCAGTTCTTGTCAGGCTGATGGGCACAGTAGGTGCCACGGAGTGGAACCAGACCAGCCAAGAAAGCCTGAAACTCGGCTTCCCTTCAGCCTCCTATCAAACTTCGCTCTCTGGTCCCTTCACAAAGAGAAATCCAGGCATAACCCCTTTCCAGGACAGCAACTGAGCACTGTGGGAAAACCATAGGAAGGGTTTTAGGCAGGAGCACTTTGAGAAGTGTGTTTATCCTCCAAGAGCACCAGTGGCCCTATGTCACCATCATCCTCATTTAACATCACTGCAGCCTTGTTGCCAGGGAAGGATTCTTACCCATTAAGTCACATCCCAGTGACACCCAGGCTTTCCTGGGAGATTTTCCCTTCAGTATTTGCCCCACTTCGAGAAATTACCCTTCTTGCAGCAGCCCTGCCTCTGGTCTATCATGGAGTTTTTAATTAGGCACTGTCTTGTTAACTAAAGCATGGAGAATCAATTGAAGGAAGCTGCAAGGTACTTGAGTACCTAAAGCTGCAGAGGCATGTCCAAGGCAAAAGGGAGAAACAATCAAAGGGTTCCAACTCCTGCAGATGGGAGTGCTACAAGCCTTAGCAGACTTGTGGTCATTGCAGGTTTCCTCCCACAAGGCAGAAAGCATGATCCACCATTAACTTACCCCTGTCATTTCAGATTGTACAAAAACCCCATCCCCACCTTGCATCCAAGCACAAGAAAATACCTTGCATTTTCCTAACACCTTTAACCAGTCAAAGCACGCAGTCAGGTTCAGGACAAAGGCTCTCCTTTGTCCTCCTCTCCTAAAATTAAGAGAATTCCAGGAGAAAGACTGCCAGCTCCACACAAATCCAAAGGCCTCGTCTCCCCAGACAAGCTCAGATGCTCAACAGACATGTCTGGGTTTATTTACTGGTCCTTTGCTCTTTGTGCAGGGTCAGTGCTGCTGTTTGGCAGTTGCAGCATCCTCCTGAACGTGTTTCAGATTGGTTACAGCACAGTCCTTGTCCACTGCAAATCCAAGTTGGAAATTTTGTTCCCCATCATTGGAATCGTTTTTATTAGCACCCAGGTACTGCACATTACCCTTCTGTAAGCTTGTCTATTCTCTCTGTCCCATTCCTGGGAGCCCCAGGGCTGGGGGGAAGCTGGGAGATGTGGGAAAGTGAATGAACGTGGGTCATTCTCCTGAGCACTGAAAGCATTAAAGCATCACACACCGCTTCAAATGCTACCTGCACTCCCTGTGTGCCACCTAGAGAGACAGGGGAGAAAGATTCAAAAATTACCCTAGAAATACCTGACATACCATAGGATCCAGAGGAATTTGCTTTGAAACAAAGTAAGAGGAGAGGAAATTTCACATTTTGCCAGAGATATCTTTGCACCAGTCTGTGCCTCAGCTCCTCTTTGTACTTGTCAATCCATCCACCCAACAAAATCCTTTCCACACAAAGATATCTCACACCATTTTGACCTTGTTAGTCAACACCAGCCTTCTTCTTTACAGACCCAAAGCCATATTTGAAAAGTAAACTAATTCCCACCTCAGCAGCAAATACCCACATGAGCAGGGCAGAGGAACACGGGGCTCCAGGATGTGCATTCAGTGCAGTCACACATAAATGCTGCCCTTACCCAAGGATGCCAGCACGTGCCTCAGCACTGGGGTGCAGGTGCACACATGTCCCTGCACCTCACACAGAGGCAGGTTTGCTCCTGCTTGGACCTGTACCTTCTTGTCTACCTGTTTCTTTCCACCATGTGTGCAGCCAGCTGCCAACTTCACCCTGCTCATGGTGTTATTGTTGTCCACTTGCAGGCTTACTTTCTATGGCATCACTCTAAGGACTGCATTCAAGTCCAGCACAACTTCACCAGGTAAAAATCAAGGACAAAAAATGCCTTCTACTGCTCTAAAGAAACTTTTCCTTTCTGCCTGTGATGTCCATTATGATTCCTGCTAGAAATGTGTGCATATGATCCTATACAGACCCTATATTTTGGGTGACACAAGAACCAAACTATGCGTTGTTCAGACCCCATCCTCCCTCCACTGATCTGAGCTCACCAGCTCCCTTCCGTTTTCCTTTGTGCCTTGGAATGCTGCAAAGCTTCTTCCTTCCTCCCAAACATCTTCCTGCTGCCTGTCTCAGGCACCAGCTCACAGACTGGAGGATGAGGGAGGGGGTCTCCCCATTCCTATTACTGGGAGATGTCTCAGCTGAGGCCAGTTTCACTCCTTTGTAAATGGCAACTGGGAATATGCTCAGGTGTGTTTATGCAAAGCCACACCCCACAGGCCTCAGGTAGAGCGGGCACAAATCTGTGCTCAAATCTGTGCATGGGCCAGCGAGAGGGGAAGGACACACTGGCTGTGAAGCATCTCCAAACATTGTACAAGTCCTGTGTCTTTTCCCAGGTGTGGGCTGATGGTCACCACAGCCACCAACCTTCTTGTCTGGCTCCTGGCCGTGACCAACGACACCCTGCACATAGAGATCGAGTCTCAGCTGCGCGAGGTGGAGCAGCGATTTGCAGGCAAGGCTCCTTCTTCATATCCCCATTGGTGTTAGGCTGACACAGGTGACTTCTAGGAAAACATTTCACAGAACCACAGAATCACAGAATATACTGAGTTGGAAGGGACCCACAAAGATCAGCAAGCCCAGTTCTTGGCCCTGTACAAGACCATTCCCAAGTAGTCCACCGTGTGCCCCAGAGTATTGTCCAATGCTTCCTGAACTCTGTCAGGCTTGGTGCTGGTGCACTTTTCTGGGTAGCCTCTGGGTCTCAGTGATTCAGATATCTCCAGTTCCCCCAAATGCTGCAACTTCCCTATTATTGGAGGCTGTCTTGAGGAAATGGGCTGCAAGGGGAGAAGATCTTCTCCTGGAGGAAGGGGATCTGCTATGAAACCCTGACACTGGGGTCCAGGAAAGGAAAATCCCACCATGAATTAGCATTTTTGCTCACTTTTTCCTATTAACTGCAAGCACAGGATTGCAGACTAGAAGAGGCTCATGTAATTGCTATGGTCTTCTTTGTAAGGATATAGAGGAAGAAAGGGGGATCTTATATTCCAGGGGGAGAAATAGAGAAGGCTTTGTTGTGAAGGAAGAGGAATCTGTCATCCAGCACCTGTGGTGTTGACCATAGATAGGAAAAGACATTAGCTAAGCTGTGTTATTCTGAATCCTCATATACTTTAGGACTGAGCAGTAGCCATATAACTTCCTTGTGATTCCTGTTTCTGAGGCACAGACACACATGTTGTGCCTGCACTCAAGAAACTCCCAAAGACAGCCGTGACATCCAGGTCATCTCTTAATTGTCACCTTCCTCTTCTCACGCTCCAGGCAATAAGACTGCCTTGTGCATATGCCCAAACACGACCATCTGCAAAATCTTCCAGAAGGGCTACATCCTGCTCTACCCCTTCAACACCGAGTACAGCCTGGTCTGCTGCTCCATGCTCTACGTCATGTGGAAGAACGTGGGGAGACGCATCAGCCACCACCACAACCTGAAAACCAGGCCCAAATTCAAGCTCCAGGGGGTGGTCTTTGGGCCAGTGCTGGGCACCAGTGCTGTAATCATCGGGGCTTGTGTCTTCATGATGTACCAGATCCAGGCCACCAGCTTGGACCCCAGCCACCAGGTCCTTGTAATCTATTATTCCTACTACATTGTGCTCCTGCCCTTGATGAGTGTGGGTGCTGTGGTTGGGACAATCATCCACGCCTTGGAAAAAAAGGAGCTGGACACGGTGCAGAACCCAACCCGCAGCCTGGACGTGGTCCTGCTGATGGGGGCAGCCCTCGGACAAATTTGCATGTCCTACTTCTCCATTGTGGCCCTGATGGGCAGCAACCCCAGAGACCTGCTGAACAGCCTCGCCCTGGCCTACTCTGTCCTCATGATCCTTCAGAACATCACCCAAAATGTTTTTATCATCGATGGGCTCCACCGGCGGCACATTGTAGCAGCAGCCGAGGCCAAACATGCCGGACGCTCCGAGCAGCACACAGTGGCTGCAGAGCTGCCTGGGGAAGAGGAGAGCACGCTGAGCAGCATACAGGAGCACATCCAGACACCTCCTGCCAAGGAGGAAGACGCTAAAGAAGATCAGAATTGTGAAGCCCACAGCCAGAGACGAGTGAGCGTGCTGGAGCTGGGACAGGAGATCCGGAAAGCTTCCCTATCCTACATCCATACCTACTCTCACCTGAGCTGGAAGAGAAAAGTATTGAGGGAGATCTCGTTCTTCTTAGTTCTGAGCAACATCATAGTAAGTATTGTGCTCTCTGCTGTCACAGCTCCGGCTGAGCCACGGTGACCTGTGACACAGGCGTGATCTCTTTGTCTTTCTCTGTATTCCAAACAAAAAAACCTTTGCCCACCAAGTCTCAAGTACTGGTGAGGCAAGTCAAGACCGGTTTTGCTGATAATACCCCACCCTCATAATTAGAAAGTCTCTCTTTTACCCTTAGAGTCAAGTATTACTGTGTTTCATGGGAGGAGACAGCTAATAAGTCCTTACTGGCCAAGATTTTAGCCTCTGAAAAAAACCCCACAAGGCTTATTAAGGGTGTTTCATGAGAAACATGAAAGAAAATGTCAGGCACCAGCATTAAGTCTCTGTAAACATGAGTGTCCAGGCTTGAAACTCACACAATAAAGTACACTGTGGTCTGGGATCTTGAATCAACACTGCAGCCTTAATCCAGTGAAAACCCATTGCCCAGGGAAACAATGAAATCCTGTAGAAAGAGAAGCAGGCTGGGGCAGAATGGGGCTGTCTTTAGGTTTCCAGGGATTCAACAGGATTTGAATTACAGCAAGGAGTCAACAGCATAACTGTGGGATTTTCCTTCTCCTCCCTGGCAAGGTGACTACTGTGATACTCCTGAAATATTCCTACAACTCTTGAGCCAGTGCTGAGATTAGGGTGCAAGTAGGGTACAGTTTGTCATCCTCTGACTTGTGTTTCTTTGCCTCACATCTCTCCAGCTGTGGATTATGCCCACATTTGGGTCTCACCCCCTCTTCGAGAATGGAATGGAAAGGTCATTTTACGGCTACTCCACCTGGTTTGTGATCGTGAACTTCGGACTCCCCTTGGCTGTGTTTTACCGCATGCACTCCGTCGGGGGGCTCCTGGAGGTCTACGTGACAGCCTGAGCCAAGCTGGACCCCCACCCCAGAGGCTGGGGAGAATCAGCGATGCTGAACAAAGATGCAGTAAGCAGTAGACATGCACATGGAAGCTTCTAAGACTTTTTCCCTCCAGCTTCTGCTTGGACTTCTTGTACAACATCACAGTGAATTTCAGAAGAGGTTCTTTAATATTATCCTTTTCCACCATAGAGAATAGACTCAAAGCCCATAAACAAACTCTCACTGCTCTCAGGAATCACACATGCAGTCAGCAGTCTGCCAGTGGATGCTGTTTGGCAGCAAATGGGACTTTAACAACTCCTGTTGAGATCTTCCAGATAAAAAAATGCAAGGGCAGCCTTCAGCAAAAGCAATGAAGACTGGCCTACACCAATTCAGAAAATCAAAAGCAATCAAAAAATAAAAGCGATTACATGACCTTGCCTTACTGAGAATAAACACTACTTGTTCCTACAGGCACTCCCAGAGCCTCAGGTGGGAATCACTAGGGAAGCACTGTGGGTGATCTTTACACACCACAGATGCTGTTACCACTGGTGTGGACTAGCCAAGGTCCCATTCTTGTACAAGGGCTAGTTCAATAGCAAGCCACTGCCACATCCACTGTGAATCTTTCCCCATCCCAACACATTGGCCCTTGCTGCTGCCTTGCACACCCACAAACCTTTCTCGAGGTCACCATGCACAAAGGAAGGCAGCTGCAGAGGTGCCTGATCAAAGACCCACTGGGATGTGTTCCATAGGGATACTTGCTTTGAAAGCATGTGGGAGAGCAAGAGTCTTGTGACTATGGGTCCAAATCCAGAGCCTGATGAACCAAAATAAAGAGATTTGAGTTTTCATGCGTGTCTTGTGAAATCTCTGGGTCTGCTCCGCACTCAGTGAGCTCGAGGTCAACTCACTTAAATTGCCCTTACATTCAGAGGTTGTATGGGGCTCTGAGCAACCTGGCCTTGAGGAAGGAATTCCTGCCCATGGCAGATGAGCTTTATGGTCCCTTCCAACCCAAACCATTCCGGGATTCTATGAGATTTAAGAGCAGGCCTGCTCTATAATCAATCAAAATCTGTCATGACCCTTACTCAAGCATGGCACAAAAGGCATTCTCATTATTGCTTCTGTTCCTTTGTAAATGAACCCCAAGATCAGTGTGGGTTTAGGATTAGAGTCTATTTATGGTGGGTTTTGGGATTCTCTAGTAAAGCAAACTCTCCCAAGACAGTAACAGTGAGGATTCAGCATTCAGGCAGTTTTACTTTCTGTAAAACTCTAAGTTAGACTGATTGCATGAGCATGAACTTTGCCCAATAAGTGTTTGTATTTGGGCCCATGTCAACAGAAATATGTCATGAGAAATAACAGCTGGATAAATTAGGCTCCAATAAAGTTAATTATTATTCTCATGTCAGTGTTTGTAGCATGGGATCCACAGGACATACATGCTAATCTCTGACCTCAAACCTTCTTTGTAGTGATTGACAGCCTGGGGACAAGGAGCGATGGCACTTTGTGGGCAAACCATGACTTGGATTTTATCCAGTTTAATGGATAAAACACTGGTTTAAGTTACTGAGCTTTCACAGAGCAGGTGACTTTGGAATGAACACTGAATACATGACTGAAGACATGATCAGCATGGACAGGATGCTCCAACTCTCACCTACAACCACCACAGATCAGATAAACAGTCAAGGCCTTCCATGTCCTTTCCTAACAGCCCCTAGGGCCAGGGTGCCTGTTTTACAGGTCTCAACTGCACAAAGGTTTTAGCACATGGTTCACTAACTCAGGAGACTTGATCCTGTTTGATCTTTTGATGATGCTATAAACACAGAAATGGCCAAGCCCACACAATTCAGGCTCATTTCCCAGAGTCAAATCTTCATTTTTGATTATAAAAAAAATTACCACTGCAGAGGAGGCCAGCCCATGGTCCCCTAGTGGCACAAAAAACCCCCTCAACATAAAACAAACAAGATAATAAACCTCCCTCTGTGGAAGGAGGAAAAAAAGTACCCAAGTGTATGTTTCAGTTAATCTTTATCTTTCTGTCCATAAGTAAGCAAAGAGTTTACAGTGCAAGTTGATTTCCACAGAACAAGGATCAGACTCCAAACACCAAGAAACAAACTAAAAAGCTTCCAGAGAAACTCACAAAGAAATAAAGCAGAAAAGAGAGGATGGAAGAGATCATGAGAACCAGCAGATCCATGGGAGGGAAGAGGCAAAGCATGTGGGACACGGGAGGCCCCGTTCCAGCTGTGAGGTGTGAGTGCCATACAATCAGAGTCTGGCCACACCAAATCACATTCTTATACATGAGATTCTCCAAGTGAAACAGACCCTGTTTACACCTGAACAGAGGTGGGATCAGGATGGGAGTAGTGCTGGGTGGCAAAGTGGGTTGGAGATGGGAGGCAGGTGGGGGAATAACCTCTCTCTATTTCACATATTTCTTATCCTTCAGAAAACCATTCCAATTTTATTTCACTTTCTACTGGCCTGGGACTCCATTCTCTCTCAGTGCCCAGAGGAGGAAATCACCTGACTACAGGCCAGTGGAAGCCAGCAGCACACTGCACGCTGGGGCAGCTCTCTGGGAGAGGATGGTCATGCTGTTACTACTGCAGCTGCAAAGCTTAGGCCAGGGTTACAAGTCACAGTGTGTCACGCTGTCCCTGTACTTAATGTGACAGATCTGTTTCCATGCAGTGATGCCACTGGGCCTAACCTGTGGCAAACAGCTCATGACCAGCAATTCTCCCAAGAGCCTGAATAAAAGAGCACCAAGGATTATACTTTGATAGAAAGCTCTCAGTTCATGACAGGACCCCTCATATTTCATTGCCTAAAGACCACGTGGGTCTAAGACAGCAGCCCCTCCCAGCAGAACATAACATTTGACTCAAACCTCAGAGTGTCTCCACTCACCAATGTGTAACCCCACGATGCTGAATCAAGCCAGCAACAGCAGATCTCCCACCAATTTCCATTCTGGCTTCCCAAAATTTACACATGCCTGGGACCCAATACATTCAAAATCCAGTAACTTGGTCAATAAGCAAAATGCCCTGAAGAATTCAACTTTGCCTCAGCACTCTCCACTCCCTACTGACATGGAGATGCTTTTCCTCCTACAACTTCCAAATTCCTCCTACAACTTCCCTGAGTGCCTCCCTCAAACCCTTGCCTTAACAGCAGTGTGCAAAAGACCCTTCTGCTCCCTGTAGTGCATCAGCCTGCCAGGCAAAGATGGAAGGATATGGTTCCTTTCAAACCCAGGTGACGGTGTCCTTTCAGCCAGTGGGAGAAGACTTAAAAGAGTTTAAGTCAGGTCTCTTCTCCTTGCTCTCACTGAGCCAGTCCCTTCCTCCCTGTGTGCTCACATGCATTAAACAGGGCTTTTAAAAGACAGGCTCCTTTGCAACAGTCCCCCATGAAGGACAGGCTGGTGGGCTTGGAAGCCAAGGAAAAACTTCTGACCCACACCAACAAAACTTCTCAAGCAGCTTTCCAGGAAAGGCCTAGAGAGATTCAGAACTGAGACACAAAGTTCTCCTTCAACATCTTCTTTCATTTAGGTGGGAAAGACTTCCCTATATGCAACTGAGACACCGGGGAGACACCTGCAGCCAGAAGGGATGCCCTGGAAACTTTATGGAGCTACATGGAAGTAACTACAGTTTCCAAACCCTGTCTCCTGCAGGAATAGCAGCTTCTCCCTTTGCACCCAATTTACAGCTAGTCTTTTTCAATTAAATGCTGACTCTGACCAGGGCAAGGACAGGGTCAGACTGGTTTCCAAACCACATCCAGAAGCAAAAAAGTAACAGAGGAGCTAAGAACAGTCTGATTTCTAGTGCAACCACAACAATGGACAATCCCTTAGATATCTTTAACTCAAGGTTCGTGGTGAAGGGTGAGGGAAGAGAAGTGAGCTGGGGAGGGATGCCCAAGCAGGTCCCAATTAAAGCTTTAAATGACAGGGAGGTAAATGAAGTGATTGTCCTTTTGGTCTCTCAGCTGGATGTGAAATGCAGGAATAGCTGTGATGAAGCAGCACGCCACAGTCCTTAGATCCAGTGTATTTCTCTCAGTAGAGGTAAGTGTTCTCTTCAGACCCGTTGAATTTCAAACAGCTTAACATCTGTGTCATACCAGATGGGGGGATCCACATTCCTGAGAGAGAAAGACAAGAACGACTTTACTCCCTGTGACCAGTTACATAGAATTCAAATCTCACAGCCACAATTACAGGAGCTGGCTGCACAGTGTGCCTTCAGCTTTGCATAAAAGGAAATCACTGGTTGAGAGACAACACACCTTACAGGAATGACAGTATCTACAACATCCCACAAAGCCAGAGCTTTGCATAAAATCTCTGCACCAGACCCTCTGGGCAGCTTTTCTATTCCCTGCTGCTGCCAGTTCCCAAACAAGCAGCACTCCCAGAACAACCCCCTTCATGTCACCCATTCAAAGTTTTGGAGCAGTTGATACACCCCAGTCTGTTCCAAGGGAAAAACATCTTTCTATCCTGTAAATATGAGATAACCCAGGGCTGGCTGAAGGCATGCAATTCTCTCAGTAGGCCTCCCAAAAGTCTGGAAAAGACCAAACCAGGCTGCATCCAGCTGGTTTACCTCAAATAAATAACTCCCCACATGTAGGTGCGGAACCACATGGCAGTGCCCGAGTTTGCCTGGTACTTGCGGATGAGGATGGGGTGAGGCACTGGCAGCAGCCCCACCAAGGTGCCGTGCTGCAGGAACTTGAGGATCTCCGACTCATCCGTGAGACCCCTACCAAGACACAGACCAGGAACATCCTTAGCATGTCCCACAGACACTTCCAAAACTGCTGCAGCATGAAGGACCAGCTTAAACAAACACAGATACTGAGCCATGGCCCAGGAGAACACACCCCCTCTCCTCTGTAAACAGAGTGGAGAAGGGATCAGTCAAACAAGATGTTTGGCAAGCCAAGTAACAACTCTACTGAGCCCAGGACACTTTCAATTAAACTTTACAAGGTTTCCCTTAGAGGCCCTCCAAATTCAAACTCTGCCAACCTCACCACACAGCCCTTCCTTTCCAAAAATCTCCTTACTTGTCAATGCAGATCTTCTCCACCTGAGGGACCAGCACCTGTAAGAGCCGCATGATTGTCTGCAGGGGGAGCTTTGACTTCCAAGACATCACCTGTAGGTAGGAAAACAGCAGGGGAATCGGTACACTGCATTAGCAGGTTTTTACAGCTGTCTCCACAATCTCTGCAACAAATGAAGTTTACAATAATCACAAAGCTGGTGGGTGAACTGAGTGCAGAGGAGCAATACAATAAATCCTGGAGCACTAGAATTATGAGGCACCCAATAAGACCAGTGGGACATTAGTTTGAAACAGGTAAATAAAATATTTATTTGCAGATGTCAGTAAACTAAAGTTCTGGAGCTTTGACCTCAAGTGCCTGTGAGGAAATGCTGCTCTGGGAAAGCCTCAGATGGCAGGGAAGGGGCAGGGTGTGTGAGGCATTTCTGCCACAACTCTTTCTCGTTATTTATTTCCTGTGTCCAGATGCCCTTACCCAGTCAGGAGTTGGAGTCCACTGTCCACTGGAGGATGCACTAGAGAGACGCCTTCGATCCCGCCGGGAATGTGATGCCTCCTATCAATAACAAATAAAAGCAAACAAATAAAAGCAAACACATGCTAATGACACTTAAGAGTAAGAAATACAATCCATTTTCTGCTGATATTCTCCCCAGATTTTCTAGACCACTACTGGGAAAGACAGCTCAGCCTGTCTCTAGAACATGTCAAACCTACCCGACCTTCATTCACCAAACCCATGTGCTCTCACCCAGAGAGTTGCAATATTTGATGAAGCTGGAGGACCCTGTGAAAGGTCACAGCTCCACTCACCACTGTTGACACTCTGCTGGAACAATCCACAGTGACAGAGTTAAAACAGCACTGACAAGAGACTGTACAGAGGCATGCTTCTTTTTTTTGGCACAGAGAAGATATAGCTAATGGCCACAGTTTTTCAGCCTCTGTCAACTGAGTATCTCTGGGATTTTTTGTGTCCATTCTGGAATATCTTGAAGAGCATTTTTCCAAGGGTAGGCTCCCAGCAACTCCTATCTAATAACTCTCACCTCTTGAGGAATGACACACTCAACCTGGTTTTCCATATTCATGGTGGGAAGGAGGGAAGGAAATAACCCTCTAAAGTCACTGTCAATCTCTGCACAAGGTGAAAACAGAGAGGCTTTTTCCTTTAGCAATGCTCCCAACCATTCACTGCTACAGCACAGAGCTGACTTTTCTACAAAACAAATGGGCACAGCACTTCCTTCCAACAGCCACCCTGCAGCTCCACATAAATTGACTCACTCGTCACCTTCTCAACCAGAAACAGCCAGCTTGGGGTAGAGCTGTGCCAGTGCTTTTCCGGCTGGGGAACAGTTTGAGCCAGCTGCTGGACACAGATGGAAAGACCCATGATTATGTTTCATGGGCTGCTGGAAGAAGAAAACCTTCCACAAGTTCTCAATCAAGATCTCATTTAATGACAACATAATTAATTGTGTGCTTAAGATGTCTCGCTAGCCACAGGCTTCACCTGGTACTAGGCAAGACCAGGAAGGGTAAGAAAATTGGTCCTGGAGTATTTGGGATTTCTGTACATTCCAATTTATTAAAGGCCATTCTGAGGGCAGCACCTCAGCCCAGCCTTCATGGGAACAATTGTTCACAGCACCAGCTAGTTAAAAGATTCTGGTAGAGCTCTCCATCCCAAGGGAGATGAAAAAGAAGCAGCAGTAAGAACCTGAGTTGGAAACATCAGGATCAAGATGTTTCATGGACATCCTCTGGCAATTCTGCACTCACTGCTCTGTCATAGTCTTTGTGTTGGAGAAAGCTCACTCAAGTGCCCCAGCTCTTGTGTCACAGCATAAACATGAAACACCCAAGATGATGCAACAGCCCTTCTGGACCACGTTGTGTCCCAGCACCCTGCACGTGTGCACACTGCCTTTAATGCGATGCCCTTTTTCAATGGGCCAACAGACCTCTTCTTCTAACCCCTCATTTTTGTTCACTTCACACCTAGACCTTCCCAGCACACCAGCATCCAGCCTTACCCCACTCCAGGACTCCCCATCACTCAGGGCCGCAGGTGGGTTTCCCTCTGGGGAGAGCTGGGAAGCCTCAGGCTCCAGCGAACGCATGGTCCCATCCTCTGACACCTGGGACTTCTCCGTGAGCTTGTCAATCCCTGTGTTCAAAAGAGGAAAAGCTCAGAAATACAAGTTAATTAAATAGGTTTAAAAGCTCTTCTCTGCCCCACTATGCACAGATATCCTGTGTCTTTGCTGATATTGGAAAAGCTCCCCTTTCAACAAGAGAAGCAAGATTTAGCTTTGATTTCATAACTAACCCCAAAGGACTTTTTCTCTATGAAAATGCTCCCTGAGAAGGAGGAGGAACACAGGTTCATGTGCATAGAGCTAACCTGAGGCAACAGGTCAAGATTAGGACAAATGGTCTTATGGACACTAAGTCTGAGAGGAAAGAAACTCAAGGCAGTTTGTTTGTGATCATCTGGGGCCAACTGATCTGAAACTCAGACTGAAAGGCAGTTAAGTTATTCACAAATGTAAACTCTTAATCTCTCCACACCCAGTGAAAGGGTGAGTCCACACCATATCCCACAGAGAAAACAAACCTCTCCTGTCCCAAAGGTAAACTAAAGCTCACCTGGAGTAGCCACCAGACTGGTCTTCAGCGTCCCTGGCTCAGCAGGGGCAGCAGGACGTGACCCTTCCATGGAGATCCCATCCTGAGAGTTGGTGCGAGAAATGGGCTCAGGGGTTTTCTTCTTGCGCTGCAGCCCCTTCTGGATGGACTGCGAGTCTGTGGGAAGGTTGGCCAGCTGGTGAAAGACATTCCGCTTGCGGATAACAGCATAGACCAAATTGGAGTTCCCTGGGAATCACAGCAACAAAACAAGCAGAGAAGTAAGGCTCAAAGAGCTCTGCCAACCCAGCACAGCTCGCTGGGTACACAAAGCCTGACTGCTCCCAGCCACAAAGGCAGTGGCACAGGGAAGAAAGAGCAGAGCTCAATATCCTCTTATCCATTACAAAGCAGTACAGAAAATTCAGTGAAATCCTTCCTAGGCTGGAAAGCTGACAAGAAATGGTTTGGTGAGGGATATTCAAACAGCTGAGAAGAAAAAGGACATTTTAAACCACTTATTAGCATCTATTTTGGAAGAAAAGGTTACTAGCCAAGGTTCAACATTCTTCCATCTTCAAAAGAACTCACAAAACAAATCAGGGCACTTAATCTGAGACACAGGCTTGAAATAGCAAAGCCTAAAGGTCAGAATTCTTACTGCCTGCAAGATGGCACAGAACAGAATGAAACCATCCTCTAATATAAAACACAAATTACACCCACAAAGGCTGCTTTTGGATTTGGCAATTGCCACACGCAAGATTCCCATCAGGGAAGCAGAATGGCCATTCTTGATTTGCAAAATTTAAAGCAAAACACTAAATTTTGACCAGGTTTAGGGATCTTACTTTATTATTTACTAAGCAAAAGACTGCTATTAACAGGGAAAGCATAATGCATTTCCTGGAAAGTAGCAAATATCAGAACTTTCTTTGGATGAGGTGCTTTGGTCTTCAGCCCCCAGAGATCTGCCAAAGTAGAACTGAGAGGCACTTGAAAGTTGTTTTGTCCCTCCACCTACATTGCTGAGCAACACAAGCAGTTTCACAGCAACATCCAGCCAGTCACAACTTATGAGTTACACATCACTTTTTGTTTCTTTTCCTCTCTGTGCATCTCACCTTCTGCAGGAGGGCTGGCTGAGGTTAGGCTGATAATTAGCTGCCATCTCATTTTGTTCTAACCAAATCTGCCTGGGCCAGGACCCAATGGTAATTATCTACTAACCCAACTTATCAGTCCTATATAGCTCATTTCTACACTTCTCACCTCCTCTCATCTCCTTGGACTTCCTCTGAACTTCCATCTGACACTCTGTTGGACTAAACTAGTGCAAACCCACTAAATAAAGCAGTCTGTTACCATCAAACTGGTACTGAATGATGTTGTTGAAAACTTCCAGCAAGAAGAAAACAAGATGGTGGTTCTGGACAGCAGAGAATAGGAACCAGGTGGTGGAAAAAGCCTCCAAGAGATGCAGTAACTTGTTAGCAGCCACCATGGAGAGAGACTTCAGGTATGGAGACACTGCGGAAAGCAGAGCAAATGAAAACTAGGGAAA
>NW_005054370.1:2929652-2937795 GCF_000277835.1 Geospiza fortis | reverse complement strand
AAACGAGGGAAAGAACCAAGGTGTATATATTCTCAAAAATACACCACTAAAAATGTTGCTTTTATGACCTTCCCACCCTTGCACTTCTGAGAAAGCCTCATGGAATAGCTGAGGCAAATGGTTCCACAGAAACATTTCCAAATACAAAGCAAATGAAACAGAGATATTGCCTAGTAAAATGAGGCATTGCTGCTTTTAGAGGATTTTGTTTAATCTTACACTAGTAACACTATCTCTGCTGTGCCTCCTGAAAAGCTTCACAACTGGAGCTACCTGGGCACTCACTAAGTCCAAGGGAAGCACCACCACTGTGAGGAGGTGGCACTCCCTGCTGGAAAGGGACAGTAATGCCAACTACCCTCACCAGGCCTGCTGGCAAATGTCCTGTTGCCTCCCCAAGGGAGCTCCAGGACTCTGCTGTCCCTCCTTCTGCCCCATCTGACCATGCAGGCAGATCTTATCTGCACTGGCTAGTGCCCTCCAGCAGCAGGGGAGCACAGAGAGGGGCACAGGGAGAGTGGAGTGAGAGCACTGTGAGCTGTGGTTTTTCCCCCCCACACAGTGCTCACCGTTCACAACGATGGTGAGCAGGCAGTCAAAGAGGGGCTGCAGCCGCTGGTGCCCGCTGGTGATGATCTTGTGAAAGACCTGTGGAAGGAAGGAGCTCTTGAGCAAGGCAGCACCTTACTGAAAGCACCCTCTCAACCAAAACCAGTGCCACCCCCACACTAATCGCTTCCTGACACCATTCCTACCTAGGCAGGGCCCTGCACACTCCACAATTACACAGGTGGGGAAGGCTGCTCTCACTGCAGACTCACGCTCCAGGAGTACAAGCTTTCATTTACAAGGAATCCTTTGGGAATGTGATTAGGGCCCTATAACACTGCAAACAGAAACTGACTGTGAGCTGTTCAACAATGTTCAGGCAGCCTAGGACAAAACTAAACCACCAGGAAGTAAGAGACACCTTCATCTCCAATAGACTTTGACTCTGAACCCTTATGATAACTGCTTGAAATGCCACAGAACTAATCATTTTACATTTGGTTTTAGTGCAGACTTCTAACTCAAATGTTTGTCCTATTTTTAATTATATCCTCAGACATGGAAAGATTCAAGTGCCTTGTAACCAGTTCAGACATTCGCAATCTTGGCCTTCACACCTTTAGCTGGCATGTCTGTAGAGAAGTCCTAAGCATAATTAAATCAAAGAGATGATCTGAGATTAATGGAATGCAAGAGCAAAACACATAGCATCAAGAGCAGTTATGGTGGGCAGTTTTCTTCCTACTCCTTTTAATAGGAATCTCCTCTTGGAGATTTATCAGAAGCTGCTGAGAGCTTCTTCTCTGGCAAATGAGAACATGACAGAAGGGAAGCACCTGAGGCTTGTATTGCAAAGCACACAGCTGCTCATAGGCAGTGTTGTGGGCTGACTGAAAGGTCAATGAAACTTGCAGCTACCCAAAGCTGTAGAGGTGAGCTTGGTATCACTGTTGTCCCCATTGACAGATGTGCTCCACACACCTCTGGTTGCCTGGGACAGAGCCAGATCTCCTGCCTTCCCTACCAGTAGAGTAGAGGGCGTGCACCCACCCCCTCATGACAGCAGTGCAGCACCATGAGGAGTCCTGTGTCACCCTGGTTTTTTAAGATTTTCTAAGCCTTCTGATGTTGACATTCTTGTAGTGAACTTTCTCACACACTTTCTGTAAATAACTCATTGTTTTGCATTCCTTTATGGAAGAAGAGAGAGTTGATAAACTGTGAGTATGACCAGTGTCATTGGAGAGTTGTCACTGTCACCCTCCAATCCGCTGTCACTTTTAGAAAACTATAAATGTTAGAGTCAGAAAATAAACTGCCTTTTTTCTTCACCTTGAGAACAGCGGTGTGAGCCTGTGTTCTTTCGTGTCCTATAGTGACAGTCCTGTTCTTTGGGATCATTTAATGGAGATGGAATTGCACCTCATGCATATGCATCCTGGCAGATACATCAGCTCAGGTTAACAGTGTGCGTCCCACACACTTCCTAGCTACTCACTGGGCTTCCAGTTTAGGGAGGGCGAGTATATTGAAGGTGGACAATTATTTGTGGAGCTAGGAGGGTTCAAGAAGTGCTGGAGCTGTACTCACTATGATGAGCAGGTCAGCATGTGTCCCTGTGAAGACAGGGATGTCCATAGGCACTCGTACAGAATACGGCTTGTTCAGTCGCACCCCAAAGTTACGCTCCCCACTGAGGAGCAGGAGAATAAAGACCCCAATGTGCATCAAGCCCACTCGTGCTGCAAGGAGAAAAAACAACAGAAAAATATGTCACAGAGAGGCCAGCGGAATTCTGCGAGGGGCAGTGAGGAGAGAGGAGAAACACTATGGGACTGATAAAAAATTGCACAGACTAAACCATCCTGATAAGGGACATCCCACACAGTGCTCCCTTCATTGTCAGCACCAGTGTCCTTCCCAAGCACATCTGTGTTAAGTCTTATCAGTGTTAAGTCTAGGGTGCTTTTCTTCATTATGTTCTTAATGTAAACCTCTCATCATAGCAGTGAAGATCTGACTACTTCTCTGCACTACACAATGATGGAGTTATGCCTGATTTACTCCCTACTCTGCTTTAATAAAGCAGATTAGTCATTTTTCCCCCTTCATTGGATAAGGGATACTATTTTCAATAAGAGGACTCAAAATATTAACACATACTAAGGAAGGATCTCCCTTCCCCATATTGCAGGATAGATTGTGTCCTGCTTCTAGCCCCTTACAAACATTAAAACCCAATTAACCAGACAACTCCACTCCATGTCTGTAGAAGGTCAGGAACATGCATTCAAAATGCTGTCAACTGGTAGGGAGGAAGCATCTCAAAAACATTCTAGCTCAACTATCGAGCACAAATCGTTCCAAATATTGAAAATAACCAACTTACACTGGTCTGCTCTGGCATCATTGAGAAAATACAAGATTGGGACAAGAATGTCCAGAACATCGCTGCTCTTCAGCACAAAGAAAAGGAATTTCTGGAAGAAAAGGGAGGATTTCAGACAATCATAAGCATATACCCTGCACCATCCACAGGACTCAGGACAGGCAGTCTCTAGTTAATCAGTCTCTCAAGAACATTAGAAAGGCTGGTGTATGCACTACCTCATCAACTCCAGCGTTACTCATAGAGTTATTATAATACCTGTTGCAGAACCTACTTCCAGCACAGACCTTCAGGAGCTGCAGCCCCTCTCCCAGGCTGTCTCTCCAGCCAGACCCCCAGCACCTGCATCAGTGGGGCTGATGACCACAGCATCCCAGAGCCACTGCCAACTACCCACCACAGCCCTTCAACAGGGCTTGCTCCAGCCAGAGTCACAACAGCCAAGCTGGGGTGAAGCTCAGCAAGAAGCAGATCCGCACCTTGTTGAAGTCACAAAGTTTCCAGAAGAGGACAAGGAGTTCCTGATGGAATTGTATCTTCTTGGCAGAGTTTGGCAGGTAGGTCTGGACCAGCGGGGTTGATAACAAGCGAGCCACTCCTTTCAGGATGAACTGGAAATCCTGCCAACAGATCAGGAAAGAGACTGTGGTGGGCCCAGAGCTAATGCAATCAGCATGAAATCAGACAGGGAACAGTGCAGGAGGGAACACATTACCTCCTCCCGGTGTATCCTTGAGAGGTAATTCACAAACAGATTGTCTGGTCCAGGAGGCTGCATTCAAAGAAAAGGAGGGAAATGCTTACTGGCAAGGTATATTCAGGAAGTTGAAGTATAACCACCAAGGTTTCTCACTTCAGCTTTCTGCTCTGAATAATCCAGCTTTAAATGTAAAGAGAGAGCACTGCATGGAATAGTAAATTAAGGGGCTTTTCACTTACATGCTCCTGATTTAAGTCAGTGATCAAAATCTAGTCATGTATTTTGATCATGTATAGGTCTTTAGTGACCACAGGACTGAAGCAGGACTGGAACAGAGAGAGTAGACTGCAAGGGGACTAGCAGTGCTACTCAACAAGCAGTGCTGGGTCCTACAGCTCAATATTCAACACAAGCTGGTGTGAGAGGACCCAGTGAGTTCAGGAGAGCAGCAAATACAGATTCCAGTGTCACTCACATCCACATCATCCATGGCTGTGCCAGTGGTTGTGCCATCCACAGTGGGACTTGAACTGGTGGAGCTGTCATAGTCCAAGGTGACAATCAGCACCTGGGCCGCCTCCTCCACCAGCGGCTCACGGTAGTCAGAGAAAAGCAGGTGATTGTAAGGAATCCCATAACCCACGGGGTCGTAGGCGCAGACAACGTTCAGAAGCGAGGTGAAGAGTGGGAGTGCATGTCTGAGGAGGAGAAAATGTTCTCAGAAGGCAGCAGCAGGAAACAAAAGGCACTGCCTTGGAGAGAGACAGGCATTTCTCTCCCCAGGAGCCTGGGGCCATGAAAAAAACAATCATTTTCTCTGACGTGTGACAGCAGTCCATGACTGAGCAGCTCAGACCCAAGAGCCAAGACTCCAGCTCCCAGCTGGGCTCCTGGACTACAGCTGAGAGGGGAGGGGAGGTGAAAAAGGTCACGTGGGCTCCCAGAGGAATCGTGCAAAATGTGAAAACGGGAAAGTACCTCAAAGCTCTCTAGCCTCTGGAAAGACAAAACTATATTTCTTCAGCCTCCAGCCAGATTTGTACTCCCCTACGGTGAGTGAGTGCCACTTGAGGAGCTGAAGTCCCAGAGGTACAATTTCACTAGAGGGCGGCATTCATCCGCCACCAACACCACACCCCCTTCCCGAGGGAACAGCAGGGAACGAGACCTGCCATTTCCCACAGGGCAGGGATCAGTCCTGCAGCAAACTCCAGTGGGCACCGTGCTCAGACTCTGCGGAGGAACACTCCTCACTAAGCAGAAATACTAATGGGGTGCACATGAGACAGGGACAAAGTAAAAGAACAGCCCCTGGATGTTGGAGGTAACAAGCCCTATGGTTACTCATTACCAAAACATTCAATGGAACAGATTTGAAGATATTTCTCCCCCTGGCTCCCAGGCCCCCACCCTTTACCCTCACCTGTTCTCTGTAGAGCAGAAAAACTGTACCCAGGGGTTGGTGTTGCTGCTGTCTGAGGAGGGAGGCAGGTACATGGCCTCAGAGAAACAGGTCAGCAGCAGCTTCAGCAGCTCTGTCCTGGAAGGAGAAGAAAAGGCCTGGAGCCATTCAGGAGCCGGGACTGGGCACAGGAGGCACAATCACCACAACACGCAAGGAAGGCTCAGTCCCATCTAGAAAGTCCTTCTGAGGGAGAGCTAAGCCCATTTAATTTCCTAAGCCATACTGCTGTCACTGGCACAAAGCTAAACAGAATCGCTGCCTTACAAAAAAGAAATCCAGTGCAGAGCTCCTTGGCATTTCCAGAACAGCAGTGTTTACCCAGTTCCTGCTGCAGACAGTCTGACTCCCACCTTATATTACAAAAAGCTACTCAAAAGGTCAGCTGGCTTTTTTTCTTTGTTGTCAATCCTGTTACCTTGGAAAGGAGTAAGCAGAAAGCTCCTTGGGAATCATGGATACTCGAGGAGGCAAAGAGAGCTCATCTCCCCCAGATCTCCCTTTCCTGAGCCCAGTTTCTTTCCATTTGGCCTCAGCAGAAGCTCTTACCTATTCAAGTCATGGATGTAGTTGGGCTGTGGAGAATGAGCAAAGCCCACTCCCGCCTCCCAGATGTACTCACAGCTGTCAATGGAGTGGATATCTTCTGCTGTGTCCTGTGGGAGAAATAAGAGGTTGAAGCACAGAAGGCAGGAGCCAGAATTGGCAGCAATGGTGGTACATCCAAGGCAGTTCAGCCCCCTTCTCTAGAAAAAAACAGCAGAGAAACACCTAGACAATTGAACTGTACAAAAGCTCCTCCCCAGGCCTGAAAAAGCAGGTGCTGATGTCTTCAGAGAGCTCAGCCTTTGCAAGCAAGGGATAAAACACAGAGATAAAAGTACTGTGCATGATGGAAGGAGCCCACATTTCCAGCCATAATTTTAGGGCTGACTTCAGTGGGAATATGGGTCAGTCCTGTGTCTCCTTTGCCCATTGTCTCACAGTTCTTGCTCTTTGTGGGGCTGGTACTTCAGCCAACATCCACCATGATCTGTATCTCTGGGGCCACATGCTGCTCTGCCATGAACAGAAGATGGTGGTACCCATCTCTCTGCTCTTAAGCTGCAGTCAGTCCAAGCCCAGAGAGGGAAAGTCAGCTCAGCAAAGACTACAGAGACTGCAGGCAGCTGAAGGGCAGCCAGCAGCAAGGAACATAAATCATTCACAATCTCAGTTGCTAATTCCAGTTGCCCAGAATCCTGAAAAACCAGTCTGGCTGCTGCCAAGGGAAAAATCACAGGTGCAAGTGGTGGGGGGAGGCTCTCCTAGGAAAATCCATTGTCACCCTAACTTGTGCAATCCATCCTGGACAGGAAGTCCATCTGTTTCAGCACCACTTACTCATAGCACATGGGTCACTCTGATCCAGCTTTGCCCCTTCAGCCCCAGGTGACAGATTTCAACTCTCTACTACTCAGAAACCCCAAGCAATCAACTTAGTGCTCAGATTTGTCACAGAATTTTGCAGCCATCAAACACACCATGGTTTAGCATGCTCTTTTTTAGTTTGTGTCAGATCTATCCCAAAAAGGAGAATTGGGTTTTTTTGTTTATAGACAGAACCTACAAAAAACATGAGAGTCACTTGCAGGGAAAAAGGAGGGAGATGCACCACAATCTGTTCTCTGTTCTTAGCACACCTGGTAGAAGATCCCTGCTTCAGGAAACTCCTCTGAGGTACAAACAGTCACTACAAGGATCAGAACATATTTAAATGTCTTTGCTGCCACGATACAAAGAGGTAGAAGAGGTGGAAAGACACAACAGAGGCCATCTACTCATTCAGATCACAGCACATGTGAGCAGGCAAACAGCTGCTTCCTGCCCCAGAATGCACCAAACTGCCAGAGAGAGGAACAAGGTGCTAAAGGTCTCTGCTCTGCTGGCAACAACAGAAGAGCAATTGTTTGCCAGCATAACCACCTTTTCCTGAGGGGTAAGCTGTAGTGTGGGGGTAGTTGCCAGCCACTCCATTTGAGACTCAATCACACTGCAACAATCCCGAGAACATCTGTTTTATAAGTCACAAACACCACACCATGAACTCAAGATGATGATCAATATCACTCACTGTAGGGTCAAGCTCAGCAAATCTGTATTTTCCTGCCTGCAGGCTTGCAAGAAGCTGCTGGGGTTTCCCAGGGTTCCCCCCACCATGCAGCTAATTTGCCTCTATGCAGATAATCTCATGATTCAACTTCCAACTCACCACCGTGCTCCTCCGGTGGCTCTGCACAGTGAAGTCAGGACAAAAGAGCAGATCTGTGACAGCGAGGAGCAAGGACTCGGCCAGTGGCCGGGCATTTTCATCATCTTCATCTCCCTGAAGTGACAAACAGGAGAGCACTGTCAGTTCAGGGTGAGCAAAGAGCACACAGTAACACCAATATGTCACAGCACAAGAAGATACACTCCCCAAAACCACATAGGGAGACAAGACATTACACAGGAACAGGAGGGAACAAAAGAACAAAGGAACAAAAACCCAGACGGTACAGGAAAGAAATTCCCCCCTGGATGGTGCTGACTGAACAGGAACAAGCTCTTTAATGACAGCAAACTGAGCAGACAAAGGCCTGGAGATGTCAGGGAAAAAGAAGAGTAGCACTGGGTACACCTTGCCAGGTGGCTTGGCTTATTGAAGACAAAAGGGAAGAGAAGCATTGACAGAGGAGGGTGTTACATTCATGAAGGAGGGTGATTTGGATGGTGCATGGAGACAGCAACAGGGAGAAGTCAATCAGCAGCAATAAGGTAAAAAAACCCTCAAAGTTCTTTCTGCATGGGCTGCCCAAAACTGGAGGTGACAGAACAGGGTGAGGCTGTATGCATCAGGCAAGGGGCTGGCCCAGCCTGCCACGGCAGAGTGAGCAGAGAGGATTGTGCCATCTCCAGCATTCAAAGAAATCTCTCCAAGCACGCATGGCTACTCCTCTGCAGCTGTTGCCATGGGAAACCTTGCCAGATCCTGCCTGTCAAAGAGCATCCTGCCTGGGAGGCC
>NW_005054370.1:2918471-2929600 GCF_000277835.1 Geospiza fortis | reverse complement strand
CTCAGCCAGGCCTCTGTCAGCCTGAGCACCACGCACAGCTCTTCAATCACAGCAGGCAGCTATGGAGATAATGGTCTGTGTGGCTCTGAATCTGTCTTGGTGACAGCAGGGAGGATACCACAAACAGAGCCCGGATGTAGGAACAGGCACAGAGAGGATGGATGGAGCCAGCAAAGATGCTTTGACTTGTGCTCACAGTCAGAGGTGAAATGACAACCATTAGGGTCCAAGGGGATTTCTTTTCCAAGAGTGATCTTTACTAAGGTATCTTGACTACCAGAAAAAATGTCCCTGCAGGCTGCAGGTATCACCACATCCAAAATGGTGACACACAAAAAACCAGTACATCTGAACACAATACAGACTCCCATAGAAGAGGGAGGAGCCATGTCTCCAGGAAGCTCTGCCATCCATCACTCCATCATGAATCAGGTGAAGCATAATCACAGAGATATTTGCTAAGTGTCCAGGCATACCATCATCTTCAGTTCCCAGACAGGAATCAGCCACCAGACAGCAAAGCTGTTGCCCCAGATTAGATGTGATCCCAGCTTCCCTAACACCTCAGGGATGTATTTGTTATCCCAGCCTTACAGGTTGAATGCACATGGTTAAATGACTGAGCACACCGAACCACAGCAGCTCCACCCACACTCAGGAGGGCTCCCCAACACAGCACACGTGGACTCGGCTGGATCACCTTGGGGTGACTCCACCACTCTGAGGCTGAGAAACTCTTTTCTAGGTGCTGAACAAAGTGGAAAAACAGGAATAACAGCAGCCTGGCTGGATCAGAGCACCAGGCATCCCTGCATGCTCCTTCCCAAAACATTGTTAAGCCTCACCAGCACTCCCTGGCCCCTGCAGGGATGAAAGGACTGACAGCCACCACCCTCCCCAGTCACACAAATCACACAGCAAGACTAGCAAAGACTTCCCTTTTCATGGCCTAGAACTTCCTTTTGATGTGCCCTCAAGCAAACCAGATTAGAGGTGACAGGCAGAGACAGCAAAAGGTGCCAGTTTATACTGTACCAACCACTGCCAACCCTTCATAACTGTCCCCAAAGACACTGCACTGCACTTAGACTCAGGAGAACCACATACTTCAGTACAGGCACACTGACTTGCAGATCAGAAACTCATAGGAGAGGGCTCACAAGCAAATACATACTCCTGGTATAATTTGCAGAAGATCCTAAAGCACTTTCACCCCGCTCCTCTGAGAGATGCAAAAGAGCACTATTGTGCTTGCTGTCCAGACAAAGAAATTTGGGGAGGCTGAGATACTCCCCAGGGTTATGCACTTCACTGACAGAGCCAGAAACACAACCACTCTTTAACCACTCTTGCTCAGCTGTGGGCTTCATCTCCCAGGTTAGGCTCCTGGCTAAAACTGTATCACTCAGCTCATAAGCAGGGTATTGAGTCATGATGCCAAGAGCACATTTAAATGTGACATTGTAAAATCAGTGAAAACAACACCCTGTTGCATTTTGATTTGAAACTTAAATCAACTGTAATTAATGGAACAAGGACATTTCAGTCTAAGAAAATCATACAGCCTTCACTACAGCTCTCATATTCACTAAGAGTCATACCTCCAGTTGTACTGGAGAAGCCTTTCCTCACATATCAGTGCTCTTCTACACACACAAATGAAATATCCAGAAGATGCAGCAAGAACCAAAGGAAGGGAAAAAATTTAGAAAGTGCCACCTAATTTCTGACCACACAGAAATAATTAGAATAAAATTGCCCCCAAATACACACAGTGTCTCCTCACTGCAGCCTCCCCATCACCGTCCAGAAAGAAGAATAAGTGACAAGAGACAGACCCCTCCTCGGCCAGCCCCAGGGACAGTTGACCAGAAGAAACCTCTCCAGTCTGGGTCCTCAAAGATGTAAGGCAGGATACGGGTGAGGAGTCGACAGCAGTTCAAGACAATTTGTCTTTCCTTCTCCGTGTGGCAGCCACTCTCTGCTCCCTGCACCAGTTTCTCCACAGCCTGAAGGAAACAAAACCAAGGAAGGCAGCATTAGCCTGGGCACAAGTTAGCAAGAGCTAGGCAGGTCTGTCCTGCTAGTGATACCCTCACACAGACTTATAATCAGTTCTTGGGAGTCCATTTGCTCTCAGTTTAATGGCACAGTGGCTGTCTGAAACTCTGTAAAAAAGAGGGTTAATGATTTTAAACAGACCTTCTTGAATTTCTGCTGTTCCACTGCAAGAGACCTCAAATGCCAGGGCTAATCCATGCAGCACATGTGTGGTGCCACGTGAGACAGACAGCCAAAGCACCAGAAGGCTCCTTCCAGCACTGCTCCATGACACCATGCACTGAAAAGGGCAGATGAGATTAATCAGCTGCAGCAAGTACATGAGATGCAGGCAGGAAGGACCAAGGCAGCAGCACTGTGCTGCATCGAGGGAGGCGCTGGCAGAAACACACAGTCTGACAGTTCTGTCTGTGTGATTACAGCAGCAACCTCTCCTGACTCAGGAGGTGGCAGCTAAGCTGCTGCCTGTGTTATGTGTAGGGATACAGCCTCCAGCAGCATCTGCCAAGGTCCTGCTGCAGAAGAGAGTGGTAGCCCAGGTTTCCCCACTGCCCCTGTGAACAGGACTGCTGCTCTGGAAAGAGCTCCTGCACTGAAACTCTGCAGCCCATCCAGTGGCTGCTGCAACTGCCAGTGGAGGGTCACTGGGCTTTTCAGAATAGATGAGGGTCTCACCAGGCAGCAACTATAGCCACAGGAGGCAGTGACAGGAGGTTTTACCCACAGACAGAAAAAAGCAGTCTCTTCCCTCCACAGCTGCCCCCACTTGCTCTTACTCCCTGATCCCAAGGGGAAACAGAGGGGAAATGAAAGCCAAAACATTTAACAAGGATTCACTGCTTTTTTAATGCTGCTTTTTAATTCATGAGGTCACGTGTCCCTGCTTATTTTCATGGCAGACTGCCTGGGTCACTGACTCTGCCAGCCTGCGTCACTGCATTAATGGGTATTTAAGTGCTGTTTGTCCCAGCCTGTCACACACTAACTGAGCTGAACGATTTCTTCAGGCACACTTATGACTGTACAGCCTGAATTTCCAACCATGACTGTAAATGACATTTCTTCACAAACACACAGTATTGCTAAGTCCAGTGGCACATTGCACATGGCACAAGTCAGGGCTCTCAGACTGGCAAAAGCACTGCTAGAGTGGGCTCCTATGACATTGATATCCCAAGATCTACAGCTCGTGCATAAACAGTCCTGCAGTGACAAGGCCTCCCAACACACCACTTTCCAGTAGGCAGAAGAGACTATATTTCAGTCTTGGTTTTGGAAGAAAGAAGACACAGAGTCAAAAGGGTTACAGATCTTCTAAGCCCTTCTCAACTCCCAAATAGCTCATTGCCAGAAGCCAATACCAGGGAAAAAACATTGCAGTTTTCCTCATGTTCATATTTTTTCTCAAGTATCCTCTACATGTATCTATCTACAATTCACAGTCAGAGGGACCTTCACTATGATTCAGTAAGTCTCATTCACATATTGTAGAGGAGGAAAGAAAAACAGGATGGCAGCAACTACTTAAAACTGAAAAAGTGCCATTCCAAATGTTTTAAACTACAAATTCAAGGCTACTCTTGGCATGGCTCAAATCAGGAGCATTGTTAACACCTGCACTTTCCCAGGCAGAGTAAGTCTCAGGCTGTTGCTCACCAGCTTGACAATTTGCCAAACCTGGCAGGATAGGAAATACTGATCAATGTCCCTGTGCTCCATACAAGGGTGTGATAACACCAGAAACAGCATCAGAAATGTTCTGTAATCCCAGCAGAACGAAGAAAAGTCTTAAGATTTTCCTCGATTTTTATCCAGGCCTTTGCGCAGTGACAGTCTGCACATCCCTCTGGGATCTTTCAGCTTAAAGCCAGACTGGTGCATGGTGAGGTACAATTAGGTGCAGACAAGGAAGAGGATATTTCAGCCTCACCACAAATATGCAGCCTTGCTACAAAGTCCCCTGAGCAAGAAGCAGTTTATAGATATAGAGCAGGTAAGACCCAAGAGGACAGGAAGGGCACAAGAAGAAAAAGGGACAAAAGCAAGCACATTCTGTGGTACAAGATACCTGTTATCCCTTGGAAACCACAGTGTTGTTGATCCAGGGACACCCCTGCCATCACAGCTCCAAAGAATAAAACAGGACCAAACTTACCTTGTAACACAAAGTTGCCAAATTTGAAGGCGATTCTTCTCTCACTGCTCGGATCTCTGCAGCTGGTACAAGAGCAAAGACATCCTGCACTGAAGTGGCTGTGTCTGCCCAGAACTGGTCCCAAAAGGCATTATCCGTGGCCTCCACAGGCTGTGGAGAGACAAATGTGGTTATAGATGTGGAACCACCATTCCATACAATCCAATCATCAGCAATTACGCCTGGCTTGGGGATGGGATGAGGCAAGAAGAGGTTCAATAAAACATACTAGCACTGGTTTTATATGTCAGCCTCTGTTTCCAGGGCTTTGGATGATCTATCTCCCAAATTGAACATTCCTTCAGACATACAGGAGGTTTCATGTTTGTCTGCAACTGCTGCCAGTAATCCAAGATCTTCACCACTGCACATGGGCCAGGCTGTCCTTGTGCACTCTGCCACCTTCAGAGCAAGTCAAGGAAGCCTTGAGTGTGCATTGGAATTACTTCTATTGTAACCAAAATCTCGAGGAAGTAATCAGGGACATCTCATTAGGGCACGAACAGAGCCATGGAACTGACAGACCCACCTCAAAGCACTTACAGATAAAATGCAATTGATCTTTCTGAATCAAATATTTATAGAGAACTGGACTCAGTGCAGCCGGTCGCTGCCAAGGCTTTGTTCTTAAAAAGCACTAAGTGTGCCATTCAAAGAGGAGATGGAAGAAGGAGACCAAAGAAAATCCATTTCAAACCTGTGGCCTCAGAAGCTCAGCCCCCAACCCAGCCCTGGGAACACACCTCTTTCCACTACATTTTCTGCTAATGCTTGCCAAGAGATAGGCACTGCCCAAACACAGCTGCAAGTGCTCATCCCACCCAGGGGTCCAGCTACACGGGCAGGATAAATACATGGCTGTTTATGACAAGCAGTGTGAAAGAGATGGACCCATGATTGCACTCAGAAGAGGAAAAGGTGAGCTTTCCCAGGAGTTTCACCAGCCATGGTGTGGGCGTGCTGGGCAGGTCAGAAGAGCTGCTCACCTAAGCACCCCCAGCCCTTGGCTTGGGGCGAGGAGGAGCCTCCCGCCTGCGACCAGCACCAGCTCCAAAGCAAACAGTAGCGCTCGCTAAGGGCAATAATCAGCACCACTGGGTGGGTCTTGCATGTCAGATATGAAAGGGGCAATAATATGACTGTGTGATTAATTGAAACAACTCCTGCCCACTCCCAGATGTGCAGTAGAAGGCAGGAAATTTGTCCAGTTCCATGCTCTGTCTAAATGCAGCTCAGATGCTACTTAGGGGAGAACAGGTCATTCACAACTCTGACACAGGGAAGTGCTGCATTGCCCTGTTTGCTGTCACCTCCTGAACTAACAGCCCCAGCCCACAGGCATGTGATGTGTCACCACCAACACGGGCCAAAAAGTGAGAGGGGCCAGCTACCTCAGACTGGTACAGCAGGTTATTGCCCTGCAGCTCTTTGCCTCAATGCTTCAGTGCTGCTGGTCCTAGTCCTTCCAGTCATGCAATAAACCAGCCCAAACGATCCCCCAGTCTTTAAAAACAAAACCAAGAAAAAACTCTTGTGTTCAGACATCTTATTAAACTCAACCCTCGTGTGGAAAACCTAATTTTTTTCATCTGGACACCAAAGCAAGATCCCACCAAACCTCTTCCCAAGGGAAGAGCAGCTTTTCCCAAATGGCTCAAGATCACAGGTCCTCAGAGGGGATCTGTAGGAACAATCCAATCCAATATTCACAGCCTGACTTTCAGCTGAGCATGTGAAAGAGCTGAGCTCTTTATAACCTGGGCATGAAATGCTTAAATGGAATAGATATTTTGCACATCTCATCTCTAATTGTACTCCTCAGAAAGAGCCAAGTATTTGGAAATCTGATCTATGTACTTCATGAAATACCCCACAAATCCTACACTCCATTTCAAACCACACACCACAACCTCATGTAGAACTGCCACATGTACATCCTGGCTGCCTGCCACAGCCACTCCCACTGACAACAGCAAGCAGCAATTGCTGCTAATTGGGCATCATGCATAAATAATGCCTTCACTCTCATCTAGAGGGGGAGCAGAAAACCATTTCCCTCTAGTTGACACTGATCCCTTTACCTCCCACTAGCCTGAGGCCTCCTCAGAGGTTGAACATAGCCACTGTTTTACAGATGGCAGCCCAACACGGACTGAAGAACTCTGACTGCAGTCCCTTGGAGCAGGGAAGCACAGGGGAAATTCCCTGAGCTGCAACGTTGCATGTACAGCAGCATTCATGTCTCTGCTGACATCTTGGCAACCAGATTACCCTAAAACACCAGTACCTTGCATTTTTAATAGCTGCAGCAAGTCAGCTCTTCATCAACAGATGGTATCCCATGCACAATCCTGGGACATGGATTCAGTACTGAGTCACTCACATCCCCACTGCCCCCTGTTTTAATTACCAGCCTGGCGTCATGAAGCTACTCAATCCACATAATATTCATCTCCTTGATAGAACATTACTGGCTGTTTTTAAGCTGATTGTTTTCTGCATGCAGCATCTCTGGGGATCTAAATATCCATTTTCTCAGCTGAGCTCACCCAACAGACTGTATCCAGCCTCAGAGAGGGGAGAAGTACAGAGACCTAGATCAGCCTTGTTCACCAGCCAAGGATATCTTAATTTGGAAATGTCCAGATTTAGGTACAAGTGTTGGTACAGCACACACTGCAGTCACAAATCCCAGAGCACTCCTAGCCTTGACAGTGCTTCAGCCAGAGAGTTCACAAGGAGCTGAATCCTCAGCACAGGTAAGACAGAGCCTAATGTTCCTCCAGCACAGTGCAGACAACCAGCTCCGCACCAGCAGAGCAATGAGGGTAAGAATTGAGAGATCAGTAGCTCGACTCTACTCTGGAAACACAACTGGCACATCTGGAGAGCAAATGATCTTCCTGACCCACACACATCTCATGGCAGAGGCTGCTGAAGGTACAGAACTGACTGGCAGAGAGACTCTGACGCCCAAGCCAAGCTCCACAAGGGTGAGGTAACTGTAGAGCAGAGTGTTGCTGAGGACACAGTGGGCAGATCTGAGGTGATGCGACAGAGTGGCCAAGGAGGGAGACTTTTGCTGTCAATTGAGACCTCTCACCTGCATGCTGGCCAAACAAAGGTAAAACCAGTCATTCTGGACACCTCCATTCCTTGTTTTCTACTAGTTGTAAATGTTGTGTTTCAGGTTCTTTGAAGCACACCACACATATGCTGCAGAAGTTAGGAAAGGAAAACACTCAGTTTCCAAGCCTCATACCAGCTACTGAGCAGAGAATCACAGCCTGAGCAGGCAATCCCCCCACAAACAGGATACCTCACAGGAAACAGGAAAACAGAGAGGGCCTGACCATGTCCTAAAAACAGGAAAAGCTCCCAAGGCACAGTCTCGCCTATTTGTTACTGTCCTCAGCCTGACACCAGCACCCCCTTCACTTTCTCTTTCAGACACAGCTCCTCACCATCTCGAGCAGCGTGTGTGCGTTTGTACCTCCTCCCGATCACGAGCTCTCTGCGCTTATGACTTAAATCAAATGTCCATTCCTGACAATTCCTCCAACAGGCCCCCACTGGAGGACTGTCCTAAAACTAAGATTGCTGCAGATTAGCAGAGAACCAAGGGACAAGCAGCCACTAGCCTTGCTCAGTGTGTTCTCTTTTTGCTTCTTGCCAGCATGCCAACTAAGCATCCCACCAGCCACGGCAGCAATCCTTTGGAGCAGGGGCTCTCCTTCATCTGGGGCTTAACAGCAGAGCAAGACCCTCGTCCTTGCCCCGGGTTTCCAGCCAGTACTGCACAAGCTCAGGTGATCTGTTACAGCAGTTGCTCCTTTCCACCCCAAATGTGGCAGAACTGTGGTGTGGAATCACCATTCAGTCAGCTCCTGACTGAGCTTTAGATCAGGTAACCCAGCTGGGCCAGGGATTAGTTTGAGGCAATTCACACATCTTTGTACTACCTGTTTGTGCAAAAGGAAAGCCTCTGGACAGACTTATTCTAAATATGAATAACCAGTAAGATTTTATTCCTTCAGCCAAGGACGGCACCTCTACACAGGCTTCAGAACAATAATAATTCTTTTGCTATAGGATCTTTGCAGTCAGCAGTGCAGAATCAATGAGACTTCAAGTCTACCACCAGTTCTGCGCTCTCACAGCAGAGACAGTGTTGCAAAGCAAACTGGAAAATGGGATTTGTAGACGTCTGGCAGGGAAAGACCCCGACAAAAGTCAGCTGTGTCAAGTGTTAGTTACAGCTTTGCTTTTAAGACAACTTTGCTTTTGATCAACCTGAGATTCTTGGACAGCTGAGTCAAGCTTGAACACTGAAAGAAATGGTCTGCCAGGGACCAACCTTTCTCCAAGCACTAGATGTGCTTTTATCAGACTCAAGCTAACAGCCCATTGTACTCCTGGATTTCCACACCCCAGAAAAGGGAAGGACTGGGGTTTGTCCCTCATGTTTGAGTCTTCCTGTCTCTTTAAAAGCAGAGGCATAGCTCCCATTAAAATCTAACAAGCTGGTACACAAGATCAAAATTGCTTATCTTCTGGCTGGTTGCTGGCAGGAACCCCAACTGATTGGGAAAAGAAAAGGTGGTTCCCCTGCAGTTAAAGCTCCCAGACCTGCAATTGACCAGCCCTGATGAACTGTCATATCCACAATCCATGTTCCCTTCGTCTGTTACATAGGCAGCCCTTTTATGGGCAGTTTGGGAGGGCTCACACATTCTCTATTATGAAGCACATCTGTTTTATTATCAAAGGGACGGGCCCTACCAGTATAATGTGTGCAGAGTAATGTAATATATACATATCATATAAAAAGCCTAAAGACCATTTCTCCATGTGTGACTATAAATATACATCTGTAGCATAAGTTAATTTCTTCCTTCTGGTAATACTGCCGTTTTTAATCACTGAAATAATTCTGAAGTGATTTTTCTTTTTTAATACTCTTACACCTTTGCAGTTTCTCTTTGGCAGTTAAAAAATCAATTAAGTCAATTCCATTTGTGTCCAAACTTGGTTCCACTTTCAAGTTCTGGGCTCCACATGTGCTGTAAGCATTCAAGCGTTATGTTCTTTACAGATTTATTTAACTTTTTAAATGCTCACATGGGAACACTCGTTTTTTAATTAAGAAAAGCCTGGAGATTATAAAAACTTATTTTTAAGAAAAAAATAACTTCTGTGCCGACTCTAAACCTTCACCAATGAGGGAACAGTGACTTTGGCTCAACCACTTCTTCCCAAGAGAGCCTTAGGAAGACCTCACAGTGCATTCTGAGCTCAGAGTTTCACGTTACAGATGATTTGGCGAAAATCTCTTTGTCCAGCTCCCTAATGTCAGAGGAGAAGGCTGTAAAACAGGAGACAGGCTGCTGAGAAGCAAAGCATGTTGTGAACCAATAGCTTGGAAGGATTTGGCTCTGTCCATTACTGCAGTCTGGTTTTGGATCCAGGATCTCATGGACCAGGAGGTTTTGCTGCTGGTAAGAGATCAGAAGGCTCCAGGAGAGCCCAGTCATGCATTCTGCACAAGCAAACACTGGTGCCCTTCTACAGAATGTAAATATGGGAGCGCCAACACCCCACCCTTTCCACATGCAGTCAGTCTCACCTAGATCACAGAGACGTGAAATGAATCCAGCCAAGAATGAAGCTTTTACTCCTTCCTTCTTATTCGGGGCCCCAGCAAACCTTCTTCCCTTACACAGGTCGATAAACCAGGGGAGGGGAGCGCTCTCGCCTGGGCTGCTGATCCAAGGGACTGCCTCACAGGATTTTCTTTGTGAACAGCAGACTGGGCAGAACCCTGTAGGCCTGATTTACCACCCCCCAATCTCACTTTATAAGCTCATTTCTCCATGAAGAAGGACAGCCCAAAGCTGAGGATACTCTGAACTATTTGGAATGCAGAAGAGACTTTGGAAGAACCCCTTAAAACATTAATTCCCCCACTTTTCTCTTTACCTACATTCACAGCTAGTAGTTTTTAAGAATATATTCACAAAAGCCATTCTTTAGCAATGCAGATAAATGTGATACTGCTTTAGAAAGCATAAACATGTTTTTTTCCAGTCTCTTTCACAGCCTTATCCATATATAATTCAATTCTCAGTAGTAGCCTCTGCCTCTTGAGTTTTCAGAGATTTTCTCCTACCACCCTTTACCCTTTGCATCCATACCCTTTTCATGTGAATTCATTCTCCATCATTAACTATTTTTCTGCCATGACCCCCACGTTTTCCTAGCAGCTGCCTTACTTCTAAAGGTGGATCATAACAGCTGTTCTCCATTGTAGCTCAGAAGAACACAAGATGTGACTTCTCAATAGAGCAAAATCCCTCTGCTCCTTAGACAGAAGGACAGGCTACTAATTTTCTGCCAGTGTGCTGCTGCTACTGGGCACTCCACTTAACACAAAAATTAAGCAAGCTCCCAGGACAGGCACAACATATGTTAGACCTCTAGACAGCGACCCTCCCTTCACACAGCCCTCACTTTCACTTAACTCCTTCTCCACCTCAGCCTGCAGAAATAAAGCGTTAATTCACAAGTCAGAGATGGAAACCTCTGCTGCCAACAGCACAGCTGCCCAACAGCCCTTTCCATCAGCTATTACTTAAAAACAGGGCAAGGTTCTCCACCCATTATGCGCGGGGGTGGGAGAAAGGATACAGAAAAGGGAGCAGTGGCAAACCGTGTGATGTAAACCCGCAAGCAGAATACATTAGGAGCTGTGGACATCCCTTATGACAGCAGCGTCTGCTCTGTTAGCACAAGACGCTGTTCAGCAAGGCACAAGATGTCACCAGAGGCGGTGACAGGGCCCGGCCACGTCTGGCAGCTGCCCCGGGGACCGGTC
>NW_005054370.1:2915407-2917966 GCF_000277835.1 Geospiza fortis | reverse complement strand
TCCATCCCGACATCCCGCCCCACCGCCTCCCCTCTTTTCCCACCTCCGCCTGTCATCCGTCCGCCGCTTCACCCTTTCGTTCTCGCCCTCCCTGTCGCAGCCCCTTCCCTCCCACACTTCGCTTCCCACGGCCGTGCTCCCCCCAGACCCTGCCTCATCTCCACTCACGGCAGAGCGCGGCTTTTCTTATTTCTCCTTCCTCGCTGTCCCCTCCTGCCTGCGCTCCCTCCGCCTTCTCTGCCCTGCGCTTTCCTTTACAGCCCTTCTCTTCTGCTCCATCCTTTGCCTTATTCCTGCCTCGAGCTCCTCTCCTCTCATGTCACCGCTTTTCCCCTTTTCTTGCCCCTTTTCCCACTCTGCCCGCAGCCTTTGTCCCCTGAAGCTCCTTTGCCAGGCTCGGGCACAAGCCCAGTGACAGCTCTGTAAAGGCATCACCGGCCACTCTCCGAGCCTGGTCCCAAGCCCAGATGGTCCAGAGGTGCAGGACAGAAGCCATCTCCAGTCTGTCCCTAGCCCTGGGCTGAAAGGAGCCAGGTACAAGCACGCTTGTAACACAGACCCTTTTCGAGCACCTTATGAGGAGCTCATTGCATGCGGTGGCCCATTAACCCTAATGAAATTCCACCCACACACGAGGAGAGGATGTTTTGTAACCCTGGGTGCTGGGAATTCAGGATTTGGCACTCACTGAACACCTCAAAGCCGCTGTTTGAGGGCATTCAGTGTTGCCTTTGAAGCCGTCGTCGCGGTCTTCTGCTCTGAGCAGCTCCTGTGAACTGCAAGCAGGTCTTTTTGGTGTCCCTAAGTTACATTTCACATGCTCGACTCTACAAACCTTTCTTCAGAAAAAAGTGAGGTAATTCCAATCGTTCTGCAAAGAAAGCAGTGTGCTGACTCTCCAGCTGGGGCAGACTGTGGGAATTCTCTTTTTTGGCATATAACCTACACAGGAGTGATGTTTGATTCGACTGAGTGACATATCAGATCTGAGACATTCTGGTAAAACCTACAGGAAAAAATATTGTCACAAAATCATGTAATCTGGCTTTTGCTGCCAAACAGCCTGGGGCTTTGCATCCAGTATGCAATATGGCTACAATATACAGATAAATTATAAGAATGTATCATAAGATATCTTATAAGAGTTCTGTAGTGAACAGAATACTTTTCAGAAGCAATTATTTCTCACAAATAATAGAAGAACTCTAGTCCAACTGCCTGACCATTTCAGGTCTGACCAAAAGTTGTCATTAAGGGCATTGTCCACATGACTCTTCAATAGGCATGAGAAAGTTAAGATTTTCCCATTTCTGTATTAAAATTGCTTAGAAAAAATCTAAGACCTAGAGATGGCATTCTCCCAGATACACCACAAGTGCTTGATTACGTTTGCTGAGTTATAAATTCCAGGTTAAAGAGACTCCTCCATTCTGGTCTGTGACTGTATTAAAGGAGATGACTTTCCAAGCAGTCACTGAATTTTCAGAATGTGTATATGTGATGGAGAGGTGTATGAGGAGAAAAGAAGAGAGGAATAGTCTATAATTCCTCTATTATTCCCATCTTTATCCCCCTCCTCTGCTGCTGCACACAAGAGCTGAGTACTAGCCCTTGCTTTAATCATCCAGGGGCACCCAGCTGCCTGTCACTGCTGGATTGGATAGAGTTTTCTGACACAAATCCCATCTTTTCTGGATGCACAGTCTGCTGCTCTTGCGTAGACACTTTATATTGCCTTTTCTGTAGGCAGCACTGCAAGGCAATGCCATCAAATTTAAATCTGTGGAGTTCCATCACCAAAAGGAAACAAAAAAAAAAATTAAAAAAAACCAAACCAAACAAAACAAAACAAAAAAACCCAAACAAACAAAAAAAAACCAACCAAACACAAAAACCCAAAAAACCCAAAAAAACCCACCAAAAAACCCCACCACCAACAGAAAAAAAACCCCATTATCTAAACACACTGTTACTGTCACAGAAGTTGATTTGGATCTTAGAATCTCTGATAGATTCCAGGGCTGACATAAGGCTGATAAATTCCCTTATGTCAAACTCCAGCTAGCAGAATGACCACCATCTCTAACCCTTATTCTATAAAGGTGGAAAGCAAGCACCACAATCCAATATATTTTCTGAATTTACTTATATGTAACAGATACATTTCCTCCTCAGAACTCTATAAATCCCAATTTCCCTATTGAATTTTAAGTTCACTCCATCCTTCACAAAGATAAGAAAAATGAAAGAGGAACCTACATGAGAGGCACTGATTTCCCATCAAAGTGCAAAATAACACAGGGTTGGAGGAAGACACCACACTGAGGAAAGGCTGTGGGGCTGTTTCTATGGGCTGTCCCCTATTGCCGCCCTAGCTAAGGGAGGGTGGATGATCTTCTTGAAGAGCAGCCCACACAAACCCAGCAAGGCAGAGAAGGCACTGAAAGCCCCACTGAGAGGTCCCCGTAACTGCCCCAAGTCACCCTGAAGCCCATGGCAAGGCCGGGACACGGCATTCCAACGGCAAGCCGGGATGGACAGAGCAGGGGCACCGCGGGA
>NW_005054370.1:2893966-2915011 GCF_000277835.1 Geospiza fortis | reverse complement strand
CCGGCGGCCACGTCGTGCCACCTCCTCCTTCCCGGCCCGGCCGGGGCACCGAGGCCGCATCCCCGCCCGCATCCCTGTCCGTATCCCCGCATCCATCCCGCTCCGCGGTCCGGAGGCGCCGGGCCCCCCTTCGGCGGATGCTGCGCGTCTCCCCGGGCCGCTGGTGCTAAATGCTGAGCGCCGACAGGATGGAGGAGTTTCAGAGCGAGGAAGAGGAGCCCTGGTACGACCAGCAGGACCTGGAGCAGGGTAAGGATGGGGCCACGCCGCAAGCTGCCAGGGATGGTGGGCCAGGAGATGCGCGGGCAAGAAAACGGGCAAACGCCGGGGACGAGAGGGTGGGATACCTCCTCTCTGGACTGCTGTTTGGTTGGCACAGCCAGCGCCTCATCCTGCAGCGGCAAATCTCGGCTCTGCTGCTCCGAACCGCTGTCCTGGCCGAGGAAAGTTTAAAGCCGATGGATAGAGGCAGAGAGCCCAGAGCTGTCCTAAGCACTAGGGCAGTAAATAATTTGTTGTGTTACATCTTCAAGGTAGCTGGTTCCCCAAAAAACTTGCTGCAGGCAGAATCAAATAGGGGTAGTTATGATACTGCTTTTATTTCAGAGTAGTCCAAGGTAGAGTTATGAGGCAAATTAGTTAGAAATTAATATAAAGGAAATAATGTATTGCTAAGGATGCTGAAAGTCTGTCTCAAAAGCTTTGCTGTCCAAGCCCAAATCCAATGGGATCTTCAGCTTCTTAGTCACCTAATTACTTCTGGAGATTTTTCCAATCAGCCATAATATCAGGAGAAATATGGGAGGAGAAGAAAAAAAATCAAGGCCAAGTTTCGAACGGCAAAAGAAGCCTGATTAGAAGACAAAAGTTCACTTCTGTAGTTTGCTTTGAAGTAACTGTACCTAGTTCAATTGAATGTTTACTCTAAGACTGGACACTTGGTGCCTGTGAGTATTTGGGGCTTTTTTAAATTTTATTTTTCTTATCTTAATATTTTGAGTCAACACGCAGTAAGTAAATAACTGGAAGAAGTCCCATTTTAGGCCAGTGGCCCAGGAATGAACGGGACTGATTTGGCAATGCATAGCAAAAAATCATTCCTACCTGAACACAGTTCTCCTCTGGCATGTTGTGCTATAGGTACAGTTTTATATTTGCTTTTCCCAGCTGACTGTCAGCAGGGATGTGCAATCCAGCTGCAGTGCCTCAGCCCACCATCGCTCCAGTACATTATGTCATGATTTGAAGTTTATACAACTTCAGCTGCAGGACAGGGGCCCAGCAAGGAATGATAACCAGACTCCCAGAGGTTGTTACAACTGGGCTTTAATCCCAATTTCTCAATTAACAGGAAGTAGTGGGATACTGGGCCCTGTTCTTTGAAACACAGCACTCCAACAAAGCCAAGAGCACAGAGATGAAGCTATCAGCTGGATAAACAGTGCAGCCTTTGAATGCTCAGAAATTCACATTTCTGGGTGACGTCTTCCCATGGCTCACAAGAGGCCTGGGCACTGGTCCAGGGCTGGGATGTAGGCTGAGGAACAGCAGAACTAGGGATGAATACAGGGAGTGTTGAACAACGTAGGACCAATTGATTTTTAGCCTAATGTTGTCCCTGGTGTCAGGTTCATGAGTCAGCACTGGCACTGTACAACTGGCTCACAACAATAAGAGCACCTTCCCACTGCAGGCCAGGTTCCCAGCTCTGTCCCAGCAGCCTAAAAACAGAATGACTGTCTCCAGATGATGGATTGAGGCTGGGTACGGGCTCCACTTTTGAGCACGTACAGAACTGGAGGAAAACACACACCCAAAACAAAGCCCAGCTGTGGGTTTGCAGCCTCCTGTATATGAATAGGGGCTGCACAGGCTTGCACAAACTCAAGGAGAGATGCAGGAAGGCTGTAACTGGAATCAGCCAAATGGAAAGGTCCTACGGGGTAATTACAACCGTAATTAATTTGCACGATGCACAAAGCATCGCAAAGGACAGTGCTGGACTTTGTCCACATACACTGTGCCTTTGCATGACACCCAGAGGTCTTTGGTGGTGGCACAGCCGTGAAGCTGTTGGTTTGGGAATGGGGGGTGGATATGTAGCACGAGACATCCAGCGTGGCACGATTAGAGGCATTACTAAGAGGATTGGCATGCCAAGAGCCCAGGGTCGCACAGAAACCCACGCCTGGCAGCAGCACCAAGAGGGCAGAGGACAAAAGCAGAGGCTTAAAGACCATTCCTTAGGAGCAAGGGGTGGGAGAAACAAGAAACAATCCAAGCTAGGAGAGCAGAGAAGGTTCTTCCGTGAACCAGTTGGTTGCTGGGCCTTTATCATCATTTCACAGCATCATCAAATATTTATTACATTTACATCCAAAACTGTTTGCTAAGCAACAGATGGCTTAACTGGGAGCTCTGTGATGATTATGTTAATTAACCATTTTAGCACCAGAGTGGAAATCATGCCTCCAGCTCCACACCAAGCACCTGTTACTTTCTTTGTCATCCTCCGTGAGCCTCACCTTGCCAAAGTAACTATTTTTTTTCAAAATAATAAATCCCAATCACTCTTCCTCTCCCCTGAAGTGTCCACAGCAACAGGGTGCATCTACCACATGATTTAGAAGCAGCAAGATCTGGTCCCCAGCCTCAGGACCCTTCCAGCCTTGTTCAGATTAAGCCAGTGCCTTTCAGATGCCTTTACCTGTTTCCTGCATGCTGTAACACTCTGTGGCTCAAGGCATTGTACCAAAATGCCTTAGCACACAGAAGCAGAGACTCAAGTCCCAGCCAGGACCCTCAGCAATGACATGGTAACAGCAGTGGTGTCCTGTGAGGTTTCCTTTGCAATGATGTTCCCTCTGGGAAGGCTTTCTGATTTGAGAAAAGTGGTAAAAATGGAGCTGCAATTCCCTCTTACCATGACTTGCTTATTGCTTTGTAAGCATGAAGAGATATCAGTGCTGCTTTGGTCCAGCTACCTTCCATCTGTGCCTCTAAGTGTTAAAACCAGGATAAAATTCTGGTGAACCTTTTTCCAGCCATTGTGAACTGATGATGTGGCTACAGTTACATCACATCCTGTGCACAGGGCCTACGTGCAGCCAGACCCCAAGAGAATGAATGAGCTAAAATTAGAGAGTCTGAGCTGCAGATAAGTGGGGGCACCTTTCCTGTTCATCAGGAGCATTTGTGTTTGGGAAGGCTGTGAGCCAACTCAATTGCATCTGGATCCAAACAGAGCCAGCAGCTCTGCCAGCCACTTCCAGCCTTCATCTCACCGCAGCAATCTCACAAGATGAATCCTCCTTGCAGCCATGCCTCTGCATTCCCTGATCTTCCCAGCCTCCCTATGCCCCTGCCAGCAGCCAGGTCTCAGAGCAGAGTGCAGCCCAAGAGGAGGCCTCTCAAAGCCACCCTTCTGATCCCTGACCATAGCCTAAGGCACATAGGGGTTTCTTGGGTGTCCTGCATGGGGCCAGGAGTTGGACCTGATAATCCTGAGGGGTCCCTTCCAACTCAGCATGTGCTAGGATTCTATAAGTGTGGGATGATTTCTTCCATGTCAATAAACAGCCTCTCGCTGCCTCTTACTGCTCTGAGATAGGCAGCAGGACCAGAGGGAGTGCAAGAACCAGCACATCACCTCATTGCCACTGCAAAACCAATTGTTCTCCAGGGCAGCCACAGAAACCTTTGGGCCAAACCATCTGCAATGCAGGCTTAGGACGTGACAGCTGTAACCTCTAAAGGTCTCCAGATTTAAGAATCTTTTTTAATTCCTCCTCCTCTTGCCAAGCATCTGATTGATTGAGTACTAAGAAGGAAAATGACACAAGGTGCTGAGCTTGCACCACTCCCAACTCATCCGTGTAAAGACGCAGGGTCACCAGTGCTCCAGTGACCAGATCCTGGCATTGGGGTAAGCCCAGGGGATCCGTGCTGGCACGCATACCTGCACCACCCAGGTGGTCCAGAGCACTGCAATCCATTATCAGCTTGCCCAAAGCATTCACTGCACAGGGGAGCTGGTGAAACTCATATTCTACCCCTCAGGAGGCAGGTATCCCAGCAGTCCAGGGACAAGGCACACACCTTGTGTGCCTGTCCTCCAGGAGCACAGCAGTTATCTACCCTCCCTCCCTCCCTCCCTCCCCAGAGGCAAGCCAGAAGGACAGAGCTTTGCCTGCAGTAGCTGAGCCACTTATTTATTTAGCAGTACAGTACAGCAGGTAGCTTATGGAAGTGGAAAGTTTTCAGTGACTAATTGCTGAGCTGCTTAGGAATGACAAGAGGGACTAGAAAAGTCACAGGAGACAAGGAAACAAGATGACAGGTTAGTCTAAAGAAGTAATGAGAGACTCCAAATATGGTGGGGGGGGAAGAATATATATAGATGCATTTTCCTAGAGCGAAAATTCTTCTGTTACTTGAAGGCAGCAAGGAAAAAAAAGGGCACAAGAAAGCCAAAAAGGGGCACAAGAAAGCCCCACACAGCAACTTTCAGTGAGAGACCAGAAGCTCCTCTCCACATCTGCTGATCCCAGGCACATAGTTCCAGCTGTGGGAGGGAGCAGAATTAGAGGAACTGCTGGAAAGGGAAAGGGGAAACAAACAAAAAAAAAAACAAAAAACACCACCATAATAAAACAAACAAAAAAAACCTGAAAAAAACCCACAAAAACAAAACAACAACCAAAAAACCCAAACAAACAAACAGAGTTTTCCATATTTCCCATCCTGAAACAAACAGCTAACAGTGGCAATTCTCCTTGGCAAGGCCATGCACAGAGGATTTATGGTCTGAATCCTGAAGGACGTTTTTCCCCAGCGGCTCTGAGCCTGAGGGACTGGGAGCCAAGGCACCGGCCACTAACACCCTGCACACGGAGCCTGTCCCCCCACCCCAGCATTTTCCAATCCTCTCTCTTTGCTCCTGTCTGAAACAAACAGCTAACAGTGGCAATTCTCCTTGGCAAGGCCATGCACAGAGGATTTATGGTCTGAATCCTGAAGGACGTTTTTCCCCAGCGGCTCTGAGCCTGAGGGACTGGGAGCCAAGGCACCGGCCACTAACACCCTGCACACGGAGCCTGTCCCCCCACCCCAGCATTTTCCAATCCTCTCTCTTTGCTCCTGTACCAGCCCCCAGCCAGTGCTGGCCTGTGACAGGCAGGAACTACTCAGAGCAGTGACAGCACCAGGGTCCCATCCTACTCCTGCTAAAAGCAGTGCCAGCACTCAGGATAATGCACTGCCCGCTCACTCCCGCACTCACACTCTGCCTCCTCTCCCAAAAGGCTTTCCCAGAGCAGCACAGTGCTAAATTCCCACCCCATCTCACTCCAACAGATCTGTGTGCTTGCATTAAACACACCTTCAGGGTTTCCAAAGCTTCTACTTAATCTGTCCAAAAACACTATGTGATATGTGGGCCAAGAATTTAGGAAAATATTTCCAATACAAAATACCCAAAGGAAGGAAACCAGATGTTACACAACTGCTGCTTTTTGCACAGCTGGGAATTTCAAAGGGATTTTATGTTAGTTTGTTTTTTGTTTTTTTCCATGTGTATTTAACAGTTGTAAATCATCTCTCCAAAAAGTGACAGTTCTAATGGTTAAAACAGACCGTTCCTCTGCAGCTTTCTGGGAAGTCACTGCAGTCTGTGCAGCTGCTCTGGCCCTGATCAGTTAATCTGTCTCCTCCCTGAAGGATTCAGACCTTCAAGTGTGTAATATCCAGGTCCATGCTTCTTGGCCTCTTCCAAATATGCAGCTGCAGCACCAGCAGTTGGAGCAAGGATGTGATCATGCTGTCCTCCAAGTTTTCTTGGTCCACAAGGAAGTATTGAGTCCTGGGAAGGCACTTGAACTGGGAGATGGTGGCCAAGTGCTGGTATCTGCAGGAGGAGGCAGAGCAAGGAGCAGCAGAGCACACCCCACAAGCATCAGTCTTTGAAGCAGAACTGTGTCAGGGACACTGGTTTTGGTGTTGGGCTCCCAAAAGAAGTATTGCTCTGCATCCTGCTCAGGACTAGTGGTGGACATAACATCATTTTGAGAGTACATCACGTATTTCATCACTCCCTTTTCCTGCAAACTCAGACTGGAAGGTTACAGCCCTGTGCTCTTGCTGTGCAGCTGCACAAACAGCACTGATCTCTCATCTGAGGTCAAGATCTCTTCCCACATGGGCAGCATCTCCAGCCTGTGCCAAAAGCCAGGCACAAGACAGCCGGGCTGTGAGCTGAGCACCTGGAGGAACAGGGCTTCCTAAACTCCCCAGAAGCAAATGGGAAAGGAGCAGAAGTGGGGCAGCATCCTGCAAGATGATACACTTTTCTTCTAAGTCAAGAAAAAGGGCTGATGGAGAAGAGGTGGGCAGGTTTTTGCGTTGCTGCAGAGGGTCAGGCTGTTTCTGCATTTAGCTGTAACACATGGAAGAAAGGTCTCTGTACCTAAATGTCTCTGGACATAAGAGGTAGCAGACAGAAGTAACCAGCAGTGGCAGTGCTGGCAGGGGTCCTGGGGGCTGCTACAGCTGCAAAGTGACAGTTGTGCTAGAAGGTTTGCTCCCTGTGCCCTGAGTGTCCAAATCACTCAGCATCAGTGGTTCCACCTGCCTCCCCCTAGAAAGAGGGGAGCAAGGCCATCCGAGTTGGCTGGGAATGGCTCAGAGTAGGGGAATATATTCAGGAGCAGGGCAGGAGAAGGGCAGGGCAGGAGAACTGACACGGCTGTGGCAGCCCAGCGCTGTGGGCACCATCCCCTGCCACGTGAGCACAGTGACCTGTCCTTCGCAGGGCGCCTTTGCTCGGGGCTCTGCACGTGCACAGCACTGTGCTGAGCACCCTGGTGCTCATCCTCCTTGTCCATCCTGGGTCACCTACAACCTCCTGCCCCCAAACACACAGGGGAGAGGAGTTCTGCCACATGGCAGCCATCCACATGCCTGTGTCTTTAGCTTTAAAAGAGTGGAAGCCTTTATTCACGGTTTTCTGCAGCCCAACATAATTAATTAGTTGGAGATTTGCTGCCCGGGGGAGGAGTGCATGCAGGAAAGCTCTGGCTCCCTTTCTCCCTCCTCTTTCTTCACTCCTTCTCTTCAATAGCCCCACTTGTATATATTTATTTAGGACATTGTGATCCAGGTGCACTATCAGAGCCTCGGAGCCACCAGTCACCAAGCACTTTCAAGCCATTTTAGCCTATAAGGCAAGCACAGGCACTGAGGCTGTTTAGATAAGAGAACAGCAGGAAAATATGCAGATGGGGCCTCAGCCATGGTCTAATAACATCCTCTGTGTTCTCATGCTCTAACAACTTGGCAAAAGGCACAACAGTTGCTGTGGGCACAGGGATGGGACTGCTCTGCCTGTCTTTGTAGAGACACAGCTCATAAGCAGAGGTGACCATCCTGGGTCTCAAATATTAATATACAGGGGAGAATTCAGAGTGCAGGAAGATAAGAGGGAAGAAAGAAAAGGCATAAATTAAATCTAAAAATTCTGGTGAGCATCTGAGAAGAATAAAGGAGAGCTCATAGAGGAAATATGGAATAGAACTGAAAAATATAGAAGGCAAGGAAGGGAGCAGCAGGGGCTAAGAGACCTGGAGGACTTCTCTGCAGCACAGCACAGTACAGACAGTGTGTCCCTGAGCCCCTTGTCAGGGATTTCCACTCGTTGGTGATGCCACTTTTGCCCAGGGGGGCTCAAGATACCATGGAAGGAGCCATTCTCAGTGCACTGGGCTTGCCTTGATCCCCTGCCAAACACCGCTCTGCCACCACCTGAGCCCCCCCACCACAGACACTTGCACAGCCAAGGGCAGCAAAGGAAAAAAACAAAAAAAAAAAAATCCCAAGCAGGAAATCCAGCAAATCTCATTAGAGTAACAAAAATGTCAGTGTGATCAACATCAGCTCAGCCCAGCAAGAGCCACAGTTTGAAGGAGGAGAAGGAAGAGGAGGAGGCAGCTGTGGTGCCAGGGGCTTAGGCACCCTGTTTGCCCTCACTCAGCCCTAACAGAGGCTTTTCCCCACCTGCTTCATTGGGACTATTTTACAAAGCAAGCCCTGCCTTTGTGGAACACCCCACTACACCAAAATAGCAGATCCTCCCCAAAAACACACAAAACACCAAGTGCAGAGCTGAACTGAGCAGCAATGTCTGAGTTACCCCAGTGTAAAAGCAATGGGGAACCCACATCTCAGCAGTAACACTGGTGACTCTCTGGAAGCTCTGGCTGGCCTTGGGAAACACTATCTTTGTAGAATGGGCATGTTGGAAAGGCTTTTTCAGGTTGTGTTTGAGGTGCTGCCAGATGGCATTTGCTTCCCTGCACCCCAGCAAGTTCCATTGCAATGCCTTATACAGGCCAAGTACAGAGATTGCTTCCATCACCTGCCATGGAGCAGCAGTAAGTGATATACAAAAGCTGATCTTCATTGTAATATACCCACACAGCACAATGCCTCACAACTATGAAAGAAAATAAACGAGTAGCAAGTATACCCTATCCCAGGGTAAACCAGCATAGCATCATTCATTTAGACTTTGAAAGGAATAATTGCACCCACCCTTGACTTTAAGTACCCATGTGTAATGGAGCAGACAGCAAATGCCATTAAATTCAACGTCAACAGCATTAAACATCAGTTCTTAACTCTCAATGTACCCCATCCATCATCTCACAAGCACCCTGAGCTTCCTCCAGAGACCTCCCCACCCTCCTCCCTGCTCTTCAGCAGATGCATTCACCATGTGCAGCACAGGACAGGAGCAGCCCTTTCCACAGCCCCACATTTAGGACAGGGCCACAAGTAGTTTCTTTATATATGCTCAGCTGAAAAGGACCTGCAAATCCAGAAACCCTTGCTCATCTGCACCACACAGCAAAGGACTTCTGTGTCCCCTGCAAGCTGCTGGCTTTGCAGGACAGGGACAGGGCTGGTTTATTAAAGGTGAGGAGGAAGTGCAGCATCCCCAGTGTGTTCTCTCACAGCCTAAACATGAGAATCCCTCACTGCAAGAGACATGACAGGGGAAAGTCCAAAGCAGGTGCACCAGATAGCAGCTGCACCAGAAAGCTGCATTTATGAGGAGCATCTGAACAGCTACTGGATCATCATCGAGCCAAGAGCAGCCAAAACCTACCCAGAACCAGGCTTATGCTCTCACAAAGTCACAACCAGGAGATGCTGGAGGGAAGAAACCCCTCCTGAGGGCTGCGGCAGAGTGCTCTGCTCAAACAGATGCAGGCCAGCACTGGGAAGGCAGAAACAGCTCCAAATCCTCTTTGAGCCTCGTTGCAAGGCTGGGGAAGCATCCAGCTCTGCCACAGCCCCATGCAGGGAACATGCTTGTGCCAACACTGCCACAGGATGCTGCCATGAGGGAATAGCCTGCAGTTTGTCCCTCAGCCTCCTTCCATCAAAGGTGACAGCTTCTGGATGAGGATGGGTTTTTTTCAAGTTTCCTCAGTGGCACAGAGGTAGCAGAATTATTGCTGGGCTGCTACTGCTGATCTCTGCACTCCAGGATGGTGCCTCCTTGATATTCTGCCCAGCCCTGCTCCTCTGCTTGGATTCAGCTCCTGCTCCCTTCCCACCATATGGTCTCTCTTCCCATCCCCACCCTCCTTGCTCAGAGGCCTTTCCCATGGAAGCTTTCAGAGAAATGCAGCCTCCATCCCTCCCTCCCTCTCCTGCTCCACAGGCACAGCCCTTTATTTGGGGACACGGCATGTCTCGTTGGCTGGTGTTAACTAGAAGGGTCACGTCAGTGCTTGCAGTACAGGGAGCCAGAGGGCGCCAGGTTGGTGCTGCCCGGGACCGTTTGCATCCATAGTTCTCTCCTGATAGGATTTGGCAGCATCAGGACCCCATTTTTGAAGTTGAACATTGGCCATTTCACAGTGGCGCCTTCAGCACAGGCAGGATGTGGAGGGATCGGGCACATCGAGCAGACACACAGCACTTTATTTCTCCTCCTGCATCCAGAGGTGAGGGGGAAGGGAGTCATCAGCATATCTGCTAAATTAGGGCAAGTCCGTCAGCACTGGCTGGCTGATCTGACAGTGGAGAAGCAAAGAGGAACACAAAAAATTGGGGGAAAACCATAGTACTATGTAGAAAGGATTCCTGAATTCCTAAACAGTTCTTTTTCTCCCTCAAACAACTTGGTGAAATTTCACATTCAGCCTCGGGTTTCCAAGGTCTCTGTGGAGAGGAGCTGTGTGCTCCCTCAGCCCATGCAGAGCCACAATTAGTACTAAGATCAAGAGGGATCTGGTCTAAAGACAACATTAAAGCACTTCCACAATATTCCCCCCTCCCCTCAGCCCCATAAGCTGGGGGGACCAACAGGTGCGGAAGAGGACTCAGGCACAAGGGGGTGGATGAGACAGGATTACCAAGGATGCTTTGGCTGGCAGGAAGAGAGTGAGGGAGTGTGTGTGACAATGGCTGAGGCAGTTAAAAGACACTAAAAGAACGAATTCCCCCATGTCCTTTAAGCCTGGTGTCTCCCAGGCCCTTATGCTCAAAATGGAAATGAAGACTCAATTTCCTCCTCAGAGCCGAGCCCCATTCTTTCCTCTTTCCCACTCATCCCCAAACGCTGCCCATTTCCCCCATTAAATTATTGCTGACAGAGCCCTTTAAATTACAATGCAGGATCTTGCACTGCCTAATCCACTTAACTCAACCCCAGCTGATTAAATTGGATGCCATATGGTGGGAGAGTATTGGTGTAATCCACAGGGATGGGGACACACTTGACTCATTACCTGGAGCACAGCACGGAGCCCTCTCACTCCACACCTCCACATCGGGGCCCTGCTTGCTGCCAGGGATGTGATTTCCAAGGTGCCACTCTCCAGGAACAACACTGGCTCTGGCAAGGTGGTGCTGACATTAAACACAGCCCCAAGCAGCTTAAAGGCACAAATTATCCTTCATTTCTGCTGGCATCTGGCTGTTCCCCCAGCCCCAGCTGGTGTAGCAAACACTCGGATCTCCCTAGGGCACTTTATAAACTACAGAAATTTGGTGCTTGGAAAAAACCAAATAGGTGGAGGAGGTCTGTCCATGGGGAAACGTGCCAATAACTTGATTGCAGGGAGAGCTGCGACTGCAGCCCTCAGACTGGGTCACTGTGCAATGAAGAGGATTATAATTAAAAAGGTCACAGCCCTTTTAATAATAACACCCTGCAATGCAGGGCACAGCTGGAGAGCACATTCCCATGGAAAGGGGAGATTCGAGGACATACTGAGCAGCTGTTGGCAGCACCACATCTGGGGAGCCAGCAGAAAAAACATGGGCAAGACACAAACTGGTAACATATCAGCACACCTCACAGCACAGCAGCATCCATCAGGAAAGCCCCATCCCCAGCACTGACAGCACTGTAGCTCACCCCCTGGCAAGCACTCATGTCCAAGGTCAGCATGAGCCTCATTTTGTGATGTGTGAGAGGTCAGGGCTTTCCCAGGCTCAGAATACATCCCAGGAGTCCTGGTTCCCCTTCTTCTTGTCTTAGTGACCAAATATGCCTCTTTCCCAATCAACTGCAAGGCCAAATGAACCAATGGAGGAAATGATAGCTACTCTCAGCCCTGGCAAAGCCTTTCCAGAACACACCATTAAATGCAGACTAGAGGGGAGCATTACAACAGGCTAAGAAAATGCCAGGGCAAGAGACCCATGTCCCTTCACACCCTGCAGGATTGTCACTCCTCAATTACCTACAGCTGCATGATAACCACACCAAAGAAAGAAAGAGCAATAATGCACACCAGGACCTGTTTCCTTACCTTTTGGAAGGATTAAGGTCAGATTTTCACTCTGCCATCCTAAGAACTGTTACATCTTAGAAGCACCAAGAAAAATGAACCCCCCCGCTTATAATCACGTTTTAAGAAGACAATGAATTCCTGTGGAAGCAAAGGGCTGTTCTCAGAGCCAACTGTGCTGTCCCAGCCTCACAAACAACATCACCTGTGGGCTCAAACTTTGGCCAACACAGGATTCACAGGGCCTGGAGGCTTTTTCTTTTCCCATCAGCAAAGCCAGCATTTTCAACTGACCACACTGTTAACATCTATTTTTCCCTGCATTTCTCCTGAAGTTCAACTTTTTCAGTAGCTTCCTAAGGATGTTTAGAGGTGGCAGAGTGAACACAAAGTAGTTTGTCCTTTCCCTGGAGCTGCCCCAAGGAAAGAGCCTTGGATTCAGCCGCTGCAGTGCTGCCAGGGCAGCACATCTGGGAGGTGCCTCCAGCCCCCTCAGGCCACGCAGGGTTTTATTACTCCTGTCAGTCTATTAGAGGTGATGGATGGAGGCTGACAGGGAAGCCAAGGCACTCCCTTCGTTAGAGATAATAATGTAATTTATAGAGCATCCCCAAGGCCCTGCAGGGCTTTACCAACCCCTTGCTCCATTCTGACAGGTGCTGAGCCCTTCCCAGTGATAGGGGATGGAGGTGCTGAGCACCTGCCACAGCCCAGGTCCTGGGCTGATCCTGGTTGCAGTGTGCAGGGAATGCGGGAGGGTTTTGCAGCCAGCAAAGCACTAAATTGTCATTGCATGGAGGAGCTGCAGAGTCCTGAGCTTGGCCTCCCCTTGTTCCTGCAGCCCATCAAGACAAGAGGCCAGATCCTGTATGTTCTGTGAGCATATAGCCAGGTCAAAACGTGCCAGTAAAAACCAGTGCCATGAAAAATGTACTGCTGTGCTTGGTGTGGGGTCATTTTTTGGGGTGGGGGGAGATCCCACCACACCCAGCCACAGAGCTGTGGGAACTGCAGCAGCTTTGTCCCTCTGCTTTTCAGACTTACACTTGGCTGCAGAGCTGGGGAAGACACTGCTGGAGCGAAACAAAGAGCTGGAGGACTCCCTGCAGCAGATGTATGCCACCAATGAGGAGCAAGTGCAGGAGATTGAGGTAGGGACACAGTCGGGACAGGGGTGGGGACAGGAGCTGCTTGGCCACTGCTGTCACCTAAGGGCAAAGGTGGGAAAGGGGCACTTCCACCAGTGCCAGCAGCTCAGATGCCAGCAGAAAGGCAGGAATGTGCTGTGGGGCATGGAAGTTGAAGTATCTTCTGTAAGTGCCTGGAGCAGGATGGATTAAATTCTGAGTTTTAAAGTCTGTTGATGGATTAAAGCTCATCCCAGCCCTGGAGAAGGTCTCATTCCCCTCTTAACTGGCATTTTTCCTTTTCTCACATCCTCACTCCCTGCCCAGATGTGCACACCAGATTTTGGCACCAGATTTTGGCACCAGGCTGCATCTGGGTCACGTTTGGCCTTCCCCTGCACATCCATCAGCCTTCACACTCACTTCTCTCTGCTCTGCTGCAGCTTTCCCTTGATCCCACAGATTCAGAATCGTTTTTGTTCCCAGCTGGCCCCTCGGCACCCCCATAACACAGCCCCCTTTGTTAGAGGCATAAAATAGCTCTTTCTCCAAGAGCTGCAATCTAAACCCCCATTTCAAGCATCCTATGGGATCAGGGCAGTATTTCTAAGAGCTCACAAAACTGATCTTAGAGGCTTAAACCTGCTGTGCCTGGGAGGGTTTCCATCCACTGGAAACCTTCTAGGGATCTGTGAGTTAAAAAAGACTGAACACCCTCTGATTTAAAAGGACTCAGGGCAGAGGAGGTCTGCCAGTTCACAAGAGCAGCACATGATGCTGCAGGGATCAGACAGCTGATGTTTGAGGGAACTAGTGGATGGATTTTGTCATTCCCCCTCCAGCAGCCCATCAGAAGCACATCCACCATAGGATCTGGAATCTGGCCCCAGCTGAGAGTGAGCACCTGAGTAGATGTCCCTTTCCTAGTCTTCCAAGGATAAGATTTTGCAATAGCAGACCTATAGAAAAGAGTGTGCAAATCCACAGAACCACAGGTCTCCTCATATTTCACAGACTCAGAGTTTTAGCCTGAATTCCCAAGGAAACACAGCTTCTGCAATTGATCTGTCAGGCGATCCAGTAACCAAGCGGCCAATTTCAGTCAACTTTCAGTCCCAGGGATATCAACTTTCTTTGGTACTGGGAATAAAAAAGCAGCTGAATAGAGAGAGATAGAGGTTAGTGCCCTTCACAGAGGGCAGGGGAAGTTCAATCGTATTTTAGACACAAAAATATTTGCAGTGGTCGGGGGCATGAATATTTCATCTATGGAAGAGGCCTCAACCAGGCAGAGCCACAAAACACATGATCAGAGGAAGTAAAAGCTGTAAGAATTTCTGCTTGTGAAAAACCCTGCGTTTTGGATGTGGAGTGCTCATGCTTCACTTTTCCCTGCAGTACCTGACCAAGCAACTGGAGATGCTGCGGCAGATGAACGAACAGCACGCGAAAGTCTACGAGCAGCTGGACCTGACAGCGCGGGACCTGGAGCTGGCAAACCAGAAGCTCGTGCTGGAAAGCAAGACTTCCCAACAGAAGATCCAGTGGTACGGCCTCGCCTGGATCTTCAAGATCCAAGAGCCTTCAGCTCACCTTTCCTCTGCCCCAAAGTGCAGCCTCTCATTGCTATCTGAGCCATTCTCTTTTGTATCAGCCCATTTTTGCAGATGTTTAGAACACAAGTGTGTTGCAGTACTGCTGGTTAGCAGGGTCTGCCACAGCACAGACATCTCTAGGATAAGGGCTGGATAAAAGAGTGTCTGAAGCTACCTGGAGAGAGGCACAGCAGGCTCTCCTCAGATGCTTTTCCTTGAAGAAAAGGCACATAATTCTATCAGGGAGATCCCCAGCACACAGCCCTGAAGAAACACCAGGCACAGATCCAGCAACTCGTGTAACCCTGGCTAGTCCATGCTGAAACACCAGTTTATCAATAATATTTCTTTCCTAAAACAAGCCCATGATCAAGGTCATCCCTAGAAACAGCAGCCTAAGCCAGGTTCTTGTAATGCAGCATCATTTGCAAACAACTGTGAGGAGGAGGAGTTTCTGAGCAGAGTGTTTTACAAACTATCTGCAGACAGAACAAAACAAAATCTCTGCCCAGTCTCTGTGTTTCTCTACAAGATAAACAAAAGGAACAGATGCTTGTTTTAAGTGCAGAGATGTTTCAGGAGAATGCTTATGTCTCAGAGATGACTCTTTCAGCCAACTGATTTGAGGACAGGACTCCATTCAATCCCCCTATGCCTTTTTTATAACTAACCCCATTCAAGAGTGACCACACAGAGAAAGACCAACAAAAAATAAGTGCTGTCATGATCCCAGGGCACACGCTAGAAACTGGAAGCACCTTCCCTAGACTGGATTTCTCTATAAGAAAAAACCACCTTTTAGGAACTTATAGCATCTGATTTCTCACCTGTGCTCCCTCCTCTCTCTGCAGCTTGACAGAAACAATCGAGGGGCTGCAGAACCAGGTGGAGGAGCTGCAGAAGCAGGTGGAGGAAATGCGGAGCTTGGAGCAGCTCCGCATCCGGAGGGAGAAGAGGGAGCGGCGCCGAACCATCCACACCTTCCCCTGCCTTAAGGAGCTGTGCTCCAGCCCCAGGTACGGAGCCTTGGCTGTGGCAACCCCTCCAAACTGCTCCCCACAAACAGGGGAGGTGGCGGGTGAGCCCCTCTGGGGGTGCACAGAAACCCCTCAGACACAAAGATTGGGCATCAGAGCCTGAAACCATGGCTGGAGCTGAAGGGGGGATGTTCCTCTCACCAACCCACCTGCCTAAGGTGGTGTTGGCAAGGCAGAGCCTTCATCATCTCAGCATAGCAATACTTCCCTTGCCAAACCAGCACAGCCCATTTTCCCTTTCCAGCTGCCTTCCAGCACAGCACCAGCACCTCCAGCTCACTGAAACCAGTTGAGATGGTGCATTTTGTGCTTCATGACTCCAGCACCCCCTAGGAACACCAGTCACACATGCAAATACACCATGTGCTGCCAAGTGCTGTACAAACACCTTCAGCACTACTGCAGCCTTAATCCTCCTCAAAACCCAGGACTGTGTTAATTCACTGACCTCACGAGGACATTTCTTGCTCAGCTTTGTCCACAAAAGAGGGTTCTTTAAATAGATAAGCGATCAATAAACTTTGTTACTGAAAGCATCCTCTGCCAGAGGATATGAACCAAAGACATTTTCACTGCAGCAGCAATGGGGATGTTAATCAGGCCATAACGTGACCCCCAGCAAAATCCACTTAATGTCACTGTGGTTCTTTGCCCCCCAGTCCCCCAGTCCCACTCTCCCCACTACCACAGGACCTTGGGCTCCCTTGCAGCTCCACAGTTGGCTCTGAAGGTCAGGCTGCCCTTCAGTGCCCTGAAATCTGTTCAATACCCCCCACCACAGCCATGCCTCCCAGGGGAAGACATAGAGCTTGCACTTTTCCAATCTGTTTTAAACAAACAGGATGCCATGGGTGCTTCACTGAAGAGGAAAACCCAGATTCCTGAAGGGAAGGGGGAAGTGCTTGTTATCACTTCCCAGGCAATGAAGAAGGGGCATCTCTATCAAAAATCTCTATTTGCCTTGCCATGTAAATCTTCCTCACTCCCTCCAGAGCACCTCCCAGACACAGGACTGCACAGGCAGCAGCACACGTGCTTCAGAGTTTTGGCTGGCTGCATCTGGGGTTGTTGCCATACGCAGTGGGTAGTTGGTGAACTCCATGGTGCAGAGAGCAGTTGATGGACTCTAGCAGGAAAAACCCAAAGCCACCTACTTTCAGCTCACACTGGGAGCACTTGAACATTCATTCTTGCTTCACTGCAATGCTGGTGGCTTGTCTGTTAACCAGATGTGTCTTTTACCTTTTAGGATCTCATTTCCCTCCTGTCTTTTATTGCTGCTGTCCAAAAAAACTGCAAGTTCTGTGGGACAGAGATTTGTCTCTGTTTCCACAGCTTGTGGTCTCCTGGCACATGGAGAAGGCACATCTCACTCCATGAGCTCATGTCCTTTTTGGACATCAGTAGAACTACTTACACAACAATAAAACACAAATCCCTCATGGGTCAGACTGCTTGGTCTGACTCTCTCAAGCATCTTTCTCCTCTTTCAGGTATGAGGATGCATTCCAGGTCCACAGCTCTTCCACAGAATTCAACCAGAAGCCGCTGGAGAGGGAGAACGAGCGTCTCCAAGCCATGGTGGACTCGCTGAGATCCCAGGTGAACCAGGAGAAGCAGCGGAAGGAAAGGGTGGAGCGCGAGTACACCTCGGTTATCCAGGAGTACTCGGACCTGGAGCAGCGGGTGTGCGAGATGGAGAACTGCAAACTGCGCATCAAGGAGCTGGAGGCAGAGCTCCTGGAGCTGCAGCAGATGAAACAAGTCAAGAAGTACCTGCTCAGCAGAGAGGACAACCTGTCCGAAGCCCTCCTTGAGCCGCTGAACAACGCCCCAGAAGCGGATTACATCGACCTGTCCGAGGAGGAGGGAGGGAAAAGCCACGGGACATCCATGACCCCTTCCCCAAACCACCCGGTGCGGAAGAGCTGCAGCGACACGGCCCTGAACGCCATCGTGACCAAGGACGCCGTGAGCCGGCACGAGGGCAATTACACCCTGCACGCCAACAACGTGCGCAAGCGAGGCATGTCCATCCTGCGCGAGGTGGACGAGCAGTACCACGCCCTGCTGGAGAAGTACGAGGAGCTGCTCAGCAAGTGCCGGCAGCACAAGGACAGCGTGCGCCACACGGGGGTCCAGACCTCCCGGCCCATCTCCCGCGACAGCTCCTTCAGGGACTTCCGAGGAGAGGGGCATGAGCTGGAAGAGAGGAAAACCATGGAAAAGACCATCAGCAAACACGTGGAGGCCGTGGACAAGCGGCTGGAGCAGAGCCAGCCTGAGTACAAGGCTCTTTTTAAGGAGATCTTCTCCCGCATCCAGAAAACAAAAGCAGACATCAACGCCACAAAGGTGAAAAACAAGAGCAGCAAATGAGTGCTGGCTCTCCGCAGCTCCCACGTGCAATTGCAACGGCCACGTCTTCTCTTGAGCCCCAGGAAACGCCATGTGGCCCCTCTGCTTTGAAGGTTCGAGAGGTCTGCAAGCGAAAGAATGTCACAGGGACCCAACTCACTTTTTTAAGCTTAGGCTCTGGACAACCCATTGGGACAATTGTACATTGTAGTTAGAGGATTTCAGAAACCACATGACGGATCTCTGCATGAGTTACTGCTGCTGCCAGACATCACAACAGCAATGTAAACCCCACCATGAAAGAAAATAAACCAGTCTCCCCCTCCACCCTTTTTCAGCTTGTCCCACAGCCCAATTATGTGCAAGCAAAAGCCTGGATGTCCTCCAGCATCCTGCCACAGCTGGAGTACAGCACCTCAAAGTAAAACAAAAAGCCATCAGAACTTTAGGGGCTGCCCCAGCACAGCAGCCCAATCCTCCAGTTAGGTTTTATGGCTGAGAACCTATGCTTGAACCCAAGAGACTTCTATCTCTGCCTTTCCCAAAGGGCAGCATGGTCTTGCTATTTAAGCCATTCTCTAATCAGTCAGGTTTTTCAGCTCTTTACAATGCAAGCTCATTGCAACTGGAAAAACTTGAAGAGAAATATAAGACTGATTGTTCCATCTCCATCAGCATCGCTCAGTGTTTCAGTCTACACTCTCCAGACCTTGCAGGCATATGGGATTTACTCGCTTTAAGTCTGCCCTGGTATTTCAGCCCAGGTGAAGCACCATGCCTGGTAGGAACTCAGTGCCCAGGGCTTTCCCACAGCGAGACAAGAAGTGCTATTACAATATCAGAGACACACTTTCATCTCACGGTCTGGGTACCAGCTCTCTGTGCTGTGCTCTTCAAGAGGTCATTGTCCCATTGTAGCAAATTCCTTAAAAACAGCTTGCATGGGCTCAAAACTGACTCCCAGGGACTCACACACAAGCCAGGGGATGCAGCATCTCCCAGGTCAGGAGTCTGGCCCTGGCAGTAGCATGGATCACACATCACCCCTCACTCCTGCTCCAAACATCTCCCCAGCCACAAGGACAGATTGCAGCTTCCTGCTGAAAATAATCTTTCTTGGCTGAGACTGTTGCCTCTCATGTTCCAGTTCCCTTTCCAGCACTGAAATCTCCTCACTTTGGCTTCCACAGACATGCAAACACGCAGCCAAAAGGCCACTGCAGTCTCAGGAATCACCAATTTCCAGCTTCCATGAACTAGATGATGACCTTGTACAGTCAGACACGTTTTAGGCAGAGAAGCAGCATCTCAGCTTAGGCAACACCCTGAGCATTGAGCCACAAAACCCAGCAGCTCAGTGTAAGCAACCTACTCTGTACCCGCCTGGAGCAACCATCAGCTGCATCTGGATTCTCTTTTCACCAGCTTACATCCCAAAATCTTGGGTCAACAGCTGGAATCTTTCCAACATTGAGAGAAACAAATGTGAATGTGGCTTTGGAAGGGGAAGACTGTTCAAGTGGAATAATCCCCTACATCCAGGGAACTGTTCAAATGGAATAATCCCCTACATCCAGGGCTTTGATGCTACAAGGAGCAACCTTTCTTTCACTCCCCATGGAATTAATACAGAAACCCCCCCCAAAACCACCCTGTTTTGTTAAGCTGAGTACCACAGAGGTAAGTTGGCAGGAGTGTGATGAGCAAACCACCCCTGCTCCAGAGGTCTCCTCCTCAAAACCACCAACTGCTCTTCTCTTCCACATCTGGGATTTCCAGGTGCCCCACAGCCCCAGATGCATCAGGAGCTGCACGCACAGCTGTGGCTACCAGCTCTGTAACAGTATGGAGAACCTTCATGCCTTATTTATTTATAATGGAAAGCAGTTGTCTAATAAAATAAAATAAATAAAGATGAACAACAACAGCAAGAGAAGTGTTGTTGATTTCCTGGGAGTGTTCACCATCCCTTGACTCGGCACTTGTAGCAGTGTTGGTTTAAGGCAGGCAGTGTTTGCCCTGCAGTCAGCTGATGCTGCAAAGGTGTGGGAAGGGAATCACCCTCACTTTCTGTTTTAAACAATCCTATGTGGATCAGCATCACAGTTAAGTGCACATTAAACATATTTTAAATGCTCTATTCTCCTCTCAAATACAGAGAAACACTGATTTTCTCACAGCTCTTACAGCTCTTTTTACTTTTAAGAACAGCACAAGAGCTAATTCTTTGATTTTCAAGTACAATTTAGGTCAAGAAAGTGCTTCAGGCGTCCTTGCAGAAAGGAAAGAGAATATGCTAAACTATTCTGCTGCATTATTTATATAACACACATTTTTGTGCACTTGGACTGCCAACACTGCCATGCGATCAAACCTCTCTTTTGTCAGCTCGGAAGTCTCTGAAAAACCACACAATTTCTAAGCTTCCAATTCAAATCCTGTTTTTCTTTTGACCTTTTTTTTTGCAAACCACAAATCCAAAAATGACTGATGTGAGTAACATGATATTAGTACTTGGCTTGACAAAGGCACAGCTGCCATGTATCAGCAGCATGTTCAGCGAAGTGCTGAGGGCAATTTTCTTCTGCCTCCAAAAATATTAGTGGCCATATATTCATGTCCTGATTGACTGTGTGAGTCAGAATCACTTGATTCCTGCCTTAAGTGGTGCTTTCCGTGATCAGAGGAGGAGAAAATAAGCATCTTCGGGCCTTTTGTGCCACCTTTGATCTAAACTTTTCCAATTGCTCTTGGAACACCAAGGAAAGCTACACAACTCCACTGAGAGGGAACAAGAGAGTGCTGAGCAACCACTCTGCCAGAGAAGTGGTGTAACAGAGAGCAGCAGCTGCTTAACAGCACACCCCCATGGTTCGTGACAGAAAGGAAAATTGCTGCATGCAATTAAAATGGATGAGGAAAAGTATGATGTCACAGGAAATAATTCTTAATTTCAGAATTTGGCAAAATCAGTGACATTACTCAGCTCACAGCATTAAGATAATAAGGGCACAGCTTGTCAACTGTCAGGTTCCATGCTGAATTTGAAAGCTGGCATTTAGACACGTGCAGTTCCATCAGATCTGGCCTGGCTTCTCACTGGAATAATGTTTCAGAAGGGTTA
>NW_005054370.1:2892365-2893715 GCF_000277835.1 Geospiza fortis | reverse complement strand
CCAAAGGTTTGGCTCTCTTGGCTCACACCAAAGTCAGACCTTGCCATCCCAAGCCCTGCCTGACAGGGAGAGCAGTTTCCAACCATCCAAGCAGAGATCACCCAGCTTTTTACCAAGGTTCTGTGGACCAACACAGTGTGGGAATGAAGCAAAACCAGACAAATGTACTTTTAGATTGGCTTGGCCTTACCTGTGTGATCTTCCAGCTCCTTTCCCAGCCCCTCTGAGGCACTGTCCTTGGAGGGTGTTCCTGCACAACAACCACCAGACATGTTTGACAACAGCTGCTAAATGAGTCATCCTGCCTTGAGTATTGTACCCATCCCTCTGGCTACAAATCACAAATATTTACCTGTTCCCTGTTAGAAATTAAGGTCACCAGATGGCACAGTTTGCCTCTGACAGCTCTGGGTTTTTTCCTTCAAGCATTTTGTTTCCAGCTGAGTTTGGACAAGGGCAGTGGAGCAGAACTCCGGGATTCTGAAGTTCAATTAAAGCAAAGTGAGGAGCCCTCTGTGGCCCTGAGCTGCTCAGCTGCAGCCAGGGCAGGGAACCATCCATGTCCAGGACTTGCTCTCTCCAGAGGACTGAGTGCCCTGACTTTAAATGCATTATCTGGATGGAACTCAGCTCAGATCAGTCACAAAGACTGCATCGGCTTCTGAACACCCATTTTGGCTTCATCCACAGTTTTAAATACGAGATTGTCAGCTCCTGTCAAAACACCAGAGCAAATGACAGCCCATCCCTGCCTATGCATTTTCCTGCTGCCAGTAATAGCAATTCCTGCCCCTCTGGAACGCACACCCTTCTTGTCAAGCCAGCCTGGCAGCTCCAACAAGAACAAAAACTGAAGGATTTCCACAACTGCTTCATTCCCCTGCACCCTACATCCCCCACTGCTATGTCAGCATTCAAAGAAAGAATTGTGTATATGTACATGTGTGTGTTTGCATGTAACCCTTTAGCGCTCTTGAGAGGATAAAAATGTGAAAACTGAAGCACTCCAGGCGCAAAAACGACACAAAGCATTAGAAAGCTAGATGCATTTTCATTTTCAGCGCCGGCCACCGCGCAGGTCTGGGGCGCACAGACCCCACAGCCACCCTGACCTCCCTCACGGCCCGCGGCGCCCCACAGGCCCCAGATGCCCCAGGACGCCCCATATCCCCCTCTCTTGGCACCCCCATTAGTGCTGCAGACCCCTCCCCGCCCCACAGACCCCCAGCACGGACACCACACGCTCAAGCTCCATGCCCCAGCCTCAAAAGAGCCCCTTTATCCCCGTAAATCGCGCCCTTGCTCCCTCCGCCCCGCCCCGGAACGCGGCGCGCGGCCGCCCTTTCCGCG
>NW_005054370.1:2891505-2891899 GCF_000277835.1 Geospiza fortis | reverse complement strand
CCCCCGCCCCGCACACCCGTGCCGGGAGCCGGGCAGAGCCCCGGGCACCGAGTCCGTGCCCCGAGCTCGGCCCCGTCCCGGCTCAGCCCCTGCCCCTCTCTTCCAGCTCGCCTGACCGTGTCCTACAGCCGGAGCAGCGGCCCCGGCGGGCAGAACGTTAATAAAGGTGAGGAACAGCTTCTCCCTTGGAAAAATCACCATTTTCCGTTGTTTTTCTGTACCATGTGGCAAAATATTGAGAACTTCAAGTTAAACGGTGTCTTCGTGCTGCTGGACACTTATTTTTCATTGTCATCACCCTGCATTTTCACACAACTTCTGAGTCTTCAGAGTGCTGGAGACCAGCAATAGCACATTTGATGCTCCTAGGAACACTTAACAGGGATCATTCCTG
>NW_005054370.1:2888601-2891492 GCF_000277835.1 Geospiza fortis | reverse complement strand
AAGGGACTGTAGCTCTATCCATAGATCAAATATAACAGAGCCAACTGGATTCTGAAAGTTCACTCTGCAATAAATTCTCAGCTTAATTCAAATAAACTTAAAATACTGCCTGTTCTGCCATTAAAAATGAGGCAGGCAGTGGCTGGCAATAAATTCTGTGGTGTCTAGAAAGGCAAATACCACGACAGGTACAAGTTTGTCTTGTAGAGTGGTGTGTAAAAATACAGCGAGAAAAGAATTGTGACCTTTCAGGAAATTCATCATGGAATCATCCCATGTTGAAAAGCCAGCAGAGATCAGGCTGAATTACCTCACAGATCTGAGGAAGGCAGGCTGTGACATGGAAACAAAGACCCTGTTTTTCCTCCCAGTGAATTCCAAGGCAGAGGTTCGGTTCCACCTGGCATCGGCCGACTGGATTCCCGAAGCTGTGAGGCAGAAAATGGCTCTGATGGTACCAACCCTCCCCCTCCAACCACAGTTTCAATGTCTCAGTGTCAGAACGTGGCAGTTCCAACGAGGTTTCAGTGCTCACACACATTTTCCCATCCCTTCAGCACAGGAATAAGATAAACCGGGCTGGTGAGTTGATTGTGACCTCGGAGGAGAGTCGCTACCAGATGAGGAATCTGGCGATTTGTCTGGAGAAAATCCGGGCCATGGTCACGGAGGCGATCGAGAAACCCCGGGTGGTGTCTAAGGAGACAACACAGAAACTCATAGAGAGGTATCTTCATTAAAATGCTCTTTATTTGGGTTCAGGCTATCACGTTACACAATTTAGTTTGCAGCATTTTTAAACAATTTTGGTCATACTCCTTTTAATTTCCTTTTTTAAGGAGTATCACTGATCCATTAGATTTTAACTGCTTAGATTTTAACAGTCCCAGAACAGGGACTGATTTTTTCTATCTGAGGATGTTTGCCAGTTCATCAGATCTCAAAAGTTGAACATTTAAATGCTTTCTTTGTACACTAAGGAATCTTTTGATTTTGCTTTAGGGTGGAAAAAATGAACCGTGAACGGCTACGACAGAAAAAAATACACTCAACTATAAAACAGAGCAGGAAGGCAGATTTCGAGTGAGAGCAGCAGAGATCCAAGCCCTTGGCATTCCATCTTCCTAAAGAAGTGGTGTTGGCAGCTGTTAATGATGCTAAACTCGTGAGCTGGATTGAATAAAAGTAGCCTGAAAGTGTAAATAAACATATTTAACATCTTCTTTTGTAGCCAGTGATACACTGTGATGGCTTGTGAATAATTTTTCAGAATAACTATTGTTCACATTTGAGAGGAACTAAAACTTCTGATTTTTGTCAGCCACTCCTGTTTTTAAATGTTCTTTGTGTTCTTCAAGCAGCCTTTGCTCCATCAGAGCACCCTTTTCTGCTGAACACAAAGCTACTCTAGATTTTTGGGGAACGAAAGGGAAGAGTAAAAGCAGTCTCAACAACACATCTAAGTAGAAAATAGAATCTTAAAGCATGAAGTTTGGAAAAGACCTCAAGGATCATCAAGTCCATCTCTTAGAGTATCCCCTGTTTCTTTCCTTCTATTTCCTTCCTTTCATCTTTATTCCTTTTGTTGATTTTTATCTAACCAAAGTACATAATTTAGTTAAGCTAAAGCCACATCAGGAATTTGGCAGAAATCTCAACAGTAGGAGACAGAACCCACCCTGTGAGTGCAGGAGGCTTCTGGTCTTTGAGGTGGGACACCAAAATCCTTTGGATGAATCCTCCAGGCTTGTTAGTGGACCCAGTTTAAGGAGAATGAAGCTCTGTGGTGTGATGTGTTCACCACTGCCAGGTGGGATTACTGTGGGGCTCAAAGAAATCAAAATTATCCCTTTTTTGATGTTTGGCTGGGCCCCAGTGGCCTAAAGGATAAGGCACTGGCCTTCTAAGTCAGGGATTGTGGGTTCGAGTCCCACCTGGGGTGGGGAGAGGTGGATCTGTTTTAGGAAGACCCCAAATAAGAGAGGGAAGTCATCCCTAAGGTTAATGTGGGGCACACGGAGCTGTCACAGCTCTGCTGCATTGCCTTTGGACATGGAGCTTTGAGCTCCCCCTGACAGAATATTTCCATCTGCAAAAACAGCATTCAAAGCCCAGATCCACCCCAAAATGGAATGGTGGGGGGGTGCAGGAGCTCTCCAATGCATCCTGACATGCCAGAAAGCCCTGCCCTGCCCTCTGCACTCCTGCTCAGCACCGGGAGCATTTCACACTTCACCTCATCTCACATTTTCCCCCACCGCAAGTTTTTCTGCAAGGAATCACTGAATCATTCAGGGTGGAAAGAACCTCTAAGATTTATCAAATCCAATCCAGTACTGCCGTGCTCACCATCAAACCATGTCCCCAAATACCACATCCACACACGGTTTGAACACTTCAGGGATGGTGAATCCCCTTCTTCCCTGAGCATGGGAGGGGGTCCCTGCCAGCGCCCCTCTCACAGTGCAGGTGTCTGAAGCTCCGTGCTGTGCCCTGCCCTTTACAAACACAGGGATGTCGCTGCCTCAGATGTTTTTGTGACACTGAACGTCCTCCCACCATCGCCATCCAGGACAGCACCAGCCTCAGCCGAGCCTCCCCATCCCCAGGAGACCTTGCAGCCAGGATCGCCCGCTGCTCGGGGCTCCTTTCCCTCCGATTTGAAGAATTTCGGTTCAAGCAAAGGCGTAAAACCGTGGACGAGCACGTGGCACCGGGGCGTGGAGGAGCTGGGAATTTCGGGGATTAAAAGCAGAGCGCGAGGTCGCGGCTGGTTTAACACCACGAAAATTGTCGGACTGTCGCCAGGAGGGGCTGGACGGAGAGCGGGGAAGCAGCGCCGGGCTGCGGGAAGGGCGCATCGCGTCCCCCCCGCGGAGAACCGAAGGAGG
>NW_005054370.1:2885978-2888290 GCF_000277835.1 Geospiza fortis | reverse complement strand
GGCCGGGCGCGGGGCAGCTGCCGTGGCCGAGCGGACAAAGCAGTGGTTCCATAAGAGATACATAGCGGGTTCGAATCCCAGTTGCGGGAACAGAGCTTTACATTCCCACACTCCGGCTGCATCATACGGCGCCCCGCACACAGAGGGGCGGGCAGTGGGTTGATATTCCCCACCGAAACACAGCAAACTGATCCGAGCCCCCCAGTAACTCTCCTAGCAGTACGAGAAATACCACCCTACCTCGTCTCAGCCCTTTCGTTTTCCCAATAACCGGCCCCAGGTGTGGGCTCAGACCCCACCCGCCGCCGGTTCCAAGCCCCGGTCCACCCTCTCCCGAGGGGTATAAATTCTCTCTCATTGGCATGATTCCTGGGGGAAATCTCACCTAAATCAACTTAATCTGCCTCTACACTACAGGCACATTTTCTGGAGTTTTAGCCCGCTGACATCCCACGCCGGGAAATTGAATGCGTCGAGTACTTCCCGTGGCTTTAAAACAACGACAAAGGGACTCGAACCCTCAAGGTTCTGATCCGAAGTCAGACGCCTTATCCATTACGCCATGTCGTCACCCGCAGAAAGGGTCCCTACCAGTGTCACGTGCCGGGGGCTCCCTGGGTGCCCCCGACACCCCCTGGGTATCCCCCACACTCGCCCAGGGCATCCCCCACTCTCCATCCCTCCTGGAAGTGTGGCTGGCTCTCCCGACCCAAGCCTGGTGATGGAGGTCCCCCCTCCTCTGGGACCCCGTGTGCCAACAGGTCACTGTCACCGTAGATGTGACCGTCACAGTGTCACTGTGCCAGCAGTGACAGGCACCACTACAGCAGAACGCTATAACACTACTGGAAAGAACACCATGGGCCTCATTAACCCCCTCTTTGCTCTCCTGCTGCGGCCACTCTCTCCAAAACCTGTGTTTCTCATCTAATCCCAAAAGAAGTTCCCTGAAGCCCACCCCAGGAAGGTATTTTAATTGGTGATCAGTGCCAGGGCTTGGGTAGGTTTGTTGCTTTCCAGGCAGCAGAGCCTCCCACATCTAAGAGAGAAAAACAACTTTAAAAGAAACTTCCTTTTGTGTTTTACTGGTGTGGCATTACCCTGACCACAGCTGCCTTTACTATCCATTAACTCCACAGGAAAAGACCCTCCAGACAGATTTTTAATGCCACGAATCTGAGAGGGCATTATCCCAAAGGCACTTACGGGGAGGACTTTGGTCCCAGGGCCGCACAGCTGAACACTGTGACCCCCCTGACCAGCCCCTCATGCAGACGTGGTTTCTGGGGGAGTAAAGCTTCCCGACATCCCAGCTTGTCCTGCTCCGGGAAGAGGTTCCCCACACAAGGTGCACATGAACCAGCATCAATGGGCTTTCTGTTGGGGCTCGGGTGCAACTGACAATACGGGAAGGAGAGAAAAATGCAGCTGAAATTCCCTGAAAACAAGGGAAAATGCAGCTGAAATTCAAGAAAACCCCAGCTCTGCCCAGACAGAGGTAATTAAACAACTGCAACTGCTCTGCTTTGGTGCCTTCTGGGACCCCTTGAAGGATGTCCATGACCTGGCCAGTGCCGTACTTTCACTAACATCCCTCCAAAAATCAGCCTTTTATTAACACCTCTCCTCTCATCCTCAGGTCCCAAAGCAAAGCTGGTTGTTATCCCCTCGATCACAGCCTCACCTGAGCTCTGGGACCACACAACTTATTGCACAACACATCCACCTTTGCACCCAAGCCTGGGGCAGTTTGTAGCAGCTCCTCGTTGTTTCCCTTTTCTGTGAAATCTAAACAGGGACCGCTGGCCGGGAGCAGACGGTCACAGCATCCCTCCAACAGCAGCTCCTGGCCCACGGAGAGAGCCCGGAGCTGCCACAGGGACTTCGCTGTCCCAAAACACATCACGGACTCCCCCGACCTCGCTCTTTGGTCCTTCCCCACATCAGGCTCGGTGTCCAGTGCCGTGCTCGGGCAGGTCTCTGGTCTATCCCCATCTCTGGGTTCTCCCGGGGCATGAACCTTCTCACCTGGCACCTCCCACCCGGATGGGGAATATCTTCCCGCCAAGCAGCAGCAGCCAGCGGCCGCAGGGGGAGGAGGAGGAGACGCGGCGGCGCTGAAACGAGGAGAAAGAACATGGAAACGGGGCAAGCAGAGGCAAAATGGAGGGCTCACCCCAGGTGGGACTCGAACCCACAATCCCTGGCTTAGGAGGCCAGTGCCTTATCCATTAGGCCACTGGGGCTGCGCAGGGCGCGCGCCCCGGCCGGCGGGAACGGCCCCGACCCCGTGCTGAGGGGGCGGCCCGGGG
>NW_005054370.1:2877617-2885627 GCF_000277835.1 Geospiza fortis | reverse complement strand
AATTCGGCTGCCGGAGGGGGAATCAGCTGTGGGAATTGCTGACTGCAATTGTTGCCCTGGAGCTATTCACAGAATCACAGAATCATGGAATATCCTGGGTTGGAAGGGACCCACAAGGATCACTGGGATGACAGCAGAAAAAAAAAAGGCAGAGATGGAGAGGAGGGCAGCAGAGGAACACACAGACACATTAAAAAAACCCAGAAGTCTCTGAGCCTTTCATCGTAACTGTGAGGACTCAGAAAAGAACATAAGGAGCATGAGAGATCAGCAAGGAGGCAGAAGCAGAAAATCCATGGGTGCATGGAGGGCTCAGTGGGAAATGACACAGTCCTTTTCACTGGGGTTGCAGCAAACTCTCAGCCCTGTAAATGAGACTAAATTTGCTACTGAGTAGCTCTGGCTCTTTGCCTTTTCTTTGTGGGGATGGGCCCTTTCTTTTCCTCTCCCTCAAATGGTTAGATTCTTTTTTTAATGACCTTATTTTTCCTTGACCACAACTAAAGGCTACTCCCAAGAGCCAGCTGAGTGCATCAAACCATTAGCAAATTCTTCCTCATAACAGATAAAGTGTGTTTACAAAAATCCATCCCTCATTAATAAATATCAAATCAACTTCCACATAACAAATGACGTGTCCTGGACTGGTTCATAAGACTCACGGTACCATTCTCCTCCTTATTTGGAAGCAGGAGATGATGCAGGGAGTTTTTGTAGCCATCCTCACCTTTTCTCTTGGGACAGGTAAGTGCAAGGGGGATTGAAAACCTTCGAGGAATTCTGTTCTCATCTCTGTGAGAAGGGATTTTTGTGTGTTGATGACATTTTTCACATCCACAGCTCCACACCCTTTCTTCTTTGATGCATCCTCACAGGTTGCCTGATGTTTTTGTGTTTGAAGTGGAATTTTCTTTCCAGCAGGGGCTGCTCCAAAGTACCTCTGCACCTACTATGACGTTGTTGACTACCTGAACATCTCCTCTCATGACAAGCTGCACACGTACATCCTGCCCAAGATAAACCTGAAGGAGCCTGTGGAAGTGAAGGTGGATTTCTTTCTGGTGTCAATTCTCTCTGTGGTAAGGACCCATATTGAGTTTTTACAACAGGAAACTGGGCTATTACTAGGCCAGGGTTTGAGTCTTCTGACAGCAAGTCCACAGGGGTGAGAACCAGCCCCTTCAGCTTTCTGCTGTTGGAAAGCACTTTTGGAAGATCTGGACTATTTTCTCCACTCCTTCCAGAAGTCACATTCAGACAAGCAGCCTGCTTAGCAGGAGGCTCCAAACACCCAGCAGTGCCTGAACTGGACAGTGCATTTGCAGGACACTGCCATGGAAATGTTAACAATAATTATTATTTTTCCTAACCATTGGACTTTGTGCTCCCACTCTTCAGCCGTAGGATCAAGAGCCATGAGCTCCCTTCCCAAGCCCCATTACTTCAGTCTGTGCTCAGGGAAGAGCTTCTGCATTGGATATGTCTAAGAAAATCAGCTAAATATCTTTGTTTCTCCAGGTGGAAAAGCTCCAGACAGTCAGTTTTTACTTCGTCCTGAACCTGGTAGGTCCCTCAAGAGCGTTTCTCTCCTGATGCCCAACACAAAGCCTGGTGCCCAGCCCAGAGCTCACCTCTCTCCTGCAACTTCTTCCCTCAGGAATGGCAGAACCCTTTTGCAACCTGGGATCCCCGGGATTTCTGTAACATCTCTGAAATTGTTCTGCCCATGGATACGTATTGGTCGCCCCCCATCTTCATCTTAGAGCGGTATGTTCCCCTTTCATTTTTATCCACTGGCTTCACAGAAATACAAAGGATGCAAACTGTTGGTTGTATTATAGGAAATGGGATAAACTCAGATGGCTAAAAGTTGTTCCCTTGAGCTCTCTGTAACCGAGAGCCTCCTAATTTAGATTAATGGTGACCACAGTTTATACAAAGCACTTAGTGGCTCTGTAATACTGTAACAGCTCCTGAAATTTCCCATCTGGGCTGCAGCTAAAACCAGCACTGCTGTGGAATAAAGTGACCTTTAGTGTGTGGAAAGATACAGGGCAGAGCACCAAGGGTCTGATAGAGGGATGGGCACCTCCACCAGCTCTCCAGAGGGAGAGAGGAGGGGGAGGCAGAGCTAGGAATGAGCCCCTGCCCTGGTGAGGGCAGGAAGCAGAGGACAGAGGGGCAGGAGATGCTCAGTAGGTGCAGAGCTACAGCAAACCTTGATCCCAAAGGGCTCAGGAGCCCTTCTCCCAGACCTGGATTCCTCTCTTCCTGCTGCATCCCATGGCTGGGTGATGGCTCAGAGCCCCCCAACAGGGTGCTGACATCCTGATTTCATGGGACTGAGGCACAGGCAGCATCTCAGGCTGAGTTACTCTCCCTGTCTGTTCCCTGCAGAGTGAACGGGCAGAACCCAGAGCTGAATTACATGGTCCTCATGCACAACGGCACCTTCAACTCCACCCGGCCCTACCAGGTCACCCTGACATGCAGTCTGGTTATCTTCAAGTTCCCCTTCGACACCCAGATGTGCAACCTGAGCATTGCTTCATTCCTCTACCCAGGTACAGCTGCAGGCTGAGCTTGACCACCTCTGGGCTGAATTTGGAGGAGGAGGACTGGATGAAATGGGCCCTGGTAACTCCTGGGCTCCTGAGCAGCACCGCGTGCTCACAGAGGGGTTGAGGTCATATGAGACCAGGGAAAATGAGTTAAAATGCTGCCATTCTGTCCTGGTACATTTCCCAGCAACATCTCTGGAACAATCCAGATGTTCTGCGGCAAGCCCCTCCCAGAACTGGTTTCTACAAACCAAGAGACTCGAGACCAGGAGGCTTCCTGCAAAACTGCTACTTGTTCACATAGAATTTTGCAGGACTGATCTTTAAACACACCTGAAAGCCATAGAAATGGGAGGAAATTAATCATAGAATCCTAAGGTTGGAAAAGATTTCCAAGGGCATCAAATGCAACCATCAAAAGGACAGTTTCAGGGATTCAAACTGCAGTTAGAGTTCATCCCTACAGGAAGGGCTGAAATATAAGCAGAGGTGACACAAAATCTCCCGAGTCCCATCCACAAAGGCCAACTGCCCTAATTCAACAGCTGTTTCCCCTCTGATCCACATTTCCAGAGGTCCAGTGAAACCTCTTCACAGAGACCTTTTTAATTTCTCCCTTATGGGCTGAGAAACCCGAGCAGTGCATGAAATCTTCCTCCTTCCTGTCTGCATACACCCTCAGTTGGGTGGGAAAGGGAGAGGAATAACTGATCTCTAATAAATTCCTAAATTCTTTAACTTCCCTTCCCCCTCTGCCTCCTGCCCAAGCAGTAACAGACTTTGTCATGAAGACGAGACGGACACCAGCTGAGGTCATAAGAGACAGCAAGAACTTAATCCTAACTGATGGAGAATGGAAGTTTACCAACGTGAGCATCATTGAATTCACGGAAATGATGGATGACAAAGAATTTTCTGTGGTCACCTATGTGGTATGGCAGCACTTCCATATCATATTGCACTGATTTGGCACCAAAAAAACCCCAGTATAAAACAAGACGATTTTTTACATTAGGGGACCAGCACTTGTCAACACATTGAGTCATCTCCTGCTCATCAAATTTTGCTCATCTTCCTCAACAGATTTCCATGGATAGACGACCCACTCTCTACATTCTGAACTTGATCCTCCCAACGTGTGCCCTCTACTTGCTGGACATGGCTGTGCTGTTTGGTCCCAGCTCTCTCGAGGAGAAAATCAACTTCCAGATTGCCATCATCCTGGGCAGCTCCATGCTGGCTGTGATTCTCAACAACAGCCTCCCAACTTCCTCCAACAAACCGCCCATCATAGGTACCCACCTTTATCAAATAAACCCTGATTGTCACCCAGGTACCAGCCCTAGGGGAGGTTTTTGGGTGTTGACAGACACGTTCATGAACACTGAAGTCATGAACAGCTAAGCTTGATTAGCTTGCTGGAGTTAGGTTTTCCCTGCTCTCCACCAGGCGATGGAATGTAAGAAAATGCCGATTCTCCAGAGCTTTCTCTGTTTTCCTGTTGCTCTGCAGTGGTGTTTTTCCTGGGCACCTTCCTGCTCATGATCATGGCTGTGTTGGACACCTCCTTCCTGTTGTACCAGCAGCGCAAATCCAGGCGCTTGGACAAGGTCCTCAGGAGCTTCCAGCAAGGTAAAACAACCCCTAACACCTCTAACAGAGGAGGCCTGGGACATTTCCCTGCATGTTGGGTGGGGCCAGGGTGGATTTCCTCAGGGACAAACTGTGCCCAGGCAGTGTGAGCCATGGTGGCCCCACTGTGCTGACCCTGCCCTCTGCTCCCTGCAGACCCACACGAGCTGCCCAAGGCACCCCCAGACAATCTGGCCAAGGGGGGTCCCCAGCTGCTGCACCCTCCCAAGAAGGCCCAGGGACAAGGGCAGCCTACCAAGCACCTCTGGCAGCTGCAGGAGCTGGATCAGTTTCTTCCAGTTCTGGAGAAGGTGCTTCTCTTCAGCCACCTCTTCCTGTCCCTGTTCTTTTTTACTGTGATTTTTGTAAAATGGAGCAGCTGAAGATCAGCTCTGCCCAGTGCCAGCTCAGTTTTTCTCTACTGTGTTGCTTCTGACACCCTGCTGTAATTTGTTCCTGGTCAATTCATAGAGCTGCAGTTCAGTTGCCTGAATAAAATAAAATTAAATTAAATTTAAATTAAAATTAAATTAAAAGGACCCAAGATCTGCATGTGTAGTGCTTCGTACTCTGGTTCAGTAGAACTACTGAGATGTTCTTGAAGTATTCTGTGAGCTACTACGGTATTTGAATAAAATAGTTGTAAAATCTGGGGATAACACCTTCATTCTACCTATCTGGAATTCTGACCTCCAACATGACCAAAAAGAAAAGGAGCTGATTGCCTTCTCTTAGAGGAGAGAAGGCAATCAGCCATCTTGATTAAACACCTTCCATCTTGAGGGAAGGTGTTTAAGAATTCCACCTCAGATTATTAAATAAAACAGTGCAAGTCTTTACTATTGTTTCTGTGAGTTCCAGTGCAATCAGCACCATTCAGAAATCTAGGGCAAAGAGAAAAGGAGCATCATGATTAAGTGTTTTTAAAAAAAACTTTAAAAGTTACTTTTTTATGTGCTTCTCAACACACCAACACTCCTTCACCTCCTTTTGGAATTGGCTTTTCCTAAAAAAATCACAGTCAGCCCAGAAAACAGCCCTAGACCTGTGGCTGTAGAAATCCTGAGACACTTCAGACACACACAAATCATGACCAAATACACTCCAGCATCTCAAAGGGCTACACACGTTCAACTTCTGAGCAAGGATCTGCCTGCAAGGGCAGGAGAACTCCATCCCCTGCCCCTCGTGGCTACAGAGAGGGACAGGAGGTTTATTTGCATTTCACAGGGTTCAGTTTGATCAGCGGGACAGGGAGCTTGGTCCTGCTACCAAAACAAGCTCATGGGTAGAAAACACAAAATCCAGAAAAAGTGGAATGTTTGCAAGTTACTGTATTGCTCCACATTACTCAGAACTCATGTCTAAGATCTAAGCCACAGACAGAGAAAGCTCTTTATTTATAAGATCATGGAGTCTGACAGTCATTAAACTGCTCATTGAACTGCTCCCAGTTTACAGATCAGCAATTGGCTTGTGGGGCCAGTATGGATACTTCTTCTTGCTCAGTTTGGTTTCAGGGAAGGCTTCACTCAAGTCTTCAAACGTCATCTGTTCAAAGGGAATCATGTTCTCGAGCTTCTGGAGCTGTGGAAGCAGGGACAGACACATCACAAGTCAGTGGTCAGGAAGGAGCAAAGCACACCCTGGAGAGCCAGGGGTGTGCTCCAGAGAATGCTCCCTAAGCAAGGTGCAGCCTCACCTCCTGCTCGTACTGGGCGATGCGGGCTTTGGAAGCCTGGATGTACTCAGCAGTGCTCTTGGCCTGGGGAGAGCAGAGGACGTGGCCAGAGTGGTTATGATAAACACACTGCCCCACAGTGAACCTGCACACCCCCCCCAGGCTTTCAGTTGGCATTAAAATCCATCACTGTTACACTGGGTAACTGATGGAATCTCCAGCAGAACCCAGACAGCCAAACCCTGCCCTGTGCAGGGATCCTTGCTCAGAAAGCCAGGCACGTGTGTGAGGGGCAGAGCTGTGCCCTGCCTGTGCAGGGGCACATCCAGAACATCCCCTCCCTCTCACCCCTTGCCACCCCCACAGAAGGCAGGGACAGCCTCAGTAGGGAATGGTTCACTTACAGCTTCCTTCTCCTGGGCATCAATCTTGGCAGTCTGTGTATCCACTGGCTCTGGAACCTTCAGTGCACTGAACTGTAAATTGAAACACAAATATTTTTAAGGTTTGTTTGACTGAAACAATCCTTCACATCAAGGTCACCTTCCCTAGCAGCAGGGGAGCATTCCTTCCTGTCTTCCTAGGATTTGCTCACAACCATGTACGTTAATGAGCTAAAAGTGATCAGTGCAACTGTCCCCTGTCCCTCCCAAGCAGCACTTGCTCACCAAGGAGCTTCCAGACATCTCTGTCCTGCCCACCACCCCCAGGACACACAACACCACCCATTCCCCACAGCTCTGGAAGGAAGCTGGAAGGTCCCACACCACAGACTGACCCTATGACAGAGTTACTGCCCCCACACAAAGCTCCCACACCCATCTGAGCTCAGTGGGTGCCTCCAGTCTTGGGAGGCAAATCTCCACAGTGATGCAACCAAGCTCCTCTGCTGGTCCTGGTGTTTTCCTCTCAGTGCCCCAATTAAACTCCAAAGAGCAATACCCAGCTGGCAAGGAGACTGACCTTCTTCTGGAACTCATCCACCATTCCAGCCTTGGCAACATTAGCTTTGTAGAAAGCCCAGTCGATGGCCGGGGGCTTCTCTGGCAGCGCAGCCAACCTGCAGGGACGGAGCACAGCAGACATGATAAGCAGCTGAGCACCAGCACAGCCTGCTGTGCTCAGTTTAGGTGTCGTCAAGCTTGAAACAGCCATTTCTGCAAACCCCTCTGCCCTTGGAACAGGCTCCTCAGGACAGACAGGCAGAGCTCAGCCTGCAGCTGAGCTTCACTCAGCCCCTCTGGGTGCAACCCTTAAGGAAGGATGAGGCTGTTTCACAACGCTGAGCCAGAGGCAACCAGCAGGACTCCCTGCAACAGCTGGCACTTGTATCAGGCAGAGGGTGCTAAAGGATTTGAGAACCAAGATGAATTTGTAGAGCATTTAACAGTGACAAACCTCGTGCCAAAGCAAGGTGCACTCACAGAACTGCAGCTACAGGTTTACTCTGGGGAAGATTAACTAAAGGTGATTTGCCAAAAAAAGCCACCAGCTGCCTCAAGGTGACCCGCTTTAATACCTGCGAGGCCACTCCTGCGGGACCACAGAAGGACAGACAGACAGCAGCACTCACAGCGGCTGGCGGGGAGGCTGAGCGGGCACTCACCGGGCCGTCAGCGCATCGTTGCGGGTCTTCAGCGCGTTGAACATGGCTCGCTGGCTCGGCGGCACCCGCTCGGCGAAGGCCGCCCAGTCCACGGCCTTAAGGGCAGCCCTGCGTCCCGCCATGGCTCCGCCTGGCCCGGAGACACCGGTGGGTCACAGCGCGGCTCCGGTCGGGAACGCGGCACCGAGGGGCGGGATGGGGCGAGACACGGGGGACGGGGACACGGAAGGGGTCGGGTCACGGGACGGGGACACTGGGGATCGGGCACGGAGAGAGTGCGGGCACTGGGGATCGGGCACGGAGAGTGCGGGCGCTGGGGATCGAGGCACTGCGGGATCGGGACACAGGGGTCGCTCCTGAGCCCCGCCAAGACCTCACGCTGGCTCCCATCCGCTCCCACGAACCTCCCAACACCGAGGACGTCCCCAGCCGGTCCTGTCCCCCGGCCTCGGGACTCCAGGTCCCCCTTCCCGCCTCCCCTCTCCCGGCCCCGCTCTCACCTTCACTGACCGACACCGCCGTCCCCGCCG
>NW_005054370.1:2875044-2877148 GCF_000277835.1 Geospiza fortis | reverse complement strand
CTCCCCGAGTCGCCGCGGCAGCCGCTGTCACCGGGGTGCCCCGAGCTGTCCCCGAGCCTCCCGTGCGGCCCCGGGCCCGGGCTGTGCACGGGCCGATGTGCCACGATTTGGGGCACGTCACTCTGACACATCGTCGGCTTGTCCCTCGTGTCGCACGGGCAGGGAGGGGGTGGCATCCCCAGGAACGGGACGTGGCTCTGCCCTCGCGCCTGTGACACCCGGGTGATGCCGCCGGTTCTGATCCCTCCACGTGCCGTGCACTGCGCTCGAGGAGCAGCCCACATTCCCCCGCTGGTTACAGCGGGGAAGGAAAGTCCTAGAAACAGGAATGTTACGATTTCCCACCCTGAGCATGTTTGCTGTTGGTTTGGTTTTTAATATATTTCACTTCACTCCCATAAAAGATGATGGTGCACATTCCTTGCATGGCTGGACAGTTTTGAAGTCGCTGTAGTTTATTGTAAGGATTTTGCAAGCACTTATTCTTGGAATTGCAGATTTTCCACAGGATCAGGTGCACGAGGTGTTGTAAATGTGTTGTGAGTAGGTCACACAGAATCAGTCGAGTCTGTTGCTGCTCCATTCAGAGTTTAATCACAAGATAAATCCTGGTTATGATTGAAATATCAGTCACCAGCATCAGTGAGCAGAGGAGAGATTTCAGAGAGGGTTTGCACAGTTTCTTATTGCTTTAGAGTGGCAAGAGAAACAATGCTTTAAAGTCCTTAAGAGAGGGATGTGAGAGTTCTGCAGAGGGCTTGGCAGTGCTTCAGAGCTGCTCAAGAGATGCTTTTGGCTGTCAGTTGTTGGCTATTTAATGCCAATCCTTGTTGTATTTCTGGACACATGGCTGGAGCATTGCAATTTGTGTTTGCAGTAGTGGAAAGGGGAAAAAAAAAAGAACTGTTTTGGCTGTCAGGTGCCCTTAGCTAGAACTGGAGATCCCATCTTCCTCCAGAGCCTCCTGGTTAAACTAGTCTGGAGAGCAGGCTTAGCCAGAACACAAGTGCCAGGTTTTGGTTCTTACTGCAGTGAAAAAGCCCTCCTAATCCCAGCTTTTTTCTCCAGGTCCATAAAATGTGTGTACAAGTGCTTCCTGTAAGGCACCTGCCAGCCTTACTGGGGCTGCAGTGTTCATAGATCAGACACTGAAGAAGAAAAACGGTTTAAATGTAGCACACTTATACACCTCCCACAGGCAAATGAATCCAGGTTCTCAGAGAGAAACTGTTGCATTTATTGTGTTAGATTGAAAGTGTTATTTCCTGGCGCCACTGAGCCATGCCTGTTTTGCTGTCAGGATGAGACCGGGGCCTATCTCATTGACAGAGACCCCACGTACTTCGGGCCGATACTGAACTACCTCCGGCACGGGAAGCTCATCATCAACAAGGAGCTTGCAGAGGAAGGTGAGAGAATAACACAGGCAAGGCTGGAAGGGCTGTTTGACAGCACATCCAGAGCCCTCACCATCAGCTGGTGAGAGTGTGAGCAAGTTTCCCAGGAGTGCTGTTAGTACTGTTAATTGCTCATTAGCAGGGATTAAGTCATCAGATTCTGTGTCTTCCCAAGTGCAGAGGCTGCAGCTCACAGCACACCCTGTCACTGTGCTGAGCCCAAGGTCTGGTACAGCCCATCTGCCCCTCACAGACCACGGTTCTCCCCAAACAGGCAGCTCTGAGGGCTTTCCCTTGATGGGGCTGGGTGAAGAAATAGACATTGTACCATGAGATTTCTGATAATCCCAGGGAAAGGGGAATAATCTTTCTTAAAGATCCTCTTAAGTCACAAAAGGAGGTGACAGCTAGTCAGGCATTTTCTCCTAGCCTGAGAGCAGGAGGTGGGTGGCACATTTGGGATTCTGACATCTGGGCTAGATTTGGAGTCAGCAGCAGGGTTGAATCCTTGTGACAGAATCATTCTATCCTGTGCAAAGTAACAGAATCTGTGCTTTGGGTTCCTCGTCAGGGGTGCTGGAAGAGGCTGAGTTTTACAACATCGCGTCCCTGGTGCGGCTGGTGAAGGAGCGGATCCGGGACAACGAGAACAGAACCTCTCAAGTAATGCACCCCTGGGTTATGGAGTCAGTTCTGTGCCTCAGGAG
>NW_005054370.1:2862413-2874906 GCF_000277835.1 Geospiza fortis | reverse complement strand
TCTGTAGTGAAAGGCAAGGGACAGTGACAGGAGAGGGGCCAGGAGCAGACACGGGTGGTTATAAAGCAAAACATACTGCTTTGGCAAAGAACAGCTCAAACTCCTCCTTCTCTAAACCATTTCTTCCCTTTGTTTCTCTGGGACGTTTCCCATTGATGCTCAGCTGATATCAGCACGTCCGATAGATTGAATTTCAGAAATGTTTTCAAAAAGCAGCAAATGGCTTTGAAAGCTAAAGAAGTTTTGCTTTCACTGTAGCTGAGACACCTAGAAAGATTTTAAGAGAAGAGTGGCAGGCATGAGGTTCTGTTTTGGAATCACTGGGATAAAAAAGCCCTTAGAAAGCCTGGGGGGCTCTCACTTCCTAAGATGAGAGCAGGAGCAGCTTATTAATTTTCTAGCATGATACTAGTAAAGCAATTACTAAACCCCAGGCATTGTTCTCTGTGCTCCAGGGACCTGTGAAACACGTGTACAGAGTGCTGCAGTGCCAAGAGGAAGAGCTCACACAGATGGTGTCCACCATGTCCGATGGATGGAAATTTGAACAGGTACCATTACCAAAGAATGGCAGAATTCCTTTGAAAACTGGATGTGGAATAAGTAGAGTTGCCTGTTGAGTTGCTTTTCACACTGCTCTGCTCTTCTGAATAAGCAGCCTGACCTGAGCAGCAATCCACTTGTGTCCAGTTACTGACAGGGGAGAGCAGAAGTCACTCAAGCTGCCAGAGAGATTTCATTTTCTCTCAGGGCTTCTTTTCTTCTTGTCAAATCCCAGGGCAGTTCTTCCCTTCTCCTGCATTTCATCACATACACCAGGCCACGGTATAACAGTTCTATCCAGGAAAATTACCAGACCCATGAGAAAACACAGCACAACTTTCTGGGAACCTCAAAGCCACAACTGCTGCATTTACTGAAGAGGCTCTGAGTGAGATGAGAACTTTCTGCAGATGTCTTTGCAGTGCAGCTGGTTCCAGGGCTGGGTGTCACTGCAGTTGCATATGGCATTGGGTCCATGTTTGGTTTCTGGAATCAAACACAGTTCTCTTATTTCTGAGGAGGGAGAACTGGAGCCAGCTGGCCTGTGTGTTATGTTATATTAAGAAACTACAGAATGGGGTCTGTGGATTGCAGCAGTGTCTTCCCATTTAGTCCAGCTTCAGTACAAGTGGATGCTGTGGGAAGTGTGCTGACATGGAGTGAGGCAGAGGATTAGGAACAGCACTTCCCATCAGTTGCTTCTATGGATCTGTTCTGCAATGCCTGGAAACTGTCTCAGAGTGGAGAGGCAGTCAAAAACCTGACCCTGTAAGGAAATAGCGAAATCTTGTGACCAAGAACCACTCATTGCTCTGTGAAAATGCAGTTCTCCAACACCCAGGTTTTGCTGTCCAGCAGTTTACAGAATCTGCCTTTCACACATCCATATCTACACCCCCAAAACCTTGAGGTTACAGGCAGTGCCTTTCATGGGAACCTGCACCCTTAGATCTTTCCTAATCTTCCTTTTCAAATCTATAATCTATAAATATGGAGCTGGTTCTTCCAAAATCTATTTGGACATGGAAGTTAAGGTGCATGCTGCACATTAAAAGTTTCCTGGACACACACAGTTGGTAAGAGTCATAATGCTTTCTTCAGAGGACTTGGATTTATTTTCTGGAAAGCAGAACTGAGTTGTAAATGACACATTAGCTCTGTACTCCAGGATGTCCTTTTAATGTAATAATGATGAATGAGACAGATGGGGTTTCTTGGATTGAGTCCAGACCCCCTCAACACAACAGTAATAGAATATAATCCTGTTTACATAGATACCAGACTCCATTTTGGCAGCATCCACATAAAGGACAGTGTCTGTTTGCCACATGTCCCCAGTTAATCCAACATCTGCCTGGGGTAAAGAATTCCCATTTCCACATCAGTCACAAGGCAGTTGAGAGCTGAGTTCAGCAAGGACCAGGCAATTTGCAATGCCTGCCCACGTCTGAGTGAACTGGATATTATGTATTGCACAATCTGTTTTCCCTTTTTCCACCCCCAGAAACTGGGCAATGTTCTGCTGTGTTCAGCATTAGTTTCAAGCTGGAATTCCTTCCCGGGGCTCCAGGTGCCACTAGAGGGCTGTGGAGCTCGGGTGTGTCCCTGCCTTACACACACACACACACATACACAGGATGCTGCAGGGGACACTTCATCCAGAACAGATCTGGGACAGTCCTCTCTCATAGCAACTGCAGGAATAAAATCAAGGCTTGCTAATAGTTACCTTGGCTGTCTCCTGTTGCACAGCTGATCAGCATTGGATCTTCCTATAACTATGGAAATGAAGACCAGGCAGAATTCCTCTGTGTTGTGTCCAGGGAGCTCAACAATTCTACCAATGGCATTGTCAAGGAGCCAAGTGAGAAGGCCAAGGTAAGGCACTTGCTCAGATGTATCAATTTGAATTCCCCTAGAAAGAAAAACCTTTCCTGCACCAAGCTGCAGCAGTAGTTCTGTGGATCAGCTTTCCCATTGCCTTCTCTACCCCTTCTTGGAAGATTTCATGATTTACTGTAGGACAAGCGGTAAGGCTCTCTGTGAACTTTAAATTAAGACCAAAATACTGAAGGAAAGAGTAACTTGAAGAGGAAGAACGGAGTAGCAAGGTCCTTTGAGGTTAGATTTTGTGGTTGAAGTATGTTGCAGGGAGAAACAAGATTTTTCTTCTCTTTCTACCCTCCCCATCCCTGGAAGTGTTCAAGGCCAAGTTGGATGGGGCTCTGAGCAGCCTGGTCTAGTGGAAGATATCCTTGCCCTTGGCAGAGAACAAGATAAGCTTTAAGGTCCCTTTTAAAACTTTCCATAAATCCACTTTTTTTTTTTTTTTTCTTTTTACCTCCCAGAATAAAAACAAGATGACATCTTTATCTCCTGGCAAGCAGCTGAGCAGGATTTCTAGAGAAGGGGCTCACTTGCCCTTAACCAGCCTATCAGTTGTTTTGGTGGCATAAAAGCCTGCAAGCTGCTCTCACATTAGTCCATGCTTCCTTTGTCTGCAAAACCCAAGGACTGTGAACAGGAACTTGTGCATATAAACTTGTCTGAGGTTTTCACAGAAGGTCTCTTCTGTTTCAGATTCTTCAGGAGCGAGGATCCCGGATGTAATTCAAGTGTCCACTCCATTAAACTCCCAGATGTCACAGGGCAGTCCAGCTGGGCAGAGCATCTCTCCACAGAGCAGCCCAGCCCTTGTACAGTAACCAAGCTAATGCAAAGCAAAGCCAAGCCTGTCCTGCCAATGGCAAATAATTCTGGTCATAACCAAAGGCTTTTCTCTTACCCTGGAAACCGAGAAAGGAAGAGACTCTTCCAGTTGGACAGTCCTTTCCACAAGTATTTGTTTTATTTCCTTGGCCAGCGCTGTATTGAATTTTTCCGACAATGGCTGGGCCGGATTCCCAGCCGGAGCCTTTGTGAAGGTTGCTCAGGTCCTCAGGCCCTTGTAATCAATCCCACCTTCCACAGGCTGCTGTGGGTGAGAAGGTCCACATTTGAGCTGTGCCATTGCTTGCACCCAGGTCTGCCACCAGAACAGTGCAGGGACCTTGCAGTGCTCCCCCTTCTCCCCCAAATCTGAAGAACAGGGCTTTAAAAGGAGGAACAAAACAACCACTCCTAAAAAAACCCACACAAACTTTTCTATCCTTGCTTTGTATCTGTTCCTTGTTCAATTCCTAAGAGCTGAGTTTAGATCTGAGGGGAGGGGAGTTGTGTATCCATCTGACACAGGTCTCACTGGTAACACTATTCTACATGGGCTCCTGGTATTTTCCAAAGCCCATTACTTTGTATGCATAAACAAAGAGACCTGTGTTCGCCCAAAATAGTGATAGAGTGATAATCCCATCCTTTACACTTCTCCACAGAGGAAGAGTGGTGACATCTTCCCCCCCAGTACCATGTCATGGCCATATCTTAGCCTGGTGCAAAGTCATAAGGTTTAGGGACTTGCTGCTGCCAAGTTCAGCTTTGCCTTGTTTGTCTCCAGCAGTGTGGGCTCTGTCTCCTTCCCTCTCACCAGGGAGGGCTTCAGGCAGAATTTCTTTTGTACTGTACCAAGCAGGCAGGTTTGTCTGACCCCACGAGATCCTTTGCAGAGGAGATCCCTGATTTACACACAGTGATTTACCTGCAGCCCCCTCCTGTCCCCACCTTTAAGAGATCACCTCAAATTACAGAGGGACATCACAGAGCTGGGGTGGGGGGGTTTGGTGAAAAGTTGCCAAACTATTGTAATGTTTCTTGTCCAAAGTGATGTGTCAACTTTTGTGACTTTTCTTTCCTTTTTTTTTTTTTTGGGAATGCCTTGGATGGATGTGCAAAATGTTCGTTTGTGCCTCTCTTGAATTCTAATCTTAGCCAAACTGCAGTCACTGGTTCCCCTCTGTTACTCTGTGCCACCCCTAACCAAGGGCATGTCCCTCCTAGTCTGGTAAATGGAATTTCATAGGAATTTGCTGCATGTTTTTCCCCTTTCATCCTGGCTTTGTTCTTTGTAGCCTGAGTGTCCTGGCACTTGGGTCATTTTCAGTCCCAAACTGACATTACAGCAAAGCTTAGGAGATGCTGGAATTCAGACATTGATAAGCTCAGAGCAGATGTTTCTCAATAAGCTACCAGAAAATTCCTCACCTGGACTGAGGGGTTGGGCTCCTTTCTGGAGGGCTTCAGCTACCCATGTTCTCCTGAAAGTTTTGACACAGAATTAGGCAGGTTTTCCATCTTAACCACTTGTTGCTGAGAGGGTCCTACCAACAGTCCAGCAGCCAGTTCAGTGACCAAGATGTGCAGCAAAGACACTGAGTGGCACCGCTGTGCTCTGCCTCTCTCCAGTCCTTCTGCATGTCCTCTTGCCTGTTCTCCATCCTGCTTTGCCAGTGTACCTCCTCCAGTGGAGCCCTTGCCTCATTCTCAAGACAGACTGCTTAATTGTCTGTGCTAGATTAGTCCTGGTAACAACAGACTGTGCCAAATGTCTTTGAATTCACATTGTGTCAGTGACAGGCTGTTGAATCACAGCTGGCTTTCCATCACACTGAAAAACCCAGCTCTGCTTCCCTCCATCTGCCCTGTTTATAACATGGTGAGCTGGTGTTGGTGTGATCAGACTACACACCTTGGCTGGGCCTGAACAACACTGTGATGTGTACAGATCTCCCTCCTCTGTCCCTATGCTGTAGCCTCAGCCACTGTCTGTGCTCATAGCTAAGAAATCAAGCACATGTATGCAAGTTAGCAGCCTGAAAAGCCCTTTGACACTCATTTGTCTTAGTGCCCTTCCTCAGAGGAGGGAGTTTTTGGGAACTGGTCAAGAAACACCAAACTAAAGGCAGCAGGAACTGGGCAGGTTGTGTTTGCGACATTGATGCCAGCTGAGCACCTTGTTAAACCATGGAGCTCAGAGCCACCCTGGCTGCAGAGGAGACTTTGTGTCCTGTACAGCTCAAGTAGACAAGAATAACAAACACTTCCCTGGCTGCTTTGTGTCACACGTGGTGAAGCCCAGGGAGGGTTGCCTGATGCAGTGATGCCATCGCTCTCCCCTCTGAGCCACAGAGAGCCTAAAAGTGACCATTAGCAGGTGAATGGCACAGCTGCTTAACTGATGAGCACAAGAAAGATCCAAGTTGCATCTTGGTTTTCCCTTTCATGCTGCTTTTGGTAGGGAGAAGGTGCCAGGGCACCATGGACTCTTTGGGTTCCATTGCAGGGTCTGTTGAATTTCAGCAGAACAAATTTATGGTAAAAAACCAATCATTGGTACTGGATGCTGAAGTTTTTGGGTGATGTTTAGGACCAGGCATGAAGTCCATCCAGAGCAGGTACATTCCAAGTGAAGGATTTCTCCTTCCCTGACTCTGCTAAGTCACCTTTACCCTGAGACAGGGCAGGTCTCAGCATTATGCACCAGTTGCATCCCTTCTGTGCTCAAACAGGGCTTTTCCTTCCATTGCCTTTCACTCAGTCACAACTATATCAAAATTAGTGCTGAATTAGGATGAAATTTGTCCCATTCACTCTAAAAAAGTGTAGCATGTTGTGGTGAGTAGAGTAGGAGAGCAGGGGTAGATCTACTGGCTGTCCAAGAGGGCTTCTGCCTCTTGGGAAGGTTCACTTTAAAGCATTAATCTGGGAATGGAGTGTATGACCCTTTAGGTTTTTTTAAAACTTGCCCAGTGGCCTAAATTGTTCCGTTATGGCAAGACTGGAAATAACCTCTTGAAGTGTCTTTGTTTCTGCACATTTTTAAAAACTGATTTTTCTCAGGGGTGACTGAGTGGGCTGAGGCGAAGGGGGCCTGGTTGGCTGCGGGGCAGGGCCGGAGTAGCCGGGCCGGGGGCTCCTACCCGGAGGTTTTGTACAGTTTGTCACGTGTCAGTGCCCTTTGCTACTGTTTCTTTGTTTATTAAATGTGTTTGAATAACAGTTGAGATGCTGTGATTTTTTTTTTCCAATAAAGATTCTGAAATTGGTTTGAAAAGTTTAAAGGGCAGTCTGCAGCCTGCTGCTTTGCCTGCAGCACACAGGTACTGCATTATGAGGGAAGAAATGTGCAGATTGGGCACTTGCTTCTGGCTTCACTTTTAACAGTCATTTGCCAAAAGGAGGATCTGGAGTCCTCCTAGACGGCTTTCAGGGATAAAGGTACAACTGAAGCTTGTTTCTGATGTTTTAGTCTATAAAATAATCTCAAATTGCACATTTATCCTAACAATTTCCACTGATAACCACAAGTAAGTAGAACATTAATACAACCACTAAAAGTGAGTAGCTAAAACAGGAAGAGGATTTTTTTCCTTGTCAGCTGTCATTTGCTGAACCCCTACTCAACACTGGACCACATGGAGGAAGGGTCTGACTCTTTCAGCTTTGGTGCTGCCAGAAGTTGGATGACATTGGCAATTCAGGCCCAACACAATGAAAAGGAAGAGCAAGGACACAAGTGAAGAATGGGAAGTCTTGGGTTGAGTTAGTCCTACTCTTGATTGCAAGTGGCTGTTGCCTCCTGTGGGTGCTCTGAAGGCTGCCAGTCTCCATCCTCACTGCCACAAGACCCTCAAAGCCACAGAGCAGGGAAGGGCTGACACATCCCCAAACCAGGGTTTAACACCAGCACAGTGGAAGAGGATGAGACTCTCCCCACACAGGGAGTTCACCAGAAACCATGGCTAAGCCAAGTCACCACACACTGTGAGTTGATTTAAGATAGTATTTTCAAACCTCTAGACCCATTTTTCTATCCCAGACCTGGCTGCATGTCTGCACTGCCAGTGAATTTGCCCAAAGCAAAGCCACACTTCAAGTGCTAGCAGAGTCTTGGGCAGAGGTGGAAACTGCAGTGCTGGCACTGCTGACACCACACACATATCTGTTCATCAGGGAGGGCTTGTCAGCAGAAATTCAGGTTACAGCCAGCATTTACATAATGCCACAACCTCCCTGCTACCCCACCTTAGGACTGTCAGATAAGGCCACACAAGCTGGAAAAAGCTTTGCAGGACCTTTAACCAGCTCCAGGCCTGCCAGGCAGGTGGCTCCTCTAGCACAATGCCATGTCACCACGCAGGAGACACAAGCATTACTCAGTGCACCTACAGGAACCATGAGCTGGAGCTGCCAGGTCTTTGCAGCGTCCCTCACTTTCCCATCCAAGGCTGTGAAACGCATTAACTCCTTTAAAAATTATTTTTTTTACTTGCTGCAGGAAACAGGTGATGCCTCAGTATTGCCGAGTGATGAGAGGTTGTGCAGGATTGGCAGTGTGTTAACTTACCCAAAATAAAAATCAGCCCTGTACATCAGTTCTTAACGTGCTGGGCCTGCTGCTGCCAGGAGCCCAAAGCTCAGCTCTCCCTGTTGCCAAACCCAGGCTGCTCTAGATCTGCTGCAGCAGCAGAAGGGAAAGGGGGATGGATTGCGGCAGAACTGACCTCAGCAGAGGGTTATGGGCCCTGACTCTTGTCTGTGTTGATCAGAGCACCCCAGACAGCCTCCCAACACTGTTGCCCCAAGAAGATGTGGGATGCCCAGTGAAGGCACATCCCCAGGGACAAGCAGCTCCTGTGAGTGAGGGGCTCTGTCCACGGGGCTGTGCCACCACCAAGGCAGGAGGTGAATGGCACCACAAAAACACCCAAGGGATTTCATACCTGCCCATAGCAGGATCTGGTCCCTCCTACCCCCAGAGACAACTAGGGGGGAAAATTCTCCAGGTGGCTTTGCCAGGTGCCTGGGGGAAAGATGAGTGATGAAACATCACATTTTCTGATAGCCAGAGTAAAGTCAGTAGGTAGTGCATGCACTAAGCTATGGCAGAGGGACTTGAAAATCTCCTCATCAGATTTTCTGCATTGGAAAGCACTTAAAAGGAGCAATTTTACATCCTTCTCTGGAAAGAGAGGCTCAGGCCCCCTCTTGTCCTCCAGGCTGTGTCCAGGGCCCACCAGGCTCCCTGGGGCTGGTGCTCACCTTCCCACAACACTCTCATTAGTCACCCCAGCTGGCAGCTCACCTTGCCCCTGACAGTTTTGCCTGGAACACAATTAATTAATTAATTGGTTTTTCTGGCCTGCCTGTTCATGTCCGTGGACAAAGAGGAAATAGTAATTGACATTAAAGGCAGAAAATGGTTTTAGCAGTGTCAGGCACCCATCAGCATCCAACTGCTTGGCCTGGGGCTCCAGCAAAATGCAATGGAAACTGAGGCTGCATTTGCCCTCTGCGGGGGCAAATGGGAGGGATGAAACACAGCAATGCAGAGGTCCTGCCACAGCCATACATGCATCTTGCACAACCCCTTCACATGCTTCTCTGCTCTGCCTCAGGCAAACACACAGACGAAGGTCAATTCCTCACTTACCCGCCCACCCTCACCCGGAACAAAGTAATCAAGCCAGATCTGTCTGCAGACGGGAAGCCTGCAGATATTTTCAACTCAGCTTTCTAACTTGTTTGGGAAACAAGGACCTTGGCCATGTCCTTCTACCTAGATCTGGCTATGAGGCAGTTATTGATGGTTTAACCCAACTTTCACATGGTTAAATAACTGTCTCATACCCTCTTGCTTTCCAGGCTGGAGAAACACATTGGTTACTCCAAACCACAGTAAAGAAAGAGTTGCAATGCCCTAGCAATTAGCTTCAGATTGTGGTGTAACAGATGAGAAAAGGCTTATCTCAAAAGATAAGCCTTTTTGACCTTCTGGTAATATTTCCTGTTAGAGGCCTCTATCCCTCCTAGGTGTTTCCCAGTGTGAAGTGCACAGAGTCCTCAGGTTTTATCAGTGAGCTGAGAACTCCACAGGTCTCTGTGTCACCAAGAATATCCTTGAGCTCAGGGCCATCTAGGCAGCAGGTCCTTTACCACAGCCAGGAAAACATGCACCAGTGATCTTGATGAATTCAAATGACAGCATCTAAAAATGAGGAAAACCATTTGGGTAACCAAGCAAGGAGACAGGCCTTTAACCTGAGCACTGAGTTCAAGATGTCTTAGAAAAGCAGGCAGATTCAACACTAAATAGATAGAAAACACCTAATAAATGGTCATCCTCAACCTAATGTTCCAGTGTGTTTTTATCTAAAATTTTAATACAAAGAAACATGTAAAAAGTAAGAAGAAGAGGGACATATTTGCCAAACCAATGGAGATTTGCCCATGAAACAAAGGCTTAAGGCCACGTTTTGCTGTTTCCATACCCCTCTGAAAATATGACCCTAAGGCACACAGGGACCTGCACTTGCTGCTGGGATAAAGAGTTCCTGCCTTTCCTTTTCCAGAAATCACAAAGCTAAACATTGTGATCCCTCTGGGTATGAGCAGGAAGAGCCTCAGTGTCAGCACTTAGTATCTTCTGTATCAGCTGTATCTTCTCTTCTACCCTGTTACGACCTCTAAGCATCACCCATATTTTCCTTAGAGCAGGACATCCTCCTTGGACAGGAGACCTGGGCAGGGCCTGGCTGGGATGGCAGAGCACCTGCCCAGAGCTAAAGAGCCAAAGCTGAATAGCTGGAGCCCAAAAAACAGCTGGCTTCCTAAAAACCATGCTCCAAAATTTCTGGCTGAACACCTTCAGCCCCCCACAACCTCCTCCAGCTGCTCCACAGGTCCAGCAGTCAGACACAAGGAAACACTCCTTTTGATCCTACTCCAAATGAGTCCCTGATTCCTTATTAATAAAAGCCAATTTAAATCATAATTAAAAGCTTTTTAGAGGGAACTTTCAGCCGCTGCTCAGGATCAAAATATCAATCTATGAAAGAGATGCCCTGCAGCAGGGCTAGACTACCCACAGCTGCATCACATCCCATTTCTCCCTTCCTCTGCCACATCCTCACCTACTGCAGGAGTTTTCTTGCAGCTAATGACAAGGTAACTTCATTTCTTGAGAAGCCTCATTTTCCTAGGAACACGCCCTGCCCTCATCTTCCCAAGTGCAGGCAATTGCTGGAAGAAAAGCACCCACAGCTTCCAGATATCCTCAGTAACCTCAGCCAGGTTCCTAGCAAGGACCTCCATCTGTTCAGATACTCCATGGTCCCTCTCTCTGTCCACTCCAGGGCAGGCCAGGGCAGTGTGGCAGGTTATGGTGCCACACAGCACGAGCCAGAGCTGCTCCCAAAGCCACTTTCACCATGAGTTTGTGCAATTTCTTCCACAGACTCATCTGCAGATCCCCATTGCCTCAGGGAATGTTGTCCTTCTTGGCACCACACTTGGCACATAAAGCACAGGCTCTGGGACAGCTGGGGACCAGAGGGGATGGTGGCAGTCAGGAGGGCAAGGGCCAGCATGCACACAACCATCTGCAGTCACCCACCAGCCAGAGATCCACCACGGGGATAAAGAGCAGGGACAAGCCACGGCTTGCTGAATTCCTGCAGGCCAATGGGAGCTGTCAGTGCATGCTCTGGTGCCAGCTGCCTCCTCAGCTCTCATTTCCATCTCCAGGCTAAGCCATTTTATCCCAGCACGGGCTAATGGCCATTAAACCTAGTCCCAAAAGGGGGATTTCTCACCTGGTCTTACAGCCACACTATCAGTGATTAATGAGCACAAAGCAGCCAAGCAGACCCCAAGTCAACCCAGGAGAGCAGAAATCAGTGGTGAAACTGAGCAAAAAGTGATCCATGCAAGGATCTGGACTTAAATGCATCTGGGGAACAAACAGGATGGAGGGGGTGTAGGAGGAGGATACAGATGAGCCTGGTTGGGTTAGTTAAGACCTGTTAGTGCAGGAAGGACCCTGATCCCTTTTGCAGGGGGAGGATGTGGGAGTGATGCTATGGGAACTGCTTGGGAAAGTCAGGATAAACCAGCACTTCCTCCATCCTTGGCACAGCACCATTTTCTCAATACAAGCAGAGCTGGTCTGAAGGGGTTTTGCCAGGGTTGTTCAGATCCTGTCCCGGGCTCAGGAACCTGCTTTCAGGGGCTCTGAGACCTCAGTTTCTGTTGGGTCTGTCTACATTCCAGGGATGGATCAGAGCAAGAGTTTAATTTGTGACTGAACCTGGGGCAGGAACAGCTCCCTGCCACAAAGCACTCTGCAATCCCATAGCTGAAATGTCACTTCATTTCCCTTGCTTTAGACAAAAAACAAAACCCAAAACCAAACAGCCCCCCACACTTCCTCTGCAAGAATTAATCTGCCAGAGGATTTGCTAATCTGGATCTCTGGAACAAATTCAACTGCTCTTTCTCAAGTGTGATTTGCAAGCTCGGAGGCATTTGCACTTTGGTATCCAGCCACAAAGAATCACAGAACCATTTCCAGCTAAAGGTTGGAAAATACCTTTAAGATTATTGAGTCCAACTCTTAACCCAGCACTGCCAAGGCCACCACTAAACCCAGTTTTGAAGCCCCAAAGCTGCTGCTGAGGCTCCTGAGCTCAGGGCTGGTTTACCAAGCTGTAACATGCTGGTAAGGACAGGGAGAGAGCGGGGGACGTGCAGCCACCACCACTGTGCCCCAGGCACAGCCTTCCCCGAGGGCTGCAACCAACTGCTGACAAGTGACATCCAGCAGAGAGAAGCCATAGCACTGGGCCAGGCTGCACCACTTGGACTGATGCTTTAATCAGAGCTAAATCTGGATTCTCTGCTGTCACCTCACTGGATGACCTTGGAAAAGTCAACTGGTATACAATATAAGCTACATGGGAGAGGATGGCAAAGCAAGCCATGGTCTCAGGATGAAAAGGTACTTAAAAAGTCACTTATAAAGGTATTTACCAAGACAAGTGCTTGGCTCTCCTACCCTCAACAGACACTGAGTGACCCCAAAAAGCAGTTTACCACCCTGCTCAGTTTACAGTAAACATCTTGCTTCTGTACATGCAGCTTATTTTACACATTCATAAAATATGCGTCCAGTGCATGCCAGGGCTGAGCCTGATGGCAGGATGGTGCAAGAAACCTTCTTCTCCAATCCCATTCCTGC